>NC_140253.1:2445629-2459307 GCF_949987555.1 Borostomias antarcticus
GAGAGAGAGAGAGAGAGAGAGAGAGAGAGAGAGAGAGAGAGAGAGAACGAGAACATGGTTACCACAGTGTCGTATCTAGAATAAAGAACAGTGACCACTACGTTGTTGCATCTCAACCATTTCCATGTCAGTTCCTATCAGGTGAGCCAGCAGCTGTGAGTCTAGCCGGGCGGTGGAAGGAACTGACTGTGGGAGTCTGGCGTCCTGCTGGGAGGGGGCGTCTCTCTCTGGCCGGCTGGGCGCCTGGGAGCCCATGATGGCCTGGATGGTGACGAAGCGGTCGTACCCCTCCAGCATGCGCCTGATCTTCTCCACCGGCACGCCGTGCTTGGTACGTCTACGCACACGGAACGGGAAGTGGCGAATTCATTTATCTTGGATTTAACTTCTGAATTACACATTACTGTTATTAGTGTGGGGTATTACAACAAGGCCCCATGCAGGCAGAGTGACCATCTAGCTGAATCCCAATCTGAGTGCGCAAACCGCACTTGCGGCCCCTCGCACTTGTGGCCTGAGGCCTGAGCATTAATTGACGTCAGCTGGAAGGGCCAGAGGGTGCAGGGCCGTGAATTAAATGGGACAGCACTCCCAGTTTCGCTCAATGCCCCTCCCACTTCGTTTTCATTGGCTGCCGCGTTCCTCCGACGCAGAGGCTGCTCTGACGCTCCCTTCAGCTCTGCAAATTGACCGATTGACGTCTGTTTTAATTTAATAATAATTAAAAAATTAGGTTGGGTGGGATATGTTTGCAGCATGTGGATTTCAAGATAAATGTTGTGTTATCTGCAAATGTCATCATTTATGTGTGATGCACTCGGATCATGACTCGGATGCACTCAAGCACTGTGTCACATGAGACGCGGTGGGCTGTGGGTATTTTCTGCTCCTAAGTCCGTGAAATTGCGGACTTTCGGTAAGTGCGGTTAAAGTGCGCAAAATGGCGGCGTGGCGCACTTGTGGACCTAGCAATTCCGTTTTGGAACTACCCTGAGCCCTTGTGGACTTAGCGGGAACGCACATGTAAGGCCACAAGGCCGCGAGTGCTCTGCACTTTCGCCTAAGTGCGCGATTTGGGATTCAGCTTCTGTCCTAACACAACTGTGTCCTCTCTATTTCAATTTCATCCATATAACTTTATTAGTTCTCTGACCCAAATGAATCCATAGAACTTGATTACCTCTGCAGTTCTCTGGGTTTCTTCTTCCACCAGGTATCTGGCTCGCGGAATAGCACCTTGTACTTGTGCTTGAGAGCCTGTCACACACACACACACACACACAGTCAGAAATTAATTATTCATTCATTGCCTTTTATTTATAAAGGAAGTCATCAAGTCATCAAGGTCTCTTTTACAGGTGATTACTTAATTACTTAATTAAATCAAGTGTGTGTGTGGGGTTGGAACACACTCTGACCTGGGCTACGTAGGGCCTCATCTCCCAGCCCTGCATGTTGGTGTTATCAATAATAACAGGAGACACACTGTTCTCAAATGCTTCCTTGGCTGAGGAGGGCAAGAGCATATGGAGAGAGGGGGGGGGGGGGAGAGGGAGGGTAGCAGAAAAAGTAAGAGACGTCTTTGCATGCTCTTCAAACATGCTTGCTTCAAAATCAAGGGGTAGTTTTAGAGAGAGATAGAGAAACACAGAGCGGTCAGGAGAGAGAGAGAGAGAGAGAGAGAGAGAGAGAGAGAGAACATGCTTACCTCTCTTGTGGTTCCACTCATGGGCTTCCCCCAGAGCACAGGGGTCGAAGTGATAGTCTCCATGGCGACTGAAGAAGTCGTCCGTGCTCAGAACCACTCCACCTGGGTTTTGCTCCAACATGGCCCTGTACGCGCACACACACACACACACACACACACACACACACACACACACACACACACACACACACACACACACACACACACAGGATATAGACCCCTCAGGATATAGACCTGCACTCTCTAAAAAGAATAGTTTTAAAATGCACTTTACAGCCATCTAAATGGAATGATGTATAAATAAAACACCCCTCACCTGGCCAAGGTGGACTTGCCTGATCCTGGAGCGCCCCGTAGCAGAACAAGCACCCGCCCTTCTAGATGGAACCTACCATGTGGGAGGGGTGCCTGAGGGGCAGAAGGCAGGGCCCAGGACTTGGGGATGGTGGCCGCCGGCTTCAGGGGCGCTTGACTGACACCCCCCTGGCCCAACCAGCGAGACGCGGGCATTGTCTGAGTGTTCCAAGGGGAGGGGTTTCCAGCCACGGGCATGATGAAGGCCGGCCCTTGTTGGTTACCGTGGACGCGGGGGATGAATTCCGCCACCTCGGTGTTCCAGAACATCGCTGGGGTGCTCAGCGGCTCCTCCCCGGCTCCTGCTGCGCTGGTGCTCGTCTTCGCTCTCGCCCCCCCTACAATCCCACCAGGTGGTACGACCTGCCCCCCCGTCGAAGACAAGGACTGGCCCTGTTTCCTGTAAGCCTGGAAGGCAGAAGGGCGGCCGGCTGCCCCCAGGTCCAAAGCGGCGTTAGATTTGGTATCTGCCGAGGTCAGGTGGCTAAAGTCCAGTTGTGACCGCTGTCCCGGGTAAACCCCCGCTCCTACAAAGCTGAGCTGGCTGACAGAGGAGTGAGCTCCGGACGCCTGCCCCACCGAGGGCACTCTCCCCGGGCATGGCGGCTCCCTCGGTCCCCCCCCTCCTCTGGCTGTTGGCTCCATGCTGGTCTGGAGGAGCTCGGGCAGGGCCTGCATTGGGGCCAGGGGTGCAGGGAGTGAGGAGAGGGAGACCAGGTCGCTGGCTACCTTTCCTTCAGCCTCACGTCTGTTGGTCAGAGTCTCCAGCTCGCGGTCGATGAGCAGGTCAAACTCCTCTGTCAAGTCAGCGCTGAGATCTGGGTCGGCGGCGTCTAGGTCTAGGTCATCTTCAGCTGGGGGAGGAGGGAGGAGGGAGGGGGAGGAGGGAGGAGGCTCTACGGAGGAGGAGAACGCGGGGGGGTCTGGTTCGGGGGGCCGGGGGCCGAGGAGGGCTGCGGTGAGCTCGAACCCGGAGACGCGAGGAGGGAGGGGGGCCACGCCCTCGGCTGCCACAGAGAGCTCCAGGAGAGAATCCATCGCATTCTCAACTAGAGAGAGGAGAGAGAGAGAGAGAGAGGGTGGGAGGAGAGAGTAATTGGTCAAGAGTATAGAGATCACCTGCTTACTGGTGTTTAAAGAGGGAGAGAGACCCAACAAATCAGTTATATACAACCTCACAATTCACCCTTCACATTTGTATGTATTCGTTCAGCAGCTGTCCAAAAGGGCAAAGTGCTTGGCTACAAGGTGATTGCCTGGCTTGTCTTGCAATGGACACAGCTCATACGGGGCAGACATACTGGCACTCTTGCCACATTATGTAACAACGTTTCACACACGACATTGAAATCCTGGCGCAGTGTGGGGGTGTAGGGGACATTGCATTTGCGTAGTCAACAACATGAGCTTCAGGGATACAAACAACACAAGCATTGTGTAGTGAAATGAGAGGCGGGTCTGTAACTGACGCAAGACATCGGGCACGTTTAGAACCTGTTGGTCACGTATTCGTGGACAGTTCATTTACATGGTGATCATGCAAAAAAAAGCATGACACCGCTGCACCGTCAGCACCTTCGCCTCGAACCAACACGCCCCATTCAAGCCACTACTGCTCGGAATCACACACGAAAAGTTAGCCAGCAGCTAAGCTAGCCAGCTGGAAAGTGGTCTTTAATACCTTTAAAATCACATTCTGCGAGCACGATGTGAATAACCTCTGGGTCCAAATGAGAGAATATCTCTTGCATGTTTTGAACGATCCCCGCCTTGTCTTGATAAGGACAGCTTGGCAGCTGGAAGTTACTACTCGCCATGGCCCCGTCGTCACTAGTAGTCCCATGTCTGAAGCCCGTGTTGTTGTTGTTGTTGCCGCTACTGTCGTTTAAAAGCCCGGGCAGTCGTGCTGGGCTGTGGCCGTTTTTCTTTTTCCGCGGCATTCTCGCCGTTGCGGTGTGGCCGAGTTGTTGACGCCGGACACCCCGTGGTGGAGCAAACCCAGTGTGTGTACGTGAGGATATGCTAGTCGCTGTAGTGGTGGTGGTGGTACGCTAATAGCTTCCCCCCAACAAAACAGAGTCGGAAGCAACATTTCAGTAAACGCACGTGACAGCGATCCTAGCGACTCATTTAGGAACTGCACCTATGCCAAAACTTGGAAAGTAGCCTAAGTAAGCTATGTTCAGTGAAATTTGTAAAGCACGTTATGCCAGTTTTCTTTTTCTTTCTTTGTTTTTCCTTTATTTAACCAGATAGTACCATTGAGATCATAGATCGCTTTTACAAGGTAGACCTGGCCAGTAATGGCAGCAAAGAGTTGCAGACAGGGGGAGTTAAAATATATATAAATGCCCTATTTTATTTTTTAATATATATATATATATATTAAAAAAAAAAAATAGGGCATTTCAAGTCAAGGCATCATAACACCTACAGACAGTGACAAGTACCAATGGAGTCATTTATCATAGCAGCTATGCAAGCTTTAAAAGTAGGCAGTGGGACCAAATCGCTTAGTTTTAGGTCCTTTTGCAGATTGTTCCACATTGAAGGAGCAGCACACATGAAGGCTTTCTTTCCAAGGTCAGTCCTTGCTCTTGGTGCCTCTAGCAGAACCATATCCTGGGACCTCAAACTATAGCTGCCTATAGCTCTCTGTGTGATCATTTTTCGTAGTAATAATAATTTCGTAGCATTATCATTCAGGAACGTGCTTTATAGATCAAACTCTGCATTGCATAGGTGTGCAGTACACTATGGTCCTGGGCGATAGTCTAAAATACACCCACATTACTTTTTCATATCCCTACAGTTCATAAAATGTCATGAATGAAACACTGCATCTCCCATGAGAAATGGCTCTTATCCACAGATCTAGGGTCATTATTTATGCTGGGTGATATCTTTCCATGTAGCGGAACCAGGTAAACACAGATCCAGGGTCGGTTTTTAGAGCCGAAGATTTCAAGTCGACTCTCCCGCCTCATCGATTGTGTGTTGCAGTACCCCTCGCAGACCGACGGGGGCGCTGCGCACCAAGTGTTCAGAGAGTCCACTCAAACTGCATTGACTGAGGGGAGACACGGAGCTTTGTGCCGAAAGTAAACCATAACCTGTGTCAGACTAATGAATTAAAACGGGCCCTTTTGCGAGGTAAATATTGAAAAATATAATTATCTGTGTACTTGTGTGAGACAATTGTGTTTCGGGCGTAGTTAGATGTGTAGAAAGCTTCCTTCTGCATCCATTGGGATGTTCAAAACCATTCGTGGGGCAAGTTGGTGGAGGCAGGGCGACGGTAGCCGAGCCTGAACCAGCGGCTGCGGGGGAAACGATGTGTTGCTGAAGTTGAAAGAAAGAAACGGGACAAGTAAATTAACAGCATATGACTGGCCTTGTAAAGTTTTTGTATTTGGTATAAACGGCAGCAATTGTCTTGTGAGAAGACCTATTTTAAACAAATAATTTGGGATACTTAAATTTCGGCCTCTTTGTTGCTACAGATCTGGGATCTGTGAATAGTTTGCGGCCTAAATGAGCAAAAGGGCCAGCGATGCTAACCAGGGATGCTAACCAGCTAGCATGGCATTTCACCCTAGCTTGGCTAGTAGCTTGCCAGCTAGCCTAGCATCGCTACTCCCATCCAGCAAATTGCAAATGCGTGTAACTTGACCAGCTCTATTGTATGTAAGTGTGCTCTACTCGTACACATGGGTACCATTGGAGTAAATGGGAATATGAAGCATGTTTTGTAGTGAAAACCCCAACCTAACCGGTTAAATATAAATTATCTTTATGAGAATATCCTGCGAATGTGAAGCGGATATGTGAGTGGCAGGTTAGCCTAAGAGCTAGCACAATGGTGCTTTTATTTGGCTTTTGCAATTTGTTTCAATTCTGGGCTATATTTCACGTGGTTGACCTATGCGTTGCTATCACCTTCGTAGTTTATCGGCCAGACATAATATTCGGAGGCTCTAAATACTGTTTTAAACGAGGTTTTGTAGAAGTGCGGTAGAATGGTTGTGTTGAACTTTTGTTTTCTGACCTATAGAGGCCAGTAGAAGACCGTGTGGATTTGACAGTGAAAAGCATGGAGTTCCCACAACAGCAGAAACCGGCGGGGGACGGCAAGATCACGTATCCGCCGGGGGTGAAGGAGATCACGGACAAGATCAGCAATGATGAGGTGGTCAAACGGTTGAAGGTGGGTAGAACACGGCCCTCGACTGTATACGTGTGTGTGATGAAGCAATGGGCCTGCTGTAGTTGATAATGCTGGTCCCTTCCTAAACATAGCCACTTCTTGAGCCTCATTGGATTAATGTCCAACCACTGGCTTGTTGCCAACGTCATCCCAACTTTGTAAACATGCATGCAAGCTCCTAGGGTTGGAATAGGAGGCATGCGGTTATTACATCAGAGACAAGCTCTTATGTGACGGGGTTTAAGACGTTTTCATTCTGTGAGTAGGCAAGTGGCATCCACTGTGACCTCACATCCAAGTTTTGTGGCATTATGATGAGGTTAGTAGCAGTATGACGTTTTCTCTCAGAATCCAGAGCTAGAACCTGCATAAATGTCATTAGTGAAAGGAACCCACCCTTATGACATCATTCTGAATTTGCATCACTAGTACAGTGCCTGTCGTGGCCCTGTCTGCGTGTTGCTATGCATGCCAAGGGGCTGTGCACGTACAATTCATAACACATTCCTTAAGGGCTATTGTTATGCATTATTATTTTTATTTTTTTAAATGCGCTAAAAATGAATTTACTCATACAATATGCTACTTGAGTTGAAACAACTCTCCTCCTTAATAGTCTTATTAAACTCAGTAAAGGTGTTTTACCACAAAAAGTAACAGTTGAGGTAAGGTGCGAGTATAAAAAATGAGGTGCAAGTGTAATGGATTACATTAATCGATTAGGAATGAACCGATACTGCGCTCATGTACTCGTACAAGTATGCAAAGCCGCTACCACCGTCATGAAATTACTCTGAATGACTTCAGCAATGGAATCAGCACGATTGACAAGATTAGTTTCCTCACTCACATGCAAAATACTGTTTAATTTTCTCCACTCAGAGAAGGGTCTCCTCACGCGTGTGTGTGGCAGGCAGACGGAGGTTGAGTAAGGGGGAGAGAGATCTCTTCTCATAATTAGGAATAGCGGAAATGCTTCTTAGACGATTATCTTAATCTAATTGCAAGTTGGAAACAGGGAGAGAAATAAAAGGTGCAAGATAACGTTTATATAGCCTAAATTAATTAAGCTAGCTAGCTAGCTAACGTTAGCTTCCGTTACATTACTGGCAGCCAGCATCATTAGATAGCTTTGAGTGCCTCACCGAATCAAACCTTCTGTGTAAGTTGACAGCCCTAAATTAAAAGTACTCGTATTGGTACTCGGTATCGGCAAGTACACAAAAGTTAGTACTTGTACTCGGTCTGAAAACAAAAGGTGTCGTCCCAACCCTAATACCGATTTGTTTTGTTTTGTTCTTAACATTAAAGCAGCACAACGTAGGATGTGGTATTTTTGCCATTTGGCGACCCCTACAGGTTCACTTTTGCACAACTGTCGTAAAATGGTAAATACTATGCGTGTTCAGTACAGCTGCACACCTGCATTTGTTTACAAGGTGAAACCAGTCCCCAAACACCCACATGAGACAACAGAGAACAGTTGATAGCTGGAATAAAAGGGCCTAGTTAGTATATTTATATATTCCCAGATATAATGCTTGTGATAGCCACAAATAATGTCAATCTACTGACCGCCTTATTGGCCCAACTTGCAACAGTACACACACGCGCGCAAGCATCCATCTCCAAATGCGGTAGCTACAAATCATACAACGCTGCACTTCATGGTTCCTGACAATCCGTGTGGCTAGCCAACTGGTCATACAATGCTGCACAATGCTCCTGACAATCCTATCTTGTGGCTAGCCAATTAGTGCTGCAATGATAAGTTACCTAACAACACTAACTCAATTCAACATAATCTCAGTCAACACTGTCAGATCGCCAACTCTAACTCAACTAAGTTACACTAGCAAGCAAACGTCAGCCTAACACGCAGCTAACACACCCAAACATCAAGTAATTCTTGCACGCAATGTAGTCACTAGCATGCATCCTCAGACATTCACAGCTAACGCAGCCAAACGTCAAGCAATTCTAACAACATTAGAGATAGCTTGCCAGCTTAGGCTAACTGATGTTATAAAAGAGGCCAGCTAGATAGCATCCTCATACATTCACAGCTAACGCAGCCAAATATCAAGGAATTCTAACGTAACAGATAGCTAGCCTGCTAACATTAGGCTAGCTACATTACAAAAGAGGCCAGCTTGCTAACTCGCTAGCAGTCAATCTAAAAAGTTACTATACTACCAGTTATCAGTTTAGCTAGGGAACATGGGGCCTCAAGCTAGGTAGATCACATGCATCCTCATACATACACAGCTAGCACAGCCAAACATCAAGCAATTTCAACATAAAATATAGCAAGCCAGCTAATATTAGGCTAGCTAACACTAGTACAGTACTTACAGTTCAAGTTCTGGCTTGGTGTCTTTCTCTGGTCTTGTATTTTTCTGTGATGTTCCTCTTTGGTCTTTTCGCCTCCACCACAATGTGTGGTACTTTGATTTTAGAATTTATGTTATTATTATAGCAATAGCCAGGGGAAGTTGGTGTGTGAAGTAATGCCGCAAAGTGTTACGGATTCTTCCGCAAAAACAGCATCCCGCTACACCAAACTTTATTATTTCAAGAATCTTTCAGGAGGAGGGGTGGGAACAAAAGAGGCAACATTCTGCCTATTACAAGGCAGTGTACATCAAAATGAAAAATTTTGAAGCTGTTATTTTAAGGTTAAAAATAACTACATTGAGCCGCTTTAACTTAATGTTTATATTATTTGTATTTCTATCTTTCTGAGTTTTATTTAGGGCCTAAATCTTAACATGGACTCACAGGGCAGCCAACAAATTGAGAAAATAAACAAAAATGTGCCCTATTATTGTCACATTTATAGCCCCTTAAACTGCATACAAACTGCACTAATGTGTTTTGTTAAGCTGACAGTCACCTAACTACTACGTGAACTTTGAAGTGTTCAGCTCTAGCCGGAAGGAAATCATGAACGTATTTGCGTCAACCTGTTCTCGGCCTCGAATAAAATTATGTTGATTTAAAAAATCGTCACACCAGAATCGCGATTAGTAACTAAATACATTTTTGTCCCCCATCCCTAATAACCGGAGTAGTGTCAACATTCTACCCACTCTCGTATGGTGATGGTAGCCAGAGAAGTGAGTTCCATTCCAGTGAATCCGCTCCAGGTCTTGTGTGGGTCCTGCCCCAGCTTGGCTAGAGAACGGAGGTCCAGCTAGAGACCTGGGTCCTAGTGGCTGTCAGGTAGCGGGCTGAAACCGACGGATTTTTTGCAGAACCGCTGATCCAAACAACTTCACACGCAACACATGCATGTCCTTGGGTCCTGAGCAATACACCCGCATATCAACTTCATACAGAGGCCGGCTGTCAAGATAATCAGGTCACAGACACGTAGACCCGCACACAGACACGCAGACTTCCTGCCTTTATTAGGGAGATGACCGAATGACATGTGTAAGGATGGTTGCAGCACAAACATTTTTATGAATGGGGGTGAACTAATATTTCACTATCATTGAAGTTGGGTAGCAAATCAGTTGGTCAACCAATACACAAATCACATTACGTTACGCATTAGCTGTGTTTGTAGTTGTAGTTACACTTGTGTACTAAATACTGACAGCACCTTTTAACTGCTGGCTTGATTTAGTGATAATTCCACCTATAGTGTGGCGTCGGACGTCGTTTTAAAACGTTCAGGAACCCCCTGGGCCAATCGACCTGTTCAGTGTGGACTAGAAGGGTCTGGCAGGGACACTGTACTGCAGTATCGGTACTTCGACCCTAGCGTTTTCAGTATTAGCGGTGTTAGAGATGTAACGATAACCGGTATAATGATAAACCGCGATAAAATGGGATTAAATTGATCATGATAAAATTACCATTAAAACCGTGTTTGATTTCCGCGCTTTGAAAAACTCACTGTAAATACTGTCCAGCATCAACCAAAGTTAGCAGGTGTCCAAGACGCATTATTTTTATGTTTATTCAAACAAAAAGTGCGTAGTGCTGCTAATTTTATTTGTTTTCAATATAAAATTTGGTGAAATTATTTCAGTGTGTGTATCAGTAGTTTTGGAAAATGTTCGGCACATTTTATAATACCGTGATAATATTGATAACCGTGATAATTTTGGTCACTATAATCGTGATATAAAATTGTCATACTGTTACGTCTCTAAGCGGTGTTTTACCTGGTCAGGCTGCGTGGTGATGAGGACGAAGGGTCCAGCTGTCATTAGTCATCATGCACTGTATTAATCACAAACACACGCAATGAACCGCCTTCTCAAAGCGCAAGCTTCCTCTCAATCAGCCATCAACAAGACTACATACACAACACACACAATATAGGGTATATATGTTCAATATATACATGTTCATTATGGGATGTCCTATTCGCTTAAAGGAGTAGTAAAGGGAAAATGCATGTTAAGCCCTGTTTTAAGGTTACTTATGATCATATACAATGGTTCAGATCAAAACGTTGACAAAACTAGCACTTTTGAGAAAGTCTGATAATTGCTCTACCACCGTTTTGGTCATACAATGGATGTGGGTGGGCACCTTGAAAAATCATTAAAAAAAACATGTTAAACTCTCAGTGACTACAACTATCCTTGCTTGAGTCTATACATGCCCTTTGAGCATCTGGAAGGGTGCCATATAAATACAAAGCATTGTTATTGTCATTAGATATGCGCACGTCTGGTTCAGGATATCAGATATGCTTGGCTTTCTCCACATCCAGTCAATGAAGTTCAGACTCA
Organism: Borostomias antarcticus; assembly: GCF_949987555.1. Classification (NCBI taxonomy): domain Eukaryota; kingdom Metazoa; phylum Chordata; class Actinopteri; order Stomiiformes; family Stomiidae; genus Borostomias; species Borostomias antarcticus. The sequence goes on from NC_140253.1 coordinate 2,456,653, forward strand.
GTTCTCTTCACCTCAGTTGTTCCTGGCGAGGCAGTGACGTGCAGTGATGGTACTGTAGACTCTACCTACCCAGTAACTGCAATGTGACCACACTACACGAGCCTACATGAGTTCATTACTGGACCTCGAGGGTCTTCATTAGCACGCACACACACATCTTCCGTGGTCACCAGTGGAATTTGTCCTCTGCATTTCTCCCATCCAAGCTGTCCTCCTCCAGGAGCAGTGGGCAGCCTCATCACTGGCGCCCGGGGACCAAGTCTAATTGCTCAGTCCGAGTCCTGGTCAGGGACCGGACTGAAGAGCATCTGTTCTTCTGCATGTTTTTCATACATGACCAATAGGCTCTGTGCACCAGCTTCACTACTTCCTGAAAGTCACTTGGCTTCTTTATTTCCTGTCCAATATGATTGGATTAAGTGATTAATCAGGTGTGCGCTGGGTCTGCCGCACACCTGATTAATCACTTAATCCAATCATATAGGACAGGAAATAAAGATGCCAAGTGACTTTCAGGAAGTAGTGGAGCTGGTGCACAGAGCCTATTGCAGCAGGACAGCAGTTAAGTTTCTAGCCTGGTACGACCATCCTGTTCTCGCGAGCTCACATTCTGTTTCACTAACGCAGAACGGTCTGGCCTTCGCCTCCTCCAGAGCGATTATGCCAAAATCCAGACCATACCGGGCCAATCAGGGACTGCGTTTTAACTGCTGTTCCGTACCACAGTGGAAAGCAGCCCCTGATTGGTTCGTGTCCCTGCCGCTTGCTAAACAAACATGGCGGCTCCCGAAGCAACGAGTGGTAACGTTAACGTTAGAAGAATAAACGCAGCTATGTGTCGTTATTGCAGAAATAGACTTAATCACAACACTTAAACAAGAACAAGAGTATGCACTAGTTTTCGGTGGAAAAGATGTTTTGCTGTTCTTCCGACTGGATTTGGCAAAAGTTTGCTGAACGCTGATGGGCTGAGGGTGTTTGTCTGTCAAGGCAAGTCGATATTGCGGAGCGAAGCAGTGAGCTCGCTAGATCGGGATGGTCATACCAGGCTATTAAGTTTCAAGACTCAGATGCTTGGCTGTTCAAGACTCAGATGCTACACTCTGTACCAGGGTTCGAATCCCAGTCCCCAGTGTGATTTCCGGGCAGTTATAATACACATTGTGTAGTGGAGGGGGTAAACACAGCAGAGTATGTGGAGTAGGGAGGGAGGGAGGGGGCAGGGGCAACAGCCGGGTCACAGTGATGCTAGCTTGCCCCTGTAGTCCTCCTCGCTTTGCATTATCTTAGCAGGCAGATGGGGAACAAAGTCTCATTCGATGTCAGTTTGATGCTTCCTTAATTGTGGACTGACTACTGTTTTTTTGCTTCCCTCTGGAATATGTAGGGGTGGGATGTCTGCCCACCTCCCTTGTTCTCTGTAAAGCGCATTGTGTTGCCTCTGGGTATGAAATGCGCTATTTAAATAAAGCTTTGATTGATTGATTGATTGATACGTGTGCGAATGAAAATCTAAGCTGATGAACATCAGAAGCAGTGAGTTTTAGCGGAACTTAATGCCTGTGTACGTTGGCAGTGTGAGGTTTGTTGACTATTTGTGTTTCCTCAAAGTTGAGGGAAGTTATCTGTACACGTCTAGAAACAAGTGACTTAGTGCTGCTGTAAGCTTGAGTGCTGAGTGCTAGTGCGTCAGTTGAAAAATACAATTTGCATAAAGAGAAAAAAAAACTAACATTTTCTTAAACAACCTGTATCAGCTATTCATCAGAAGCACAAGGTTTTATTAAATGAGGCCAACTATCACACACACACGCACACACACACACAACGGTTCCCAGTCCTGCTTCAGCGTGGAAGCTGTGTTGGGAGTCTCTGATTACTCTGTGGAGAGAGAGAGAGAGAGAGAGAGAGAGAGAGAGAGAGAGAGAGAGAGAGAGAGAGAGAGAGAGAGAGAGAGAGAGAGAGAGAGAGAGAGAGAGAGAGAGAGAGAGAGAGAGAGAGAGAGAGCTCCTTCTCTGTTCAGCTCTGGCAGTCTGAGCGCGGTGCCCTTCCCCCCACTCGCTGAGTGTATTGGCTGTCCAGAGACTCATCTGCTCCTGTGGCTGACGGCCTACATAGACAGACGGAAGTGTTGGCTGCGCCCTGGGTCCTAGTGCAAGTAGGATTAGGACTTGTGACTGGCTTGTGTGTGTGTGCGATTGCGCTGAGTGGAGAGGGAGGGGGGGGGGGGGGGGGGGGGGGGTGACAGAAAGTGAGACTCTTTCCTGTTGAGCATTGCACAACTTTGTTTTGAGATGAGAAAAGAGAGATAACTGTTGAGTTCTCAACTGCCTCTAATCCTTCCCTGCTACACAGGCGGGGACAAAGCTCTGTCTAGGATTTAGATTTAGACATTTTTAAAATGTTTAAAATTTAATACATTTTTTAATTGAGTTCACAACTTGGAGGTGTAATGACTTGTGTGTGTTGCTGTTGAGGAGATGTCATTGAGTGTGGACAGCCTGAGAGGTGTCATGTACCCCTAGGGGGGAAGGTTCAGCACCAACAAAACATGTTTTCAATCAATTAGTCAGTCGCCTGGCCTCGGCCAGAGTCAAACCAACGAGTCAGCCAAGCAATGGAGAGTTCAATGCAGGGTAACCGTGTGTGTGTGTG
>NC_140253.1:2459507-2469507 GCF_949987555.1 Borostomias antarcticus
AATGTGATCCATGTTTTGTCTTGCCTTGGGTCTTCTTTCTCTCTCTCCACCCCCTCCCTCTCTCTCTTCATCCTCTCTCTCTCTTCATCCTCTCTCTCTTCATCCTCTCTCTCTTCATCCTCTCTCTCTTCATCCTCTCTCTCTCTCCATCCTCTCTCTCTCCATCCTCTCTCTCTCCATCCCTCTCTTGTCTTCCCCAGGTTGCTGGTGGAGAAGATCTTTGCTCAGTATATGGTTCCACACAGTCTGGATACTGAGGAGAAGATGAAGTGTCTCTACTACCTTTACGCCTGTCTGGACACCAACGCTGTCAAGTCAGTATACACACACACACACACACACACACACACACACACACACACACGTACATATATACTCTCTCTCTCTCCTCCGCCACCTGTCATCACATCAAGGTCCACAATGGAATTAATTGTCCAATAAACTAATCTAAAATCTCTCTCTCTCCCAGGGCTCTGAATGAGATGTGGAAGTGTCAGAACATGCTCAGAGGCCTCGTCAGAGAACTGCTGGACCTCCACAAGCTGCCTGTTGTGAGTCACCGCAACCACACACACACACACACACACACACACATTATCCCCAGTCTGTATATCTTACCCTACCTCTCTCTCCATTGCAGTCTGAGGCCAACAACACAGCCATGTTTGGGAAGCTGATGACCATCGCCAGTGAGTGGAACACACACACCTCACAAACCTATGCTGCTCTTAACAGATTGGAACTAGAACTGGAAAATACACACACACACTCATAATCTAACCCACTTCTCTCCCCCTCTCTCTCTCTCCTCCTCTCTCTCTCCCCCCCCTCTCTCTCTCTCTCTCTCCCCCCCCCTCTCTCTCTCTCTCTCTCCCCTCCTCCTCTCTCTCTCTACCCCCCTCTCTCTCCCTCTCTCTCTCTCTCTCTCTCCCCTCCTCCTCTGTCTCTCTCTCTACCCCCCTCTCTCTCCCTCTCTCTCTCTCTCTCCCTCTCTCTCTCTCTCTCTCTCTCTCTCTCCCTCCCTCCCTCCCTCCCCCTCTCAGAGAACCTCCCTGATGCTGGGAAGGCCCAGGACTTCATGAAGAAGTTCAACCAGGTGTTGGGGGAGGACGAGAAGCTGCGGGTCCAGCTGGACACCCTCATCAGCCCCACCTGCTCCTGCAAACAGGCCGAGCTCTGCGTGGTGAGACGCACACACACACACACACACACACACACACACACACACACACTGATATATGTGCTCACACCTCACACACACAGATATTGACAGGCAGGACTTTATGGGGGGTGGGAAGTCCCACGTTTCGCAGGTGTGAGTGTGTGTGTGTGTGCGTCTATGTGGAACTTAAATAAAACGCACGCACACTCACACGCACACCTCACGTTCCACATAGGCACACTCACACACTCACACGCACACCTTATCCCACCCCCCATAGGACTTGTTTTATTGGACTTGATATTGACTGTTTCTGATGTATTGTGTGTTCGTGTGTGTGCGTGCGTGCGTGTCTTTGTGCGTCTGTCTGTATCTGTGTGTGTGTGTGTCTGTCTGTATCTGTGTATGTGTGTGTGTCTGTGTGTGTGTCTGTGTGTGTCTGTCTGTGTGTGTGTGTGTGTGTGTGCGTGTGTGTGTGTCTGTCTGTCTGTCTGTGTGTGTCTGTGTGTGTCTGCGTGCGTGCGTGCGTGTGTGTATGAGTGTGTGTGTGCGTGCGTGCGTGTGTCTGTGCGTGTGTGCGTGTGTGTATATGTGTGTGTGTGTGTGCCTCAGAGGGAGATCACCCGCAAGCTGACGTTCCCTAAGCAGCCCACCAACCCGTTCCTGGAGATGGTCAAGTTCCTTCTGGAGCGCATCGCCCCCGTCCACATCGACTCAGAGGCCATCAGGTACACACACATCAATACACACACACCCACGTCAATACACACAGGTCAATGTACACACACACACGTCGATGTACACACACACACACACACACACACACACACACACACACACACATACACACACATGTTTTAGTTGGAGGAATAGAGGAAGAATAGAATGGACAGGGTTTTCTGCTGCCCTTTCTTACATGCTGTGCTTTAGATGAGGTGGGGGCGAGTGTTATTCTGTGTGTGTGTGTGTGTGTGTGTGTGTGTGTGTGTGTGTGTGTGTGTAGTGTGTGTAGTGTGTGTGTGTGTGTGTAGTGCGTGTGTCTGAGATAGAAAAAGAAATAGCTTGCCCCAGTCCTCTTCTCCCTGTGTTTTCTGTTGTGATTGTGTAACACGCTATTATCAGAGGCAGGCCTTTCTCATTCACTGAGACACCTAGTGGTGGTGGCGGGTAAGTGCAGCCTTCTGTCCCGCTGTGGCTTTGTCATCCCCGGAGGAAGTCAGTGGAAAAACACCATGAGTGCGGCGTCCTCGGTCACAGATGAAGCCTCGGCCCCAGACGACTGCTGTACAGATTCTCCATTATTAACGGGGTTTCTCTTCGTCTGGCGCTAGTGTACGCGCAGGTGTAACCTGTGGGAAATCTCTACGCTCCAATTGACGGGAATCATTTAAGGGCAGATCGCTGTCAGGTCGTAAAGCCCGATTCAAATACTCAACGGTTTCAAATGCTCGTCTGACGTGACTGGATCCCTAGTCTCAACGCCAGACCCGTGAAAGTTCTTTCCCTGATGCACTACGTAAGCTACGCTAACTGCGTTACTGCATGCTGAAGATCTCTCTATGGATCTGGGATACTTCATGCAAAAATCTGTTTTTCAAACCCTGGCAATTGATTGGTAGCGCCGGAATCCCGGCGACACCAATCAGTAACGACTTTTGCGATCAGGCACTCCCACCCAGCCTGGCCCCGCCCATCTAACCTGGGCTAGCGTCTCTCATTTGCTGCTACGACCTGTCACTCTTTCAGTTTTGATCCGTCGATACGCCCTCAGAACACCAGCTTGGCGGCGAGGTGGCAGAGACTCTTATGTAGCATGCGGAGCGCAGCGATTCAACGTGATATGAGTCTGGAGAGAGACTGGATCGGTAAAAGCCGTGCGGAGAGAGAAGCAATGATTTGAAATCAAAAGGCTGACTTGGTGAATGTCGTTGAGGTATTTCTACTGCCGCCTCCCGAGGTTAAAAGGTGGAATTGGTGAATGAGTTATTTCTACTGTCGGTCTCCCCAGTTAATTGACTTGCTGACTGTTGTTGAGGTTTGTGTCTGTGCTGCTGTCTGGCCTCCGCAGCGCTCTGGTCAAGCTGCTGAACAAGTCCATCGAGGGCACGGCTGACGACGACGAGGAGGGGGTCACCCCCGACACCGCCATCCGCTCTGGCCTGGAGCTGCTGAAGGTAGGGGGCGGGGGGTCAGGGATGGAGGGATGGAGAGAGAGGAGGAAGGAGGGATGGAGAGAGAAGGGGGAGGGAGGGAGCGCTGAGAAGGAAAGAGCAGCTGTAATGTTGACCTTGTCGTCCCCCTCCTCTCCGCGCCGCCAGGTCCTGTCGTTCACCCACCCGACGGCGTTCCACTCGGCGGAGACGTACGAGTCGCTGCTGCAGTGTCTGAAGATGGAGGACGACAAGGTGGCCGAGGCCGCCATCCAGATCTTCAGGAACACGGGGCAGAAGATCGAGACCGAGCTGCAGCAGATCCGATCGTACGAGGGAGGGAGGGAGGGAAGAAGGGAGGGATGGAAGGAGGGAGGGATGGATGGAGGGATGTGAATGAATGAGTGGTTTAGAATGGTGATTGTGAAAGGACAACCAGACAATGATAGTTCATGAGTAGTTTTGCTCTTATTTAACATGGGTGCGGATGTGTACGGATGTTTGGTATTAGCGTCTTCTGAAACGTCCCCTCTTCCTAAATCAATCAATCAAAGCTTTATTTGTTTAGCGTATTTCATACCCAGAGGCAACACGATGCGCTTTACAGAGAACAAGGGAGGTGGGCATACGACCCACCCCTACATATTCCAGAGGGAAGCAAAAAAACAGTAATCACCCGGGGGCCAGAATAGTGAGCTGTAAAAATTCTTCCCTGACCCCTCTTAACAAGGCGATGGAGCAAGCTCCTGGAGTATGTTTGTCTACCAGCTAAGAACATTTATAAAGCAATAATCCTCCTCCTCCTCCCCTCCAGGACGCTCATCCCCGTCCTGCACCAGAAGGCCAAACGCGGCACCCCCCACCAGGCCAAGCAGGCCGTCCACTGCATCCACGCCATCTTCAACAACAAGGAAGTGCAGCTGGCGCAGATCTTCGAGGTAGGGGGGCCGCACACGCTACCACACACAATACAGAACACGCTACAACACACGCTACAACACACGCTACACTGCATACAACACACACTACCACACCCTCTACAACACACACTACACTGCATGCTACAACACACACTACCACACACGCTACAACACACACTACAACACACACTACCATACACGCTACAACATACACTACAACACACGCTACACTGCATGCTACAACACACACTACCACACCCTCTACAAAACACGCTAAAAAACACACTACAGAACATGTTACAAAACATGCTACACCTTACACTACAAAACATACTACAGAACATGCTACAAAACATGCTATAACACGCTACAGAACATGCTACAACATGCGAGACACGTCTAGTCACCGTGACGTTCTCCAGGGTGACGTTGGTAACTCTAGGACACAGGTCTGGTCACCGTGACGTTCTCCAGGGTGACGTTGGTAGCTCTAGGACACAGGTCTGGTCACCGTGGCGTTCTCCAGGGTGACGTTGGTAGCTCTAGGACACACGTCTGGTCACCGTGACGTTCTCCAGGGTGACGTTGGTAGCTCTAGGACACAGGTCTGGTCACCGTGACGTTCTCCAGGGTGACGTTGGTAGCTCTAGGACACAGGTCTGGTCACCGTGACGTTCTCCCCCCCCTCTCCCCCCCAGCCTCTGTCTCGTAGTCTGAACGCGGACGTCCCCGAGCAGCTGATCACCCCGCTGGTCTCCCTGGGTCATATCTCCATGCTCGCCCCCGACCAGTTCGCCTCGCCCATGAAGTCCATCGTGGCCAACTTCATAGTCAAGGACCTGCTCATGAACGACAGGGTGGGTACACACACACACACACACACACACACACAACTAGCCTCATTTAGACACACATACACACAGCGCCTACACCTGTGTGATGTGCCCCTATCTCACCGTGTGACAAATAAAGATGTTTGTTGTTTGTTTATAGAGGTATTGTCAACAAATCGCGTGTGTTTCTGTGTGTTATTTCAGTCTATGGGGAACAAGAATGGTAAATTATGGACGTCGGATGATGAGGTCTCTCCAGAGGTTTTAGCCAAGGTAAGAGGATTGCTCTCCCTCTTTCTTTCTCTCCCCCCCCCCTCTCTTTCTCTCTTTCCCCCTCTCCCCCTCTCCCTCTCTCTCTCTCTCTCTCTCTCTCCCTCTCTCTCTCCCTCTCCCTCTCTCTCCCTCTCTCTCTCCCTCTCTCTCTCTCCCTCTCTTTCTCTCTCTCCCCCCTCTCTTTCTCTCTCTCCCCCTCTCTCTCTCTCTCTCCCTCTCCCTCTCCCTCTCTCTCTCTCTCCCTCTCTCTCTCTCTCTCCTCTATCTCTTATTCTCTTTATCATTCTCCTGACCTTCCCTGCTCTTTCTGTCTTCGTATTTTTTTCATTGACCAAATATGAAATGGCTGATAATCTCACCCACCTCGCACCCTTCCTCTCTCTCCCTCCCACACACCCTCCTCCCTCCTTCCCTCTTTCCCTCCCCACCCCTCTCTCCCTCACTTTCTCCCTCTCTCCCTCCTCTCTCTCCCTACTTCCCTCTCTCCCTCCCCACCCCTCTCTCCCTCCTCTCTCTCCCTCCTTCCCTCACACCCTCTTTCCCTCCCCACCCCTCTCTCCCGCCTCTCTCTCCCTACTTCCCTCTCTCCCTCCTCACCCCTCTCTCCCTCCTCTCTCTCCCTACTTCTCTCCCTCCCTCCCTCCCTCACACCCTACTTCCCTCTCTCCCTCCCTACCCCTCTCCTCCTCCCCTCCTCCCTCTCTCCCTCCTCCCTGGCTCCAGGTCCAGGCCATCAAGCTGTTGGTGCGCTGGCTGCTAGGCATGAAGAACAACCAGTCCAAGTCGGCCAACTCCACCCTCCGACTGCTCTCCGCCATGCTGGTCAGCGAGGGCGACCTCACAGAGCAGAAGAAGATCAGGTAACCTTGACCAGGGGTCACAGGGTCAGGGGTCAGGGTTTAGCATTCAGCCAAGCTGGTCAGCGAGGGCGACCTCACAGAGCAGAAGAAGATCAGGTAACCTTGACCAGGGGTCAGAGGTCAGGGTTTAGCATTCAGCCATGCTTGTCAGCGACCAGTAGTCTTGAGTTAGATTTAGCTGAGGATACACTACAAGATATTATGCCCGATTTTATACACGATTCACAATCCTGCTGAGTCTGTCCTAGTCAGCAGCAGTCTGCACTAGTTGGGGGTATTCGGAGTGGCAATTTGGCACAGAAATCTGTAAGTGTATGAGAGGGGTACAGATTTATATCGGCAAGTGTATGATGAGAGCAGACTTCTCCCGATCCGAGTCGGAGCGAGTCGGAGCATATCAAACTCACTTCAGTTCTCGGAACATGTATGCACTTCTGCATGACATCTTTTCCTCTTGCCCTCTCTCTCCTCCTCCCCTTCTCCTACTCCCTCCCTCCTCTGACTCTCCTCCTCTCCTTCCTCTCTCCCCCTCTCTCCTCCTCTCCTCCTCCTCCCTCTCTCCCCCTCTCTCCTCCTCCTCCTCCCTCTCTCCTATAGTAAATCAGACATGTCTCGTCTGAGGCTGGCGGCGGGCGGGGCCATCATGAAGCTGGCTCAGGAGCCCTGTTACCATGACATCATCACCCCAGAACAGTTCCAGCTCTGCGGCCTCGTCATCAACGTGAGTTGTGTGTGTGTGTATGTGTATGTGTATGTTTGTGTGTATGTGTGTGTGTGTGTGTGTGTGTTATGGCTGTCAAAAAAAAAAGTGAAAAAGTTTGAATATCTTTTTTTTAAAGAAGTTCGAACCTAAATTTGAGAGTTTGAATATTGTAATTTAATAAATAATATTATTTATCAAAAATTATGCAGCGATTTACATTAATAACAGAACATTTATAGGCTACAATTTTTTTACGGGCAATAATCCAATAATCCAGACCCAGCACCTTATCGAAAGATGAAAGTTAACACCTCAGCGAGGGGTAACAGTGTTTACAGTACAATATTACAGTCAAGGGTTATTTTATGAGGCTATTATATTCATGAAATATCTTCACACAAAAAACAGAAATTCGAATATCGTTCAAACTCTACTAAATTAATTTGAATATATTCGAACTCAATTTCATGGCACTTTTGACAGCCCTAGTGTGTGTGTCTGTGTGTGTGTGTGTGTGTGTGTGTGTGTGTGTGTGTGTGTCGCGGCCCGTCTATCCTCCCTCCCTCCCACTCTCTTCTGCTCCGGTTCCATCTTTTCTACGTCTCTCACCCCCCTCCCTCTCTCTCTCTCTCTCTCTCTCTCTCTCTCTCTCTCTCTCTCTCTCTCTCCAGGATGAGTGTTACCAGGTGCGCCAGATCTTCGCCCAGAAGCTGCACCTGCCGCTGGTGAAGCTCCTCCTCCCGCTGGAGTACCTGTCGGTGTTCTCCCTCTGCGCCAAGGACCCGGTGAAGGAGCGCCGCGCCCACGCCAGGCAGTGCCTGCTGAAGAACATCACCGTCCGCAGAGAGTACATCAAACAGAACCCGCTCGCTCACGGTCGGTCCGCGCCACCGCACCCCCCCACGGGAACACGGGGTTCTCCGCGCCGTCGTCAACGCGGTATTCATCTCCCTCTCTCCCTCCCTCTTTCCCTCTCCTTCCTCCCTCCCTCTCTCTCTCCCTCCTTCTCTCTCTCCCTCTCTCTCTCCCTCCAGAGAAGTTGCTGTCCCTCCTTCCAGAGTATGTGGTCCCCTACATGATCCACCTGCTGGCCCACGACCCCGACTTCACCAAACCACAGGACTACGAGCAGCTCCGAGACATCAAGGAGTGAGTGTACACACACACACACACACACACACACACACTTCTATTGATCTCATATCGACCGTGTGTCTCTAATGTTGTGTGTGTGTGTGTGTCCAGATGTCTGTGGTTCATGCTGGAGGTGCTGATGACCAAGAACGAGAACAACAGCCACGCCTTCCTGAGGAAGATGGTGGAAAACATCAAACAGACCAAGGACGCACAGGCGCCCGACGACCCCAAGGCCAACGAGGTACACACACACACGCACACACACACACACACACACACAGAGCTGACAAGCCGTTAGGCTAACCAGATAAACGTGCACCCCAAGGCCAGTCGAAGGTCTCGAAGAGCACTTAACATTGTGTGTGTGTGTGTGTGTGTGTGTGTGTGTGTGTGTGTGTGTGTGTGTGTGTGTGTGCGTGCGCGGGTTACAGAAGCTCTACATCGTGTGTGACGTCGCTCTGTTCGTCATCGTCAACAAGAGCACCGCCTGTCACCTGGACTCCCCCAAAGACCCCCTCCTGCCAACCAAGTTCTTCCTACCGCAGGACAAGGTAACACACACCCCCCCCCCCCTGGGCTCAATGAGGCGCAGGTGGTGCCTTAACTGGGGGGTCTGGGGCTCCTCCCCCAGGACATTTTGGGCATCAAAAGCTTAATTTCCTGCATTCTGGGTAATTATCTATGACACAATGTTTGATGGATTAGCTGGTTTGCCTAACTATATTAGCTACATTATCAGATTTCATTGTGTTTATTTATTTGTAAATATAATTATTTATTTTTAAATAAAAAACAGCCTTGAACATTTGTTTTTATTGTTTCCTTAATACAAACATTGATAACAACAATGAGAAAAAAATCTCCAACTTAAACCATAGCAAATTTCATGTAAATCCGATAACATAAGTTTACGCAAGGACATGAAAAGCAGAACATTCAAAAACCAGGGAGAGGGGAAAACAAAATACATTCTCACAACAAACTCCCAACATGTCCTTCTCTCCCCAAGATACCAGGCTGTGTGTAAATCCAAGGCCTGTTTAAAACCCAACTGCAGTAGAATAAAGTAAAAGGAGAGAGAGGCCATGGTAATCAGTGAACATAAGTAAAATAAAATACATAAACAACAAATTCAATCAAATAAGAGTTGTTGTAGTAAACGATGTAGGACGCAACACCAGAACAATTATATGCACTCGCACAAATGCTCCCAATCATATTTCAAGGTCGCACAGATGAACATTTTCATTTTATTTTCATTCACATAATTCTCTATGCACTCACACGCTGGCACTGATTCCTCTCTCTGTCCCACTGCAGGACTTTGTCAATGACAAGGATTACCTGTCCTCAGAAGCCAGACAGATGCTGCTCACAGGCAAGGTAAACACACACACACACACACACAACCTTCACCGGCGTCTCACAGGTTCTTTGTAACTGTCTTTCTACCATCTCTCTATATTGAAATGATTTGGAGAAAGCCCTGATGTTATTTCTCTCTGTGTCACCCCCCCCCCAGCCTAAGCCCACTCCAGTGCTGGGGGCGGTGAACAAGCCCCTGACGGTTCCAGGCAAGAGGCTCTACACCAAGACCCCCACGGGGTCCGACTCAGCCAGCAACGCCAGCACCAACTCACAACCCAGCTCACCTGGCCTCAACAAGACCAGGTAGACACACACACACACACACACCAACTCCCAACCCAGCTCACCTGGCCTCAACAAGACCAGGTAGACACACACACACACACACACCACACACCAACTCCCAACCCAGCTCACCTGGCCTCAACAAGACCAGGTAGACACACACACACACACACACACACCCACTCACAACCCAGCTCACCTGGCCTCAACAAGACCAGGTAGACACACACACACACCAACTCCCAACCCAGCTCACCTGGCCTCAACAAGACCAGGTAGACACACACACACACACCCACTCACAACCCA
>NC_140253.1:2472007-2484507 GCF_949987555.1 Borostomias antarcticus
CATCTCGCTGTGGAGGGGTGCATGCTCCGGCAGGCAGGGAGAGACCAGAGCAGGAGAGCAGGGGAGTTGGCAGTGAGTTGGTTTGGTACGAGGCTGTCGATAGGCTTGTCAGTCAACCCTAGTTCTTCTGAGGGTTCGTGGTTCGAGGCTAGTCATGCAGGGTAAGCATGAACGTCCCATCATTCATCGTGAACAGTGGTATTCTAGAAACAGCTCAAGTTCAGGTCTAGTGTGGAGGTGTGTTAGCCTGGAAGACAGACTTCCTCGCAAATAAGTTTTTCGCGATACAGTCTGGACTTCCAGCCGCCCAGGACAATTTGAGTGGGCGGGACTACTTGCCTTGACAGACAAACTCCTTCAGCCAATCAGTGTAACAAAACAAACCTTTTCCATATCCAGTTGGATACTCTTGTCGTCTTTAATTGTTGTTATTGTGTCTATTTCTGCAATAACTGCACTCATGGCTGTGTATTTTCTTCTATTGGTAACGTTGCCGCTTGTTGTTTTGTTCTACTAGCGGACACAACTCCTGTATTTCATCATCTACGGGAAACAATCAGGGACTGGGGGCGGAACAGCGGTTCAAAGGAGGTCCCTGATTGGTTCCCCATTTTCTGGGAAAACTCAAATCGTTCTGGGCGTCTGAAAGTCCAGACTGTATCGCGAAAACTTTATTGTGAGGAAATCTGGCGTGTGTGTGTGTGTGTTGCAGTAGACATTGACCAGTCTGTCTTTGTTTCAGGTAAAGAGAAGATTCCTGCAGCCAAGACCCAGACTGTAGAGAACACAGCAGACTCTTCTCACATACCCCTACAACCCTTCTCTCCCTCTCTCATTCACACACACACACACACACACACACACGTTCCTCTATGACCCTCTAAAGCTCTTCTGGACCCATGACGGACCTTCCTCACACACACACACACACACACTGACACCCATAGAAGGTTTTAACACCTTGTAGTCATGATTGAAGCTCATTGTATGTAGGTCTTACTATCTAAACATGTTGGGGTTGTTTTTTTTCTTTGTGTTTGTCGCTCTTTGCTTCTTTTGTGGAGCCGTTTTTAAAAACAGATGGACATTTTCCAAACGTTTTAATCTGGTTATTATGATGGTTGCTTATTAAATTCCCTGGGAAATCTTAACTGTCTACGGTTCCTGACCCTTTTTACACACACACACACCTAGTCTGTCTCTCTTAAAGTCATGCATGTTTTGATTTCATAGTTGAAAAAAGGAAATGGACTGCACTTATCCAACATTACATACATTTATCCAAAGCACTTTAAAATGGCCTCTCATTCACCCATTCACATACCAATGGCGGCAGCTGCCATGCAAGGTGCTAGCCTGCTCATTGGGAGCTATTTGGGGTTAGGTGTCTTGCCCAAGGACACTTCGACATGTGGACAGGAGGAGCCGGGATTCGAACCAGTGACCCTTCGATCATTGAACGACCCGCTCTACCTCCTGAACCACAGCCGTCCGCCCATAGAACACATTAAAGCACTGAGCTGCAATGTTTACATGAAAAGTGCTTTACAAAAATGTTATTACTAGGAAGAGTAAAGACATTTACATTTCAACCAGGTTAGTAAAACAAACCTCTACCAGAGATCTTTCATTCACTTGTGTCTATAAACACACTGGCATTCTCGTCCAGTTGGTTATTCAAGGAGAGGAAGCAAGGAATACAGGAGACATTTGAGCATTTGACAAGAGAGCTTTTTAGGACGAAGCAAATTACAATATCTTCAAAAAATCACCAAATAAACACAGTAAAATCCACAAGTGTTCCCAAGGTTGTTTTTTAATCAAAGAAACGTGACAGTTTCACAATAAATAACCATGCTTCCAACTGCTGATCCTGGTCGAGAAACGAAAAGGAGAAAAATAAAAACTTTTAAAGTCCAAATCCAAAACAGAAAAACCCAGAAATGCAACAACCCTTCTTTCTTTTTTTTTTCTTCATCGTGCAATATAGAACATAGTGAAGAACAGCAGGAAGACGGGGAGAGGGGGAGTCTTTTCCTTAGCTCGCTTTGTTTTTTGTCCTTTCTTTTTCTTACAAAATATAGATTCAGCCATCGATGGTGCTATCTAGTGATGATGATGAGTAGGCTCTTCGTGTAAGGGTGCCAGGTTATGTACAAATGAAGGGAGGAGGCCTGGCGAGTGTAACCCAAAACTATTCCCTCTCTAGTGCACTACTTTTTTGAACCTGAGAACCTCTGACTAAACGTGCCTCGGGCGAGAAAGTAGTGCACTTCCTGCAGAAGGGAGTTGTGACTTGATCATAAAACCACATTTCTCCTTTTAGGATCCACCTGGGTTGCCAGGGCAACGGAAGAAGAGGGGAGGGGCCGAGTGGAACTAACGGGAAAGAGAGAAGGATGAAGGGATGAAATGGGAGAAGAGGGGCAGTAGAGGAGAGAGGAGGGAGGACAGCCCACCTCAAACATGCTCCATTTACAGTCGAGGCGAAGCCGTGTCACCTCTTTAATCGTGCGGTCGTCTCGACTTCCTAGTGCCAAAGGTGGCAAAGAAAGTGTATGTGAGGCTGCCATCTCATTGGCAGAAAAAATAATATATATATATAGAACCGATATATTCAACCATGTTTAGATAGTAATTCAACCTCTTTCACCACAGGAACGTTGATTATCACGATCTTTCGTCAGAGTACTTGTAGGAACCAATGCTAAATGCTAAACGGTGACTGATGACCCTGGTCTGGATACTGCAGGACGGTGAACGAGCCTCCCAGACCCCGGGCTTGCTTCCCTGCTCATTTACCAATACTGTACTTGGGGTGCGTTTGATTTAATGTACCCAGTACAATGAAAGAGTCCCAGAAGTGAGTCGGCACAAAGGAATTACTAAGTTACCCCCCCCAGACACTGACTCGAGATCAGCGGAGTCACGTTCCCATTCTAACGGATGGGATCAGTCGTGCTGATCCTGGACCTGTTGCTGGGGACGGCGTCTAACCACCTTATAGCCTGACGGGCCGAGTCAGTCACTACCGTTCTTTTAATACATCCATGGTCGCTACACGACAGTAACTGATTGTACTGGTCAAAGAGGGTTTTCAGCAGAGTAGATGGGGACTTCTATGTAAGGTACCACTGAGGTAAAGCACACCCAAGTCCTCTAGGAGTGAATGACACATTAGCAGTAATAGTAGTTGTTGTTGTTTGATTGATTGGTCTGGTTATTCACGGCGTGAATAAGAACATGAACAGCTGTGCTGTTCACCACGTCATTTGGCTGAGTCCATCAGGGCAGCACACAGCATGCAGAGAGGAAATACAGACAGGTGGAGAGAGCTGGTGAAGGGGAGAGGGGAGGTTTGGGGTGAGGGGAGGAAGAATTTTCTGGAGTTATCCCCCATCTAGCTTTGGTTTCCACACCCCTCAATCAGTCTCGGCCAATCAAAATTTTCATTACAAGAACGTCACTTCAACAAACCAATCGGAACACATTTGGGAGAGAAATTGGGAAAGAATTGACAGGTGAGATATTTCAAAATAATTGTTAACTAATCATGATTTAATTTGGAAAAAATGTGTTTTACAATGTAATGTAAGGAAAAGTAACATAGATCCGCATTTATTTCCAAATGTATACTATTAATATATCTATTTACAAATAACTTTATCCTTGTTTTTAAGTGTGTTTGTGTGTGTGTGTGTTCCACCAGGCTGACAGTGGTTGACTTCTAAATCAGTTTCTTTATAACAGGGAGCTGCTTATGAACGTGGAAAGGGGGGGGGGCAGATGAGGGGGGTAATTAAATTTCTAGGGAGACGAGAGGATGAGAGACAGACCGGGAGGAGAAGGCGGGGTGACGGCGGGAGCTGAGCTGAACAGACGGCAAGATGGAGAGAGCGAGAGAGCGCACCAGTGAGTTGGTGGGGGTGGTCGGCGGCGAAGTGGAGGGGTGGTTGGGAGGAGGCGGGAGGGGGGGGGGGGGGGGGTTTAGGTCAGATCTGATAGAAGGCATCGTCGAGAGGGGGGATGGGTGAATGTCGCGATGGATGGTGAAGAGAGAGGGGGGCAGGCAGCGGGGGTGAAGGGGGCGGGGTCACGCCTAGCAGGGTCTCAGTTGTTGAGCAGCTGTTCTGTTGCCGTCTCCACGTCCCAGGATTTCGAGGACAAGGCTGCTATTACTGCATTCTGGAGAGGAGAGGAAAGACTGGAGTTAAATATCCACTGACATCCCAAACAGAATGGGCTC
Organism: Borostomias antarcticus; assembly: GCF_949987555.1. Lineage (NCBI taxonomy): Eukaryota > Metazoa > Chordata > Actinopteri > Stomiiformes > Stomiidae > Borostomias > Borostomias antarcticus. The sequence goes on from NC_140253.1 coordinate 2,476,254, forward strand.
TTATGGTATTTTACTACCACAAACACATGGCCCTGTTTGAATCATATTAAACGCATGCCGCCCCCCTGCTTCCTGTGACCAATCTCTAATCTAAGCATGAGTGGATTAGTACCCGCTTTGCATAGGAAGGCATGCTTTCACCTATCCAGTCATCGTAGACCACAGGTTACTTCAAGGAAAGAAGGAAGAGTGAGTATTGAAACAGGGCCCATGTTCTCTAGTTGGAGGAGGAGTGTGTTCTGACCTTATCGAAGCCCATGGCACAGAGTTTGTCTATTTTGCGCGTGTAGTCGGGACTGGAGCAGGGAGCACAGGCGTAGACATGGGACCACAGCCTGGCTGTCTGCTTGAACATCTCTGGGTTCTGCTTGTACTGCAGAGAGAGAGAGAGAGGCAGAGAGAGAGAGAGTTGACTAATCATGAGAACAGAGGAGAGGGAAACAAACAGAGACAAACACTTCTGGGCTCTAGTATAACGAGGAGACAGCTACCCAAGGACTCACACACACACACACTCACACACTCAGTAATGTTCACAAACAGGTTCACACACATTTCACATTCTCTCCACACACACACACACCCCTATATTACCTGGTTTGCCACTACTGCGTCCTGTGGGTCATCTGGTTCGGCGGCTGCCAGCAGGGCCTGTAGAGACAGCAGCACTGTCCGCAGAGTCATAGCAGCAGCCCTGGAGAGGGAGAGACAATGACTACGTTTACATGCACACCATATTCCCATTAAGGTCAATATTCTGGTTAATGTAATATTCCGAATAAGGTGTTTATATGCGCTGTAGCAACTGGAATATTCCGTTTACATGTTAGTTGGCATATTCCCGTGGTTCAGCGGGAAAATCAGATGAATCCACCCAGAAATTGTTGTTACTATAGTAACGTTAGTGTTGGTAGCTACCCAGCTAGCAATCATTTGTTCTAAAAATGTTTTAATAATGTGCAGGACGTGTTGGGAATGTTCCCCAATGTTGTGGGAACATTCCCTGCTAGCTGGGTAGGTTGTGGTCGTTGAGTGAGCGTCCTCCAGCTAGGCCATAATGTTTGTTTCCTACATACTCCTCCATTATAGTGTTGTCCTACTTGCGCTTTTGAACCACAATTAAGCTACAACACTCCTGTTGATCCACTTTGTCCTGAACAATGGAAGACGAGCGAGAAGAAATGGCGAACGGGTTTATCGCCCTCCAGCTTATGCCGTTCACGCCAGCCAAAACAACAATACCCAGGATTCCCTGCGAATAAGCATGCGCAGACGTAACTGAATATTCCGGTAAATGACATTTTCCGATTAAGGTGTATACATGTCAAAATATTCTGATTGAAACAGGCATATGCCAGGGGTTTTATTCAGAATATTCTCCAATGGGATTATGGCCTTAATCGGGTCCGGCACGTGTTTACATGACTCTGGCCCAACCGGAATATTGAGCATATTCCTATTAATACAGGAATATGTAAACATAGTGAGAGGATCGGTAGGTAGAGAGCATACTGGCAGGGAAAGATGACGGCATTGAGGTAGGTAGCGATTAGGAGCTACTCTTACACTCATGTATGTACATGTACACACACACACAAACAAACCTGACTAGGGGATGCGGGGAAGGGAACTCCTGCTCTGAGATACCCTGTGAATAGAGGAACCCCGTCGTGCGAGCTGCCCAACTTACCACTGGTCTTTTAGGATGTCCAGGCATATCGCACCCGTCACTGAGCTGATGTTTGGATGCCAGATCTGAGTGATAAATCGCACCTGAGAGGGGATGAATAGAGAGTGAAAAGGCAGAGCGAGATCAAAATAAACGGAGACGGCAAGAAAGGAAGAGGGAAACTGAGCTGATCAGCTGATGTTGTTATGAAGAGGTCAGGAGTGTTCTGGGTTGTTATGAAGAGGTCAGGAGTGTTCTGGGTTGTTATGAAGAGGTCAGGAGTGTTCTGGGTTGTGTAATGCGGTCTTGGAGCTCGTACTGTACTTGCCTTTGGTGGGTTAAAAGGATATGTTTCGGGAATTTTTATTTCAAGCTGAAACCTGCCACCTTTTGGAGAAAGAGAAAATATTTGTGATATTTGTGTTTGTATGAAACCTTTACGCTGCCCTCTTGGCCAGGTCTCTCTTGAAAAAGAGATGACTTCTTTACGTGGTTACATAAAGGTTTCATAATAATTAAAAAAATAAAATGTATATCTGTGTGTAGGTGGTGGTGGTGTGTGTGTGTGTGTGTTACCTTCGTACGGCGTGTCTGGTGGTCCTGCTATCTCTCCCCTCAGCTCTGTGAAATTCTCATCCACCAGATCTACTTTTATCTGGTTTTTACTCGTCTGTGAATGGAGAGAGAGAGAGAGCAATAAGACAATCACATGTGACATAATACCACACTGCCAGTCTTTATTAGAAACATATGCAAGGAAATATGTCTTGGCAGTGACGATGCTAGTTAACTAGTCAGTGTTACTGGCATAACTTTTTGGACATGGTTACGTACTGGCCATCAGGCTAGAAAAAGCATTAGCTAACTTTACCTTGAGCTCGCTAAATGAACCATAGCTAGCTCTACGTTATACTGCATGTATATTTAAGCTAATTATCCATCAGCTAGCTAACGTTAGCTGACCTAGTTTGCTACCAAAACACCACACTTTTCAATTGGTGTGCGTGCTAGCAAGGCAGCTGTCAAACTTGCAACCTAATGCTAGCTAGCAGTCAAGCAGTGAGTAACTTGTCGACTAGCTTATGGCATATTGTTATGAAAAGCCTTTACATAACCGACAGACATTTGTGCAGCAAAATCAAGTTAAACTCTATTCCTTTCCCATCGTAATTGTGAGGCCTGTCCCCGGTGTTAAAGCCGCGGTGTTTCCTGACCGAACACACCCGTTGGCCTCACCTGACGCCGGGGAGGCTGTCCCCAAACACGAGTCACGACACCCAGCAACACAGCTAGCCTTGCTAGCTAACGCTAGCGAGCTGAACTTCTCATGTTCGGGCCTCACTTTGGTGCAACAGAACAGGTATGACAGCTACAACGAACACACTCTCAATCCACCCCGATGACAAATCTACATTATTCGCATATTTTAACAGTCATAAGTAGAATAGCGCACCTCTTCGCTTTTGAGAACTTCTTTGAACTCCCGTTTGATCCTCTGGACCGCAATGTTGGCCATGGTCCTGCACCTGAATCGGGGCCTCCCCTCGGCTGAGTGAGTGTGGCTAGCTTCGGCTTGTCTCTCGGATGCCCCCCCACTCTCCACTCCCACCGGTTATTTCGTCGTCTCTCGTTTCTTTCAGCTTCTTTTCCCCACTTCAGAAACACAGCTCCGGGAGCTCTCCTGATTTGAGAACAAATGGTGCCGTGACCCCAGAAAAATGCGTGCGCACAATGTGAGTCAGTCTGGAATCGAGTAGAGAGGAGAGGAGCATCTAGAAATGTGCATTGTTGGAGCTATTATTGTGGAAAGTGTGGTCTGTGTGCTTTTGTCTTGGGAAAAACAATCATGATATTTCCACTAAAGCACTAAACTAAACATCAAAGGCATTTCATGGGTGGGTGTTTGCTTGGTCATGTGATGTAATCTTGTCTGGGCTGAACTTGTGCATAATCGTACACGTGAGATCATGATTTTTAAAGATGTAAGTCATATATTTTGGAAGTATGGGTTTGTGGCAATTTACGTAATCTTTTTTTCATCCTTTCCCTTCCCCCAGAGAACTCTGTCACAGTCTAGAAAAGAACGCACCAGTGACTTCTCTTTTGTCCAATGAAAAAGGTACGTTTTCCAGACATGACTAGTAACTAAGGTATGTCATGCATATCATGATGGAATAATTTCTGGTCAAATAATATAGGCTATTCTCCAGCTTGTATACCGGCATGGTCAGACATGTAAATTAGACGTGTCCATCAATGTACTTATATATTCTCTGGTCAAAATGTCATCTTGTATCTTCAACCACAAACCATGTTTTTGACGAGAAATTGATCTATCGACGATTCCTTATGTTATGTTTCACCGTCTTTATGGAATACATGCTGTCACTCGATCTGTTTTGTTTACTATCGGAGGGCCACCTCCTGCAGCCAGCTGTATTTTGATTGGTTTGGATGTGTGGTTTGACTCTCTGAACCAATCGTATAAGTGTGCGTTTGATAAACAGATGAGAATAACAACAGGTTCACCCGATTCGGTTCCCTGTTCTACATATTCTAATGTTCCCATGGATGTATTGAATGTTCCCAAATACGAAAGCTCCGCCCGGAATCGTGTTCTCCCTACGCGGGCGTCCGAAACGTAAATCGAACAATTTGTTCCACGAAGTACCCGGAGGTCTCGCGTGACGTGGCTCACGTTTGTTCCACGAAGTACCCGGAGGTCTCGCGTGACGTGGCTCACGTGTATCAAAACAGACGGTCGGTAAACCAGCAGCTGTCTGGATCCTGTCTTTCCGTTGCCTCTACGGCCAGGATAGCCTGTTTCTTTTTTCTGCAAGGCTTTATCCGACCACTGCGGAATAATAACAACAAGCTTCAGAAATTCACTGGATTCAATTTGTACTTTTGATTAGGTCGGCTTTCTTCGGTAAGTAAGTCAAATCCTTTCAACAAGCCTTTTCCTCCGGTCTCGGCACAGCCATCCTCGTCCACAAAGCAGAGAAAGAGGAGGTTGGTGCTACGGTTAGCTGTTTTTTCGCCCATGATGGAACAAAATGTACAGCACATAACGTTAGGCATATTTTTTGCTTAATTTAATGGATAGTGTAGTGTCACTAAGTTTCCCACTCGCTGTTAAACAGCTGCATTTCTTTCTGGCTTGCTGTGTCCGGCTCAGTCTATATGCTGGAATGGGCAGATACATAAAACAGGTTCGCCTACAGCAAAACCCATGCAACACACGGAGCTTGCTCATCTCTCAGATGATTATTATCGCCCTGTTATCATTTAATTTTCATGCAAGCATGATTTATCAATCTACACTACGCGATTTAATACGAATCAGCAAACAGGATGCTGTTTCAGGAAATGACCACACTTCTTAGACCATTAACTGGCGCTATAAAGGGGCAAAAGTCAACACCCTTTCTAAACAAATATTTGGATAGATGCTATCGTACCTGGTCGACCAACTGGCTTCAATAAACTGCCTCTAGTTGGCGTTGGCCTGGTTGGTTACCTGTGCAGCCTTGTCCAACGCCAGCAGGGTGTCAGAAGTCTAGCCAGGTCGAGAACTTCCATTGTAAACACGGAGACTTGGAATGCAGTTACTATATACTATATCTATGAAGACTGAAGACACACAGCAAGACTCGGGGTGTGTAGAGGTACACACACACACTTAGTAGGCCTCTAAATGTAATTTTAGGGGTATGACCTTTCCCAACAATAGCTGGCCTATTTTCCTACCGTGACTTTTGAAACATGAGTCTGTGTTGATGTGAAATTGCATCAGTCTGAAGTAGGCCACGGGCATTGTTCTATTGTAGGTTGCACTGCCAAAGGGGTTGATTTGTCCCCACCTGGAGTCAGGTGTGTGCGTACGTGTCACCTGCGTGTTCTTGTCTCTGCGCAGGTGAGACCATGGCAGAGGGAGGCTTCGACCCATGCGAGTGCATCTGCTCTCATGAACACGCCATGAGACGACTCATCAACTTAGTAAGTGTCACGTTTCACATCAACAGGCATATTATTCAGCAATGCTGCCAATGACCGTTTCATTCGTACATGGTACCTGTGTCTTGTACGTATGGAAAATAAAAAGAAACATCCCTTCATATGCTTATGGCTTATGCGCCAATTGATGCATTTTGCTTGAAACGTTCACCTGCTTGTAACTATGTATTTTATATCATCAGCCTTTTTATAAGCAGCTCAACAGCTGTGTTAACTGTCTCCCCTCCTTGAGCTCATGGCCGAAATGAACGAGGGATGGATGAATGAAGGGAGGAAGTAGAGGAGAAGAATTTAAGATAAAGCCAAGCGAAAACTTCCGAGTAATGAGGAAGAACGAAGGCGTGGAGAGACTGAAAGCTTGAAAGTTATCTACGTGGGATACAGAAGAAGAAGACAGGGAGGAGAGAGAGGGCTAGAGACGGCCGGAGGAGTTAGAAAGACAGGCTGAGCAGGGCGAACGAAGAGAGAGAGAGAGGGAAGGAGCCTGAGGAGCTGTAAGCCTGCATATCCTGGTTCCTGGTTCGCCCACAAACACTCATACAGAGCAGAATGCACACGTCTACTGTCTGAGGTCAGACTAGCCTCACAGTCACCACATGAACACACACACACACACCTCCAGATGTCCCCACCATCTCACTACAATCTCTCCCCTGTCACGTGTGTGTATGTTGTGCTTGGGTTTGTCTGTCTGGGTTTATCCGTTTCCTAGAGTAGTCATCAGCATGTTTCAACAAGGAAATGTGATGTACCCAGTCCTGCGTTTTCATTGGTGTGTGAGTGTGTGAGTGTGTGAGTGTGTGAGTGAGTGAGTGAGTGAGTGAGTGAGTGAGTGAGTGACGTGCATGGAGAGATGCAATTGGTCAAGCTCTCATGTGTCCCAATTTGGCCCACAGGAGGAGGAGAGGGTGTGGTCGACCAGAGTCTTAAGGGAAGCTTGGCAAAATGCCGTTCCCAATCATGCAAACTGGGCTCTTTTCAGTATGCTGAGACTCCAGGCAAGGCCGAGATGGTCTAATGTTGTTTACACAGTAACGCCCTCCCCCTCCTGCAAAGCAAGGAAGCTGAGGTTGTCTGCCCCATTTTCTCTGAGACTTGCGCTTCCTCTCTTCTCCAGAAGAGGGCGACTGAAGGCAGAGGAATTCCATGAGGTCATCGGAATGATGGAATGGAATCATTAAATAAGCAGAAACCAACAGCTTTCTGTATTGGTACATAAGCGCAGTTCTGTTCATTTAGTTGATGTTCTTACCTCTCTCCAATATCTTATGTTCTAACCCCCCCCTCTCTCTCTCTCTCTCTCTCTCTCTCTCTCTCTCTCTCTCTCTCTCTGTCTCTCTCTCTCTCTGTCTCTCTGTCCAGCTCAGACAGTCTCAGTCCTACTGTACAGACAATGAGTGCCTTCAGGACAGTAAGTAGGCCCAGAGCCTGCACTCCCAACATTTCAACACTGCCACTTGCACCACAATCCTTAGATCCTTAAAACCGCTTCGTTGTCTATCCCTATGAGTCGAAGTGTGACCAAATCTGCGTGTGTGTGTGTGTCTCAACCCGTCCTCCAGTGCCAGGTCCCAGTGGGCCAGTAGGGGGGGACCTGACCCTGCCCATGGTTCTGATGGGCTGGGCTCTTCTGGCCCTGGTCCTGTTCGTCCTGCGACCCGCCAGCCTGAGAGGCCCCCGGGCTGTCGGAAAGCCCAGTGGACCCCACAATGTGAGCGTCTACCTGGACGCGCCCCACGCTCACACACAACACACCTCCGACCACTGCTACACTGAACGCTGTTGCGTGTGTGCCTTGAATTGGGGAGAACCCGGTTGAACTTATCTGATCTATACTTTCTGGCTTTGCTTTGGACAGAGCCGTGACCGGGAACCTCCAGCACCGCCCGTGGACTAGCGCTGGAACACACAAGACTGTGGTTCTGCCAACGATACCAGCCGACCGACCGGACCCGAACAGCTAAATGTGACCTGGACTTCTCCACCTCAACCCCGGCTCTGCGTCTACCTTAATACCTTCAGCTATTCCGGTCTTTCCTTTTGTCTTACATTTTGGTTTGGTATTTCTATTGCCATTCGGCTGTCAGATCTGTCGGTCGTTCTGGCTTGGTGAGTCAGGTGTGGTGGCGGCAAATTAGAATATTAGAGACCAACTCTGTTCTTGGAGGAGAGACTGCATTCGGTTGTCAGCTCTGATGATTTCAATTCTTGTGCTAATCTCTGCTGTTGAAATATGGACCTGGGTAAGTTGATGTGAAGAAGTGGGTTTGAGGAGGGAGGGAGGGAGGTAGGGAGGGAGGGAGGGAGGGAGGGAGGGGTAGAGGTCACTTAGCAAAGCAGGGTATCAAAAACATTCCACAGTGATGTCACAATCCTGAGTAATGGTGCCAGTGATGTCATAAGTTGGGTTCAAACTTGGGGCTTGGTGCAAGGGTAGGCATATATTACTTGCCAAAGGGATGCTTGAAAGCGTTACATTTTGAAGCCAGAATGCCATTTTGAAAACGTTTTTATAATGAAACAACCCTTTGTTTACAGTAAGGACTCTGCAGACAGCGGACACCCCTT
>NC_140253.1:2489507-2567007 GCF_949987555.1 Borostomias antarcticus
CCCAGCCCTCTTTCCCTTGATATCGCTCTTCTTTATACCTTCTCTCTCTCCTCCCTCCCTCCCTCCCTCCCTCTCTCTCTCCCTCCCTCTTTCCCTCCCTCTCTCTTCCCCCCCCCCCTCCCTCTCTCCCTCTCTCCCTCCCTCCCTCTCCCTCCCTCTCTCCCTCCCTCCCTCCCTCCCTCCCTCCCTCCCTCCCTCCCTCCCTCCCTCCCTCCCTCTCTCCCCCCCTCTCTCCCTCCCTACTAGGTGATTGATATGAATGAGTACCAGAGAAGGAGGTTCGCCTGCAGGATCATCGACTGTCTCTTCAACACCGTCACCGGCAAGAAGATCGCTCTGCTCGGCTTCTCCTTTAAAAAAGACACCGGAGACACCCGGTACGACCCCTGACCTTTCACTGCCGTCTCTCCCTCCCTCTCTCTTTCTTTTGCACTCATCTAATATTTGTGTGTCTGCTTAATAATTAACATGTTGGAGGTGTGTTTGTGTGTCCGTGTAAAGGGCAGTACTTCTTTCTCTTTGAACGCCTGGAGCACACACTCACACACACACACACACACACACACACACACACAGACACACACACACACACACAAACACACACACACAGACTCACTTTTCATCCACAGAATAAATGAATACTCATACCACAGCCTGCCCAGATAGGTTATAGATGATTGAAGTGTGTGTGTGTGTGTGTGTGTGCGTGTGTGTGTGTGTGTGTACGTACCTCTCCCCAACCCCACAGGGAGTCGTCCAGTATCTACATCTCTAAGTACCTGATGGATGAGGGAGCCAAGCTCCACATCTACGACCCCAAGGTCCCGAAGGAGCAGATCATTCTGGACCTTTCTCAGCCCCACATCTCTGAGCACAACCCTCACAGAGGTGTGTGTGTGTGTGTGTGTGTGTGTGTGTGTGTGTGCTGCCTATCCTCTCATTTCCTGTATGTGGAATGAGGCAGAGGCCGGTGAAACGCATCAGATTCAAAATGGCGTCTGTTTGTTGATGTGTTTTGTGCAGTGTCAGAACTGGTCACTGTGACGATGGACCCCTATGAGGCCTGCCAGGGTGCACACGCACTGGTCATCTGCACAGAGTGGGACATGTTCAAGGTAACACACACACACACACACACACAAGACCTACTCTGGTTGTTATATGCTGGATTGGTAATCTCGACAACCACTTAAAGCCATGTTACTCCCAAGATTGATAATCTGGATGGTCAATCCTCATCATGCCCCTGTAGGATCTGGACTATGAGAAGATCTACCACCAGATGCTGAAGCCAGCGTTCATATTTGATGGCCGTCGAGTGCTGGACCACCTCCACCATGACCTACAAAGCATAGGCTTCCAGGTGAGAGGACAGGGCTTACACACACACACACACACACACACACACACACACAGATGAATGAACAGAACAAAATGTCCTGTCCGTGTGTCTGCAGATTGAAACCATTGGTAAGAAGGTGACGTCCATGCGGATTCCCTACACCCCCTCTGCCAGCATCAGCCTTAACGAGCCCCCCGCCAAGAAGGCCAAAGTCTGAGAGAGTGACCCCCCCCCCGCCCTCACCCCCCTCCTCTAAAGCTCCTCTCAACTCCAGGCAACCACACACATTTCTGAGTATTTGTCCGACATCGGATCTCGGAGGGTGTTGTACCTGAGGGCGTGGCTTCTGACTGAGAATGACAAAGCGGTTTACTTTAGCTAGCTCTCGTCCTAAGTGGCCTCTTGCTACAGACCGCATTTAGTCTTTCGTGTCCTTTTGATTTCATGTTGATTCATAAAGAATGTTTACTTAACGGTTAAGCACAATGAATAATCATGTTTTTAAACTTTGTATACCACAGTGTTTCCACAGCACAGTGTTAGTTTTTTCCTCAGTGTCTATCCTCCTCTGCATACCAATCACTACAGATTATTGACTGAATAAAGTGGACCAATGGAAATTGGCGTGAGTCGCTTCTGTCTTCGCTGCTGCCCAGGCCGTTAGCCCTGGCTTCGGTCCGATGCGTTTTCTTGCAGCGTAGCGGCGTTCGTGCCTGTGCTGCTAAGTAGCCCCCTCAGCACTGTAGACACGAACACAAGACACGAACCCAGAAGACACCTTGCAGATTGACAAGTCATTTTAATTCTCTAAAAACACGAGTTGTTATACATTGTACACGACGCTCAGATGAACATAGTCCCATTGATAATTGGTTACACCTTTTTTGACTAAACTCAAAAAACATCTCTTCTAAAAAGTAGATCATTCATTTAACTTGATTCATCATATCATATATCAGTCATCACAGTAGTTTTACACTAGTTTGTCAACAGTCCCGGAGAAATGTTACAGCAAAGAGTTGTGTCTCTGAACATGATGGTGTAGAGTAGGTCATGTCTAATACCCAGAGACTTTCCTGGTTGATCTGGGAAAAACACCTGCCCGTAGTCGTGACTCCCTCCAAACTTTACATCACCGAGCACCTCAACTGTAACTCCATCCTGTCCCCCGCTTAAACGTTTCCCCACTCTGTCCCCCTGAACTGATGTTCCTATACTAAGGGTTACTGCGTAAATGTGCATGCGTGAATATGACGTGTTGTTGTTTCACACTGATTTTTTGTAGTATCTTGTCCTGTTTTCTGTAAAGTGTCGGGGTTTTGGAGATAGAGAGAGAAACAGAGGGATGAGGAGGAGGGAAATGGAGGGATGAGGAGGAGAGCTGGAGACTAGAGAGGTCATATAGAAGTGAAGGAGAGAGAGACTAGTGGACCACGGGAGGAAGGCGAGGGACACTGCTGCTTATTCCCCTGCTACTGTACTCCTACTGTACTGCTACTGTACTGCTTGCTTCCTCTTCTCCAACAGGTTCTTCAGGAAGAACTCACCTGAGAAGAGAGAGAGAGAGAGAGAGAGAGCGAAAGAATGAAGTGATTAAACGTGTACCTGATGCGAACCGAGCTGGTGAAGATAGTGTCAAGAGTTCAGTGTGTGTGTGTGTGTGTGTGTGAGTGTGAGTGTGTGTGTGTGAGAGTGTGTGTGTGTGTATCGTACCTGCTTTGTAGGAGGACCTCACCAGGGGGCCACTAGCGGTGTAGACGAAGCCCATCTCCTTCCCCACCGTCTCCCAGTGAGCAAACCTCTCAGGAGTCACGTACTCCTGCACCTACACACACACACACACACACACACACACACACACACCCAAGAATAACTTTATACGGTGCTACACACAAGTACCAGTCAAAATTTTGGACACACCATTCATTCTGAGAAGGTTCTCTGTGTGTGTGTGTGTGTGTGTGTGTGTGTGTGTGTGCGCACAATACCTTGAGGTGCCGTTTGGTGGGCTGCATGTATTGTCCCAGTGTCAGACAGTCAACTCCTGCCTCCCGTAGTTCTGAAACAACATCAGATTTGTCAACATAGCATAGTGATCACAGAAGCTTACACATTGTTGATAAATCAATACTTGGTGTGTGTGTGTGTGTGTGTGTGTGTGTGTACCAGTCATGGTGTTGTGTATCTGCTGGTCTGTCTCCCCCAGGCCCAGCATGATGGAGGTCTTAGTCAGCAAACTCGGCATGACGGCTTTGGCGTGCCTCAGAACGCTCAGTGATTGGTCGATGTTTGCTCTGGGGTCACGCACCTGCCTGGGGTCAAAGGTTAACATTATAATTTATGAAAAGATTATAATTCTTCCTATATCATATATCACTGTACTAATGGAGTGTTCAGCTGGATGTATAGTCATGCGTGGGCAGACAAAATGCTGGTCAATTTTGTTCAATACAGTAGCATAACATACATATAAAGGTGAGACTTGTCATTCAAATCAATAGGAAATATATTGTTGAAATGCATAGATTATTGTCACATATATATATATATATATTTTTTTTTTACACCAGTTAGGTTTCTGTATGAGATTATGTGAATAGAAACCATAGGGCTTAACGAGGAAACAGGCTTCCTTGTGCCACCTGCTGGCCAGCGTTGGTACCTACAGGCACCGTTACAGTCTGGGAAAATGCTTCTCACTGGCTAATACTGAGGAAGAGACAACACAGGGGCAGCAATAATCTGAAGAGGTTTGATCTCTCAAATGCAAACCCCACCCACCTGACACTACAGGCAGACACAAGCAAACGCTAAAGTCACTGAAAGGACTTCAAATAGTATTTGGACCCCCAGCAGGTCTGTTCTGGGGGGGTGCAGGTTCTGCCTCTACCTCTGCAGTTCCCGGACGGTCTCCACGTTGTGGGCGTAGACATCGAGTCCCGACCGGGCGACCTTCTCCACCGCCACCAGGTCACCACGGAAATCAGGGGTCAGACATTCCACCAGGATCTGAGAGTTCCTGAGCGGTGAAAACCAACGACAAGGATGGAATTCACGACCTGTGTTCCGGTTCCATTCTGAACCCAATACTCCCATAGGGATACTGAGGAGATCAGGAAATGGTATGGACTTCCTGGTCTCCTATTAATCTTGACAGATTGGTGTTGTTGTTGTTGTTTACCTCTCCTTCAGGTTGGACACAGTCTTGGCGATATGCTCCGCCCCTCCGTCAGCGATGTCTGCCCCAACCGGAAACAAAAACAACCAATCGTGAGCACATGTGGTCAGTCTCGTTCTTTGGACATTCTATTAGGAACTGGTCAAGCGTCCAGTGAATTTACTGCCACAACACTCCTCAAAGAAGCCTCTGCTAGCCACCGTTTCTGTCCAGAGAGGCTTGCCGGCGACCACATAAACATTTCTGGTAGTCTCCTCACACCACCTCTGTCCTCTGGGCGACTGCTCATTAGCACCCACTCAGTCTGCGCACGGGGGGGGTCGTTTTGGGACACGGGGCGGCGCCGCCCGACCACCTACCGTCTCTGTCCACGGAGGTGAGCACCACGTAGTCCAGGCCCCAGGCGGCGATGGCCTTGGCCGTGTTGTGGGGCTCGTCGGGGTCCAGAGGGGGGGGCCGGCGGGCCGTCTTCACCGAGCAGAACCGACACCCCCGCGTACACGTGTCTCCCATCAGCTACGGGAAGGGGGGGGGGGGGGGGGGGGAGAGAGAGAGAGAGAGAGAATCTCAAGTGAGTCTCAAGTTAGTTAGTGAGTCTCAAGTAAAGTCCTCTACCTGGGGCCATAACCTTGAATTTGAGTTGTGACTGCTTCTAATATATACGCCCTAGACCTCGTGAACTGGAGCCGGGGGCGGGGCTGCAGGCGTGGCAGGACTCACTCACCATGATGGTGGCTGTGGCGGTGGCGTACTCTCCACCTCCCCAGCACTCCCCTATGTTAGGACACCTGGCCTCCTCACACACCTGGGGAGAACACACACACACACACACACAGATCAGAGACAGTGACATGTAATGTTAACGCACACAGGTGATGGAGGAATCCTTCAAGCTGAACAGGTTGACTTGCAACTCACAGACTGCATCACACACACACGCACACACACACACACACACACACACACACACACACACACTACTCACGGTGTGCAGGTTGAGGTCCCTCAGTGTGTTCTTCAGTTTATTGTAATTCTTCCCAATAGGGATCTCCGTCTTCAGCCATGGGGGCAGCCTTAGCCTACCCACACACAACAGCCAGCATTGCTAAGTCACTTTATTCATAACGCCAAAGTTACAAAGACACACACTTTTGAACGTACTGCAACACATTGTAGCAGTCGGTTACGCAATGATCCGTTTTGGAGTTGATCTTTGACTCGATCAGTTGTTCCCTCTGGCAAAGGAGATAAGCGCGCAGCTCAAGTCCACACTGATACCTACTTAGCTGGAACTACAGATGAAAACTAGCCTTCTTGGCTAATTCTGGTACATTTGTTAATGTACACTGTCGATACCAAATAAATAATAAACAAACAAACAAACAATACTTACTGTGAGCTATGCTCACCCCAGCACCTTGAGAGCTGCTCAGTGGACTGAAGCTAGTCACTTGCTTCCACTTCAGTTAAAACACCATAGTCATGAGGTTTTGTTTCGAGCGCTAGACTAATACCCACCTCTCCCCTTTCTGTCTCTTCAGGCTGCCCCTGTACTCCTCCCATTTGCTCTTCTCTGACAGGTCGCCCGAGATGAAGTCCTGTAGATCTGGTCCTTCATCACCCAACAACTCCTTCTTTCTGTTAGTCAGTGTCGCAGGCGACTTGGCAGCTGTTGTCAACCCACTAGCATATACCTAGAGCAAAGGAACAGTCATGTCCAAACCAATGCCAGGCCGCTCAAGAGTGGGAGTAAGCAGAGTTAGTAGCTAAGTTAACAGTTTAGCTACACTGGCGAGCAAGATATTACATTACATTACATTACAGTCATTTAGCAGACGCTTTTATCCAAAGCGACTAACAATAATTGCATTTAACGTAGGAAGAGCCTACTGTACTACTACTTGCCAGAACTCACAAGTGCATCTTCTTTCTAAAACAAGTGACTAAGAGCATAATCTAGTGCTGAAGGCAAAGTGTCAGATATGAGTTGTCATCTCACATCGAATCAGACATAACAACATGCGTAACGTTAAGACAGATGGTTTCCCTGATATTGTTGTCTTTTTTGGTAGGATAAACCTCACTCTCTGCGACCTCGGTTGCTCCATGAACTAACTCAAGGCCCGTGACATAATCGAGCTACTTATATTAGCCATGCTTGCTAGCAGGTAAACATTGAACTAGAGACTATTCTAGTGATCGCATGATAATTACAGTGAGAGGATGTACGTACGTGTGGGTTGCATTTAGGGTTTAGCCATAGGTGATTGCAGGAGAAACGACTCGCTGCAAAATAACTCTGTTTTACCAACGCCATGATACCAGCAAACCAACTAGCAGGATTGTGCCTTTGACTTTAGTTACATCATCATCTGTTCGTGATTACTTTGGTCTGATAGAAGAATGGACAACATTTAGCTCTGGGATGATATCCAAAATGACATAACCGTAGTATTGCTCTAAATCTGATTCACATTTGTCCAAGTGTGTGGTCAAAGTGGCCGAAAACGTCTTTTTATCCTAATATATATCGTCATTCATCTATTACTGTCTGAAAAGCGTGATGACGTAAGCGCGTAAGGCTACAATTGCGTGCTGACGTCCTTCCTTCCCCCTTTCCTCTACTACCGGCGAGGTAAGAATCCATGGATGAAATTGTTGTCTATCAAAATCCAAGTCCATCTTAGTTTCTCCTTGTTGCACATCCAAAACTCTGATATCACGAAGTACGTAATGTCAACATACGTTTTAAGCGATTTGCATTAAACCCGAAAACTATCCAGATGACTGAGTTATAAGGTTGTTTTCCTACCGATACCCTGACTCCTAGGCCACGGTCCTCATCATGGACACAACTGGCCACGCGAATAGTATTTAAATCCAATTACGCGTTCAGTCTTAATGGGTATAAATGGCTCTGTCTTATGAAGTTGTAGGGGAATTACAGACGTATACATTGGCTCAATTAGTTACCTAGTTCACCAGTTGCTAGCTTGTTGGCTAGCTATAGTTAGCAATGCGTTGCTGTCAGACGTACTTTACCAAGCTGGCCTGCTTTATCAATGGGGCTAGTTGACCATTTAATAATCTGGTTAGTTGACGAGATGCATGCATGTCGTTTTTGACCCAGAGCTGTCCAGTGTCCACTTTGCGTGGACCTGTTGTGGATGCTACCAGTTATTTAGCTAGCTATTGTGATTGTAGGATTTGAGTGGTGTCCTTCTCAAGTCGTGTAATCTGGGATAGTTGTGTGTAAACACTTCTGAAAGACGCATTAGACATTGACAGTAAGAATTACTAAGTTCACGATCATGTACACAGCTACTGTCTTTCCATGCTGTCTGTGCCCTGCCTGACCACATAGCTAACTCTCCCCCCCCCCCTTGCAGAATGAAGACCATTCTCAGTAACCAGACTGTCGACATCCCCGACAATGGTAAGACGATCAACATGATCTGCTTAAAAAAAAGGTTCACAAATAAACAATTCACTGTTTTATATCAAGGCCTGGGTGAAACGGTAGACATGCTCTGAGCTGGATGACTTCTCCCATGCTTGTTTCACCTCATCCCGTGTGTTGTGGTCTCTCTGGTGCAGTCGAGGTGAGGCTGAAGGGGCGGACGGTGATCGTCAAGGGGCCCCGGGGGACACTCCGCAGGGAGTTCAACCACATCAACCTGGAGCTCAGTTTGCTGGGCAAGAAACAGAAGAAGGTATGTGATGGAGGGTGCACCTAGGGGGGCCTCGCACCGTTTGGTACATGGCGTCGCATTCAAGTATATACTGATGTTGCACAAAGATGAAATATCTGGATTTAACAAGCGTGCATGACATGGGTCTTCACTTCCAGACAATCGACTCGTATGTCCGATTGTACACACGGAGTAGTTTCAGAATGTTTTTTTTAACAGCTATGTTTTGAATAGAGGCAGCTTGATTGAGTTACAGTGGAACAAGTGCAGACTGATTAGCGGATGGATGCGTGGGCGATGGGGGGGGCGGGGGTCAAGGGTCGGTGTGGTGAACGAAAGGTGAGTGCTGTAAATAAACCCGGCTTCCTGTTCTTCTCAGCTCCGTGTGGACAAGTGGTGGGGCAACAGGAAGGAGCTGGCCACGGTGCGCACCATCTGCAGCCACGTCCAGAACATGATCAAGGGGGTCACCATGGTGAGTGGCTGCCCACCCCTGCGTGTGTGTGCTTGTTTGGCCGCTATCTGCCAATTTGATCTTGTTCTGTTGGTTGTCCTCTGTATTTTCGGAAAAGTATGAAAGGGAATCATTTCAGTGATTTATTTTTCTGTGATACTTTGCTTGATAATATCCCTTTACATTACATCCTTGGAGTGGTCATTTGTCGAAGTTAAACTGCCTTATTGACCACTTGCGCTGTCTGTAGTAGCTCAGAGCTGCATTGAGGCATTTCATTGTGATGACTGCTCAGATTGGTAGACCCAAGCTGCTGTGGTCATGCATTTCTGGTCATTTTTTTCTGTATTTAATATCCCCTTCATTGCTTCCCCTCTCTCTCTCTCTCTCCTCCAGGGTTTCCGCTACAAGATGCGTTCTGTGTACGCCCATTTCCCCATCAACGTTGTGATGCAGGAGACCGGAACCCTGGTGGAGATCAGGAACTTCCTGGGAGAGAAGTACATCCGCCGCGTCCGCATGAGGCCAGGTGAGCGGCTGCTGCTGGTGGGAAGGGCTCAGGGAGGGCGGGTCAGGCTCTTGGGGTTTGTAGTTCTAGAACAAAACCTATCATTTTGAGACATCATGAATAACTCATTTTGAACTGAAAATGTAATCCCTTTCCCCCCCGATATCCCAGGTGTGGCCTGCACAGTGTCCCAAGCCCAGAAAGATGAGCTGGTCCTGGAGGGTAACGACATTGAGCTGGTGTCAAACTCAGGTGAGGCTCCACACCACTCCTCCCTTCAGCTCTCTCTCTCTTTCTCTCTCTCTGCAGGACCCACTCCATCCTTTCACTCTCCCTCCCTCCCCACACACTAGAGGATCTGTACGTCAGGGTCCTCGTCGGTTTCACTCTTAGCTTAGGGCCCTACAGCTAATATCTCTCTCGCTCCACAAATGACAGGCTCTTTACATTTCTCCCCTATGATGTCATGCCCTTGCGCTTATTTTAAGATGCGTTGTTTGAATCCGTCAATGTTAATTACCTGCGATTCAAACACGACACACTCCCTTACAAATGACCTCCCTGTCCAGGAACTGCTTATCTGTACCTTCTACTGGGAATGTCCCTCGTTTTGGTCTGAGGTTTTGCTTAATTTTCACATCAAACCAACTAGTCGAGCCAACGCTGAAATACCTCGTAACCAGGATATCCTTCCTTCAGCATGTGATTTAACCAGGCCATGCTCATGTCAGAGAGCCCCCCCCCCCCTGTGTGCCACCTGGACATTATTTGATCAGCAGATGCATGATGTCCACGTATGCACGTTATTCTAGAGTACTCTAATCCTGTAGTCCCCAAGTCTTGTCAGTGTCCCCCACACACATACACACACACACACCAGTAGATGGACCCTCCCACTCCTCACTGCTCCCAGAGATGGAACAGAACACTGGCGATGGAACAGAATACATCCGTTTCATTCCTGTTCCGTCTCTGAAAGCTCCGTCTCCCATTGAATTTCCTCCCCGTCCATATCACCCATGTCCTCTGTTGTCCCTCCTGTCCCTCAGAATCCTGTTTACCATGTGAACCCTGGTTTACCATGACCCCCGTTTCCTCCCCCTCCCTGCCCTCTGTTCTCTCTCTCCTTCCCCTCTTCATCTTTCTATGCAAGCTGTTTTTGCTCTCTACCTTTCTTTGTACCCGTCCATCATCACCCCATCTCACTTCTCCTGCCCCCGCCCCATGCTTCACCCGTGCCTCTTCCCTTCACCAACCCCTCTCTCCTCCACCAGTCTGTCAGTCGTCTCCACAACTACCTTCTTCCTCCTCTAACCATTGAACCCTAACCTCCCTCTTTCCCTGTGACCGTTTGCTCTCTCTTCCAGCGGCCCTGATCCAACAGGCCACCACAGTCAAAAATAAGGATATCAGAAAGTTCTTGGACGGTATTTACGTGTCTGAGAAGGGAACGGTAGAGCAAGAGGATCAGTAAAAAAAACAGCTCGTACCGCTTCTCCTGCTACACCTTTAGAGGTACGTTTCTGTCCGCTTTGTATGTTCTATGTTCCATTTGGCGTTGTGGTGACGTGTCATGGAGATGCAACGTTTTTGTCATGGCAGTTTATTTAAAAAAATACAAAAATAATCACGGCTTCCTTGTCCTTTCACACCAGGGGGGTTATTTTTCTTTTTGTTCATAGTCCCACAATGCAAGGTGGTTTGCTTTTATTTGACAAGCTTGGAAACTGAGGACTTATACTGTATTTAGAGCCAGACCATTTCAGCCAACCCATTTATTAAAGCTATTCATGCGGTATCATAACGCTTATTTATGCGTGTGCACATCGACCCATGTCTACGCTATGTCATCGCATGCATTTTTGGCTCTTGTAAATCTAATGCCAAAATGTCATACTAACCACAGCATGCCTCTGTAGTGTTGACTTTTTGATCCTAGTTAAAACTGAGAAAATGTAGTCCAAAATACTGCTACCGAAAGTTATACTCGCCTGTGCTAGTGCTATAACAAAAAAGTTCAGTGCAAGTCCAGTGAAGTAAGACTTCCCCTGATTATCACGACGACCACCCTTTATGGTAACGTTAAATACTGTCACCCTTCACCACGGTGCTGTTGGAGCAGAGCGATTACCCTCGTCTCACCCTCCTCTCTCTCTCCCTCATCCATCCAGCGGCCCTCATCCAGCAGGCCACCACCGTGAAGAAGAAGGACAGCAGGAAGTTCCTGGACGGCATCTACGTCAGCGAGAAGACCACTGTGGTGGACCAGTCCAATGATTAAATGTCTTGTCTGGAGATCTTGACCAATAAAATCCCCCCCTTTTTCAAAGACTCCCACAGCTATGGCTATCAGGTTCTTATGGTGACTGACGATGATTGCGTCTTGCATATGGTTGATCTATTGTCTTCTGTAGGAGCCGATGTTTGGCAGGCTGTCAGTGCTTAAAGGAGTAGTAAAGGGAAAATGCATGTTTATCCCTGTTTTAAGGTTATGTAAAACCCTACAGGATTCATACTTTGAGGCAAACTTGATGTCAGAACACCAACGGACACCAATTACCGCCTCGGTGAGCTTCTTGTCTTTGAAATTGAGAGTTTAACTTTTTTTTTTTTTTTAATGATTTGGCACGGTGCCCACCCACATCCATTGTATGACCAAAACAGTGGTAGAGCAATTATCAGACTTTCTCAAAAGTGCTAGTTTTGTCAACGTTTTGATCTGAACCATTGTATATGATCATACGTAACCTTAAAACAGGGCTAAACATGCATTTTCCCTTTACTACTCCTTTAATTCTAATTTGAGTGTTTAAAGTGGATAATAGTGCTAGTCATCTGTTGGGACGTGTTTAATGGCTTAGTGATGCAGTGGGTTATGAATGCAACGGTCTCTGTCCAGCATAAGCTGCTTCTGCTGCAATTATGGCTTATGACTGACATTAACAGTGGTAATGTAGTAGCCCTACATAGAATGTCAACTAAGAAAATGTCATGTATATTTAAAAACTAAGTATACATTTTGTATTGGGAGAACCAGGCCCAGGTCACCTTGTGACCTTTAGGTCACTAAGTTTCCATCAAAGGCATTCATCAGTTAGAGACGGTGACCTCATGCTGGGACAGTTTTGAATGGCGAGTGGACATGGGACGTCACTGACAAGTCCTTGTGGAAACTCACTTTACAAAGATTTAGAGGAATCAGTAAATTCAACACTGTACTTAACAGAACCCCCATACCGGCCAGTAGTGCACTCAAAATATTAATACAACAAAATGTTGCATACAGTCATGAACACGCAAGTGATTAAAAACATGCAACAAATGTCCTTGCACATGAAGTATTATGTGCGTGCAAGGTGGGTTATTTTAGTCACTACAGAACTCTGATACATGACAAGAGCCTGTGTAATCCAGATGAAAGACCGGTCAAGATCATGGATGTATTCAGATGATGGTCTCACTGTCACGCCCATGGATGTATGTATTCAGATGATGGTCTCACTGTCACGCCCATGGATGTATGTATTCAGATGATGGTCTTCACTGTCACGCCCATGGATGAGTATTCAGATGATGCTCTTCACTGTCACGCCCATGGATGTATGTATTCAGATGATGGTCTTCACTGTCACGCCCATGGATGTATGTATTCAGATGATGGTCTCACTGTCACGCCCATGGATGTATGTATTCAGATGATGGTCTCACTGTCACGCCCATGGATGTATGTATTCAGATGATGGTCTCACTGTCACGCCCATGGATGTATGTATTCAGATGATGGTCTCACTGTCACGCCCATGGATGTATGTATTCAGATGATGGTCTCACTGTCACGCCAATGGATGTATGTATTCAGATGATGGTCTCACTGTCACGCCCATGGATGTATTCAGATGATGCTCTTCACTGTCACGCCCATGGATGTATGTATTCAGATGATGGTCTCACTGTCACGCCCATGGATGAGTATTCAGATGATGGTCTCACTGTCACGCCCATGGATGTCACGTCATCACCAAGCGCCGCCCAGACCTAGAATCACAACCTACTTCGCGCCAAGGAGCTGCTGGATGTGCGTTACTCCCCTGACAGCATTCAATAAGAAACCCCACTTATTTAGTTGATTATGGTAAGTCACAGGACCGGTGCATCGATGTCCCCAGTCTATGAGTAGAGAATGCAGTGTATTGCATAAAAATATGATTGATGCTTCCCTGGTACAGCGGCTAGCCAGCGTGATGCTAGCTGTTCATTGCTAGTTAGCTAGCTTGCTAAGTTAATAAACTGATGCATGTCAAGACTGAAAATGACCGTTGACTAAAGCACTAACGTTACTGTCAAGTGGCTTGCGTTTCTCAAATAAAAGCGCATATGTCAACGACTCTGGAGGTCAGGTTGAACTGGTTTTGGCCTCTAGCTCGTTACTAAGTGGCTAGCGTTACTAGGCCGTGTGTCGAATCAAATGCAGAAATCCCGTGTTTATTTGTTTACCAGTATTTGTTTGTTTACCAGTATTTGTTTGTTTACCCTGCTAGGACATCAGGCGGTTCTTTGCACCAAGCAAACCCGCGGTGCAGAAACCTGTCCAGAATGGGAGCGTCGGCAGCACAGACGACAACAAGAAGAAGAGAAACAAATCGGTGTCTTCCGAGGAAGACGTGAAGAAGAAGAAGAGAAATGCCATCAAGGTGTGGACAGTGTGTTGATACCACTACCAGGCAACACCTTTAAGCTCTGTCATGAAATGTCACTCAGCTTGTAGACTGTCCTTGCTTCAATACTCATGCTTGATTTCAGATCACAAGTCCCAAGTTAGAGGAGAAACGGAAGGACAGTGATAAAAAGCGCAAGAAGCGTGCCATCATAGAATCAGGTAATAACATGCAGTGAAATGAACAACAACAACAAAGCATCAGGACATGGGGTTGATCGCCTTTCGATCCCTCGTTTGGCTGTAGCCATCATGTTGCTGTACATTGTGGCTGCGTGTCACATTTATTTAGTCCTCACACTAGTCCTTCACTCTCCCAGCCTGTGGTCTCTCTCTCCTGTCCCTGTCTCGCTCAGATTCAGAAGAGGAGAAACCCGAGAGGAAGACCAAGAGAGCCCCCCCGGAGAGCCAGAAGGCCCCTGAGGCAGACCCTCCTCCCAGGAAGGACCCAGTGGCAGACCCTCCTCCCAGGAAAGACCCAGTGCAGTACGTCTCAGAGACAGGTGAGCCAGACCAGACCGGGAGACAAGTGAAGTTGTCAAAATCACGTCTCACTTCATTGTTGTAAGCACAAAATTCATAGAACAGACGTTTGCTGAACACCTCCTAAGATGATTGTTTATATTTGTTGTTTACGCTCTCTCTCTCTCTCTCTCTCTCTCTTATTTGTCACTCTTCCTTGTCACAGATTCAGACAGTGACAATTTCCTGTCCCTGAAGAAGTCCGGCAAGCCCAAGGAGAATGGCGCGGCCAAACCAGCGAAGAAAGCGCCGGAAAAGCCTCGTCCCGGCACCAAGAACGCGACCAAGTCGCCCCCGAAACCTGCCCCCGCCCAGGGGAAAGGAAGGGTCAAGTCCCCCCCTGCGCCTGTCACCCCCAAGTCAGCCCCGCCTCCCCAGCCCAAGCGCACCCCCACCTCCGTGGCGGACTACTTCGGCAACTCTGGCGTGCAGCGCTCCGATAAGAAGCTGGTGGCCAGCACCAAGAGGAAAGCGGTGAGTACAAAGCCGAGGGACACCCCTCTCTCTCTCTCTCTCTCTCTCTCTCTCTCTCTCTCTCTCTCTCTCTCTCTCTCTTTCTCTCTCTCTCACACTCACTCACTCACTCACTCACTCACTCACTCACTCACTCACTCACTCACTCACTCACTCTTCACCCCAGTACCGCACAAGGTCGTCATCGGTCAGGTTTTGGTGATGTTGCTGTCGTTTCACTTTTATGAATGGCTGACACACACCTTAGTTGCTGTTTGTTAATGAATGAATAAATGGATGGATGGTTGTGTGTTGGTCGTTTTTTCCTCCAGCCAACCCAGGATCAAGATGACGAGCTGAGCGACGAGTTCATCGCCCAACAGCTGCAGCTGGAGGAGGATATGGAGGTAGGCGGCCTAGAAGTGGGACTCTGAACACGACAGGGGGTTCCTTTCACCCTCCGTTAGCAGGTGTTTCCTCTGTGTCTGTACATTGTGTGACGGTATTCACTAAGTTTTTCTATTCTCTCTCTCTCTCTCTCTCTTTCTCTCTCAGTTGGAGAAGCAAATCCACGAGGATGAGGATTTTGCCAGGACACTGGCCATGCATGACGAGGAACCACACGCCAAGAAGGTGAAGTACACGCACAGACAGACTCACAGACAGAAAAACAGACACTCACTCAATCTAGAATGTCTAAAGCGCGTGTCGTGTCTTTCTCTAGGCTCGTAAGAACTCGGGCTCGCTTTCCACCAAGTCGCCCAGCAAGACCAAAGGAGACTCTCTGCCCAACGGGAGGAGCGGCCACGCGGAGGAAGTCGTCGGTCCGTCGCCTAAAAAGGCCCCCCCTCCCGCCAAACCTAGCTCCAAACTGGCCATGATGAAACAGAAGAAGAAGGAGGAAGAGGAGGAGGAAGGAGGGAAGAGGAGGAAGGAGGAGAAGTTCAAAGCGGCCGTCTCCCCCAAGAAGGAGCCCCTCACCCCCACCAGCACAGACAGGAAGACCGCACCCAGAACAGGAAGTGTAACCGTGGCGACCACACCCAAGACCCTCAAAACCTCACCGAAATCAGAGGTGAGGCTGGTTTTATAAATGCCCCCGTCCTCATTTGAAAGCAATCCTCATTAAACCGACCGCAAGAATCATATAAGCCTATAAAACGTTCCATCTATAAAATATACAGCTGGCAGTCTTAGCTTTCAGCTTTCCAACTGTCGGTAGATCACTGAACGTGTCTAGTTCCGTAATCCGTGTGTATTTTTGGTTGAGCAGTAGAGGGAGCCATTGCGATGTGTGTGTGTGTGTGTGTGTGTGTGTAGAGCACCAGCCCAGAAGATTCAGAGAAGAAAAGAGGGAACTCAGTGGCCTTCAGGAATTATCTCAACAGAGAGGGACCCAGAGCGCTGGGCTCTAAAGAAATACCCCAGGTAACACTCACTCTCTCTCTCACACACACACACACACCGTGTCCCTCTCATTCATGTGTGTGTGTGTGCGTGTGTGTGTCCAGGGAGCAGAGAACTGTCTGGAGGGCTGTGTGTTCGTGCTGACGGGGGTGCTGGAGTCTCTGGAGAGAGACGATGCCAAGGTGCTGATCGAGCGCCACGGGGGCAAGGTGACCGGGAACATCAGCAAGAAGACCAGCTACGTGGTCCTGGGCCGGGACAGCGGCGCCTCCAAGACTGAGAAGGTACGGACACACACACACACACACACACGCTGGCCGACTGACACACACACGCGCATTCATTTGCACATAAACTTATATCCACCCAAAAACTATATTATATCCACCCAAGTTCACTTCGCCTACAACGACTCCTTTGTTCTTGTTATCACAACTGACCTTCTCTCTCTTTTTCTCTCTCTCTCTCTCTTGCTCTCTCTCCCCTCTCTCTCTTGCTCTCTCTCCTCCTCTCCCTCCTCTCTCCCTCTCTCTCTCTCTCTCCCTCCGTAGGCGCACAGTCTGGGTACTAAGATTCTGGACGAGGACGGCTTGTTGGAGCTGATCAGAACCAGGCCTGGGAAGAAGTCCAAGTATGAGATCGCTGCTGAGGCTGAGGTCAGAACACCACAACTCACTCCACCATAATAATAACAACAAAATATAACAACAATAACAATAATAATAATAATAACAATAATAATAGTAATACATTTCATTTGTAATGCACTTGACTTGATAATGACACGGTTGTCGTGGAGACGGGTCTTCCTGGCTTAAAGCAACTACGAGGAGTTTTTCAGTTTTTGTTGATTTTAGCGCCACCTGTGGACAAAGGCGTTCGCAGTTCTTCCTGTCGTAAATATCTCTTGCCTCGCCCAGCATTCGTTTTGGAAGCCAGCAAAAAGACGCTACTTGTCAGAAAAACTATTGATTTCGTCCTTTCTGGTCAACCTGACCAGCCGAGCAGATATCTAAAGAATAACATAGAAACAGATATCTATAGAATAACATAGAAACAGATATCTATAGAATAACATGGAAACAGATATCTATAGAATCACATAGAAACAGATATCTATAGAATAACATGGAAACAGCCCATCTTCTCGTGGATGGCCGCATTCACTAATGTAGAGGCATCAGTATTAAAATGAGACTGTTTTCTAACCAGTCACAAAGTCCTCGTAGTTGCTTTAAGCTCAGAGACGTAGGAAACATTTCAACCGCTCACAATGTGGCAATGTGCCATGCAAATACAAAATAGGTCATTAAATATGAAGAGATGGTTCAACTCACATAGAGGTTAGTGTTACCTGACTATGAACACCATCACCAGCCTCATCATCATCAGCGTTCTCATATGAACACCATCACCAGCCTCATCATCATCAGCGTTCTCATATGAACACCATCACCAGCCTCATCATCATCAGCGTTCTCATATGAACACCATCACCAGCCTCATCATCATCAGCGTTCTCATATGAACACCATCACCAGCCTCATCATCATCAGCGTTCTCATATGAACACCATCACCAGCCTCATCATCATCAGCGTTCTCATATGAACACCATCATCAGTCTCATTATCAGCGTTCTCATATGGCAACATTCCGTGAACGTTATGAAACGTGCCGTTCATCCGTTCACTGATTGCTCTTTATCTTTTGATTAAAAAAATAAGCGCAACAGGAAATAGGAGATGGGAAGTGGAGGAAGTAGTGACTGACCAGTTCCCTGGGAGTGGCATGTTTGACCCCCCCTGCAAGTGATTGACCCTCCTGTAAGTGACCGGCCTGTTTGACCCTCCTGTACACAGAACAAGGCCTCCACGAGCAGGACCCCAACCAGCCAGCCTCCCAAGAGGAGCCCCCGCACCCCGAAGGCCTCCCCAGCCAGGAGCTCCCCCCGGGCGCCCAAGACTCCCAGCCCCGCCAAGGCCGTCAGGTCCCCGGGCCGAAGGGCGGGGGGCAGCGCCGCCCCCCCTGGAAGAGGCGCGGTGGTCAGAAGGGGGCTGGGCTTGGGGGGGCAGGGCGAGTCTACTTCCTCGGCGTCCCTGGGGCCCTCCTCCTCCTCCTCCTCTTCTCCGTCATTGGCCGGCGAGGGTGCCAGTCTGCTGTGGGTGGACAAGTACCGCCCCCGGTCGCTGAAGGCCGTGATTGGCCAGACGGGAGAGCAGAGCTGTGCCAATAAGCTGCTGCGCTGGCTGCAGAACTGGCACCGGAACCACGCAGGGGGAGGAGCCAAACCTGCAGGTAGGGGGAGGGGGCGGGGCTGGTCATGTTGGAGCGGTACGGTTTGAGAGTCAGACTCATACTTTGTTCAGTATTGGTGAGCACTTCGGATTGATTTGTGCATCGCATAAAGAATCATGCTTCTCTCACTCCGTCTGTCTGCCCGTCTGCCCGTCTGTCTGTCTGTCTGTCTGTCTGTCTGTCTGTCTGTCTGTCTGTCTGTCTGTCTGTCTGTCTGTCTGCCTGTCTGTCTGTCTGCCTGTCTGTCTCTGTCTGTCTGCCTGCCTGTCTGTCTGTCTGTCTGTCTGTCTCTGTCTGCCTGTCTGTCTGTCTGCCCGTCTGCCCGTCTGTCTGTCTGTCTGTCTGTCTGCCTGTCTGTCTGTCTGTCTGTCTGTCTGTCTGTCTGTCTGCCTGTCTGCCTGTCTGTCTGTCTGTCTGTCTGTCTGTCTGTCTGTCTCTCTCTCTGTCTGTCCGTCCGTCCGTCTGCAGCGTCCAGGTTTGGGAAGTTTGGTTCTGGGAAGGACGATGGTTCTGGCTTCAAGGCAGCGCTGCTCTCCGGCCCCCCGGGAGTGGGGAAGACCACCACCGCTGCTCTGGTCTGCGAGGTCAGTCTGGACACACATTCACGTACAGGACAGCCACACACACACACACACACACACACACACACACACACACACACACACACACACACACACACACATTCACATACAGGACAGTCACACACACACACACACACACATTCACATACAGCACAGTAATACACACACACACATTCACATACAGTACAGTTACACACACACACACACACACACACATTCACACAGTACAGTAACACACACATTCACATACAGGACAGTCACACACACACACACACATTCACATACAGGACAGTAACACACACACACACACACACACACATTCACATACAGGACAGTAATACACACACACATTCACATACAGGACAGTTACACACACACACATTCACATACAGGACAGTCACACACACACACACATTCACATACAGGACAGTAATACACACACACATTCACACAGTACAGTAACACACACACATTCTAGGGCTGGCAAAAAAAAATTTGAAGTTCGAAAAAAATTGGAATATCTTTTTTTTTTTAAAGTTCGAACCTAAATTTGAGAGTTCGAATATTGTAATATTAATAAATAATATAATATTTATTAAAAACTATGCAGCGAATCGTGTTCATGCACGAAACGTTCATTTCCCTCGCTGTCAAAAACACCTCAGCGAGGGGTAACAGTGTTCACAGAACAATATTACAGTCAAGGGTTATTTTATTAACTAGGCTATTATATTCAGGAAAAATCTTTTCTTTTTTTTTTTTTTACATGTAAATTCAAATATCGTTCAAACTCTACTAAATTAATTGGAATATATTCGAACTCAATTTCATGGCACTTTGGACAGCCCTAACACATTCACAAACTGTACAATATACATATACATATATAATAACACACAAACACACGCAGTATATACACACACAGAAACACAATGTATACACACTCACATACAATAACACAACCACACTATCTCTCTCACTGACTTATCTTTCAAGTGTGTGTGTGTGTGTGTTTAGGAGCTGGGCTACAGCTACGTGGAGATGAACGCCAGCTGCACGCGCAGTAAGAAGAATCTGAAGGAGGTGATCGCTGAGTCTCTCAACAACACCAGCATCAAGAACTTCTACACAGGTACACACACGTGTTCTCACACACACACACACACTGGGGCTGGGGCCTGGAGGCTGGGGCCTCTCTCTGGGATAACTGGAGGTCGCCCCCTGCTGGACTCACGGGGTCGAGGCTCAGAAGGACGAGGGACGAGTGGAGGACGGGGGCCTGGGGGCTGCAACCTTCCAACTCTTTAGACCACACACACACACACACACACACTGCATGGAATCACTACCTATTGTCACACACACACACACTTACAGACAGTAACCAGGCTCTTGTGTGTGTGTGTGTCCAGGCTCGTCCCAGACAGTGAGCAGTAAACATGTTCTCATCATGGATGAGGTGGACGGCATGGCTGGGAACGAGGACCGTGGAGGAATACAGGTACACACACACACACACACACACACACACACACACACACACTCCTCCTACACACACGCACACACACACGTGACCCTTGTCCTGTGACCCCTTGCCCCTGCAGGAGATGATTGGTCTGATCAAGCAGTCCAGGATCCCCATCATCTTCATGTGTAACGACCGCAACCACCAGAAGATCCGCTCTCTGGCCAACTACTGCTACGACCTGCGCTTCCAGAGACCACGGGTGGAGCAGATCAAGGTAGGAGCGCGCACACACACACACACACACACGCACACACACACACGCACGCACATATACACACGCTGGGAGCACGCACACACACACGCACACACGCACGCACATATACACACGCTGGGAACACGCACACACGCGCACACACACACGCTGGGAGCATGCACACACACACACACATACACACACTGGATCAACACACATACACGCACACACGCACACACACACGCACACACACACGCACATACACACACTGGATCAACACACATACACGTACACACACACACACACACACACACACTGGATCAACACGCACACTGGATCAATACACACACACTAGATCAACACGCGCACACACACACTGGATCAACACACACACATACATATACATCTAAATTCATGCACAGGACAGGAGTCTCTTTCTTATTGGTCCTCTTCCTCTCCCAGGGAGCTATGATGTCCGTTGCCTTCAAGGAGGGCCTGAAAATCCCGCCCCCTGCCCTCAACGAAATTATCCTGGCATCCAATCAGGACATCCGACAGGTAAACTACCGTAAAACATTAAGTATCATCCGTGACCTATTCATCCAATCAGTATATAAGGCAGGTAGCCTCATTCCGCCTGTCGGGGCTCAGTGGAGTGACTCAGTAGGGATGAAGCGATATCCGGTATAATGATAAACCACGATAAAATCTCATTAAATTTATCACAATAAAATTATCACTAAAACTGTATTTGATTTCTGCACTTTGAAAAACTCACTGTAATTACCGTTTGTGGTTTTCAATAGAAAACTTGGTGAAAGGCTTTCTGTGTTTGTATCAGTAGTTTTTCAACATGTTCAGCACATTTTAACAATACCACGATAATACTGTTGACCGTGTTCATTTTGGTCACTATAATCGTGATGGGAAATGTCCATACCGTTACATCTCTACTACCATGTTTGACTACATCTAATTCCACCCTGCCCACCAACATAACAATATCCAGCAGCACCAGGAGCCAACTGGTAACGTTCTACGTAGATACTGGGAGGGGGGGGGCAGGATATGCCGTTCCACCCCCACCTGGGCTCCCATCCAACGTAAAAGCATTCTGAACCTGAACATTCTGTGTTCAGGTCTCTCCTCTCTCAAGTCTCTCCTATCTCCATTTACTGGAACACAGTGTGAATAAACACACACACAATGAATTAATTAACAATCCAAAGCATCGCACCGCCATCCCCCTGGACTAGAATAACCTGTTGCTATGGGCGACGGCCTTAACAATGATGTATAAAACGCACGGCAAGTTAAGCACAGTGGCGTTGCATGCACACTGCAAGTGACACAAGGGAGAATATTATATTGATTGATTTCTAACTAATAATGAGAATATGGTGATGAGTCCAGAGTTTTCACCCCAAAGTTCAAGCAGATTTATTTATTTGATTTAAATGGTCATATGTATGGGTACAATGTGCAATGAAATGCATAGACGGTCAATAATAAATACAAGTATAAAGTAATACAAGCAGTAAGACGAGTGGTAAAGTAATTTCTCTCTCTCTCTCCCTCTCCCTCTCTCTCTCTCCCTCTCTCCCTCTCCCTCTCTCTCTCCCTCTGTCTCTCTCTCTTTCTCTCCCTCTCTCTTTCTCTCCCTCTCCCTCTCTCTCTCTATCCCTCTCTCTCCCTCTCTCTCTCTCTCCCTCTCTCTCTCTCTCTCTCTCTCTCTCTCTCCCTCTCTCTTTCTCTCTCCCCCCCCCCCTCCTCTCTCTCTCTCCCTCCCCCCCTCCTCTCTCTCTCTCCCTCCCCCCCTCCTCTCTCTCTCTCTCTCGCTCCCCCCCCCCTCTCTCTCTCTCTCTCAGGTGCTCCACAACCTGTGCATGTGGTCGGCCACCGACAAGGTGATGACGTACGACCAGGCGGCGCATGACGCCAAGGCCGCCCGCAAGGACACCAAGCTGGGGCCGTTCGACGTCTGCCGCCGGGTGTTCTCCCTCGGGGACGACACGGCCCGCATGAGCCTGCTGGACAAGTCGGACCTGTTCTTCCACGACTACTCCCTGGCCCCGCTGTTCGTCCAGGAGAACTACCCGCATGTCCGGCCCGCCGCCGCCGGGTAAGAGGGGAGACGTGTGTGTGTGTGTGTGTGTGTGTGGTGCTGAGGAGTAGGGGAGAGGGAGAGTGTGTACACTCGCACACATACTGACTCGCTGACACATTTGTCATGTATAAAACATAAACTCAGAGTGTAATATCTTCTCATTCTCAGAGTGTAATATCTTCTCATTCTCAGAGTGTAATATCTTGTCATTGTCAGAGTGTAATATCTTGTCATTGTCAGAGTGTAATATCTTGTCATTCTCAGAGTGTAATATCTTGTCATTCTCAGAGTGTAATATCTTCTCATTCTCAGAGTGTAATATCTTCTCATTCTCAGAGTGTAATATCTTCTCATTCTCAGAGTGTAATATCTTCTCATTCTCAGAGTGTAATATCTTCTCATTCTCAGAGTGTAATATCTTCTCATACTCAGAGTGTAATATCTTCTCATTCTCAGAGTGTAATATCTTCTCATTCTGAGTGTAATATCTTCTCATTCTCAGAGTGTAATATCTTCTCATTCTCAGAGTGTAATATCTTCTCATACTCAGAGTGTAATATCTTCTCATTCTCAGAGTGTAATATCTTGTCATTCTCAGAGTGTAATATCTTGTCATTCTCAGAGTGTAATATCTTCTCATTCTCAGAGTGTAATATCTTCTCATTCTCAGAGTGTAATATCTTCTCATTCTGAGTGTAATATCTTCTCATTCTCAGAGTGTAATATCTTCTCATTCTGAGTGTAATATCTTCTCATTCTCAGAGTGTAATATCTTCTCATTCTCAGAGTGTAATATCTTCTCATTCTGAGTGTAATATCTTCTCATTCTCAGAGTGTAATATCTTCTCATTCTCAGAGTGTAATATCTTCTCATTCTCAGAGGGAACCTGAAGTCTCACCTGATGCTGCTCAGTAAGACGGCCGACTCCATCTGTGACGGAGACCTGGTGGACCGACAGATCCGCTCAAGACAGACCTGGTCCCTGCTGCCCACACAGGTAACACACACACACACACACACACGACAGGCCTGGTCCCTGCTGCCCACACAGGTAACACACACACACACACACGACAGGCCTGGTCCCTGCTGCCCACACAGGTAACACTCACACACACACACACACACACACACACACACGACAGGCCTGGTCCCTGCTGCCCACACAGGTAACACTCACACACACACACACACACACACACACACACACACACACGACAGGCCTGGTCCCTGCTGCCCACACAGGTAACACACACACACACACACACGACAGGCCTGGTCCCTGCTGCCCACACAGGTAACACACACACACACACACACACGACAGGCCTGGTCCCTGCTGCCCACACAGGTAACACACACACACACACACACACACATACACACACACGACAGGCCTGGTCCCTGCTGCCCACACAGGTAACACACACACACACACATGACAGGCCTGGTCCCTGCTGCTCACACAGGTATCACACACACACACACACACACACACACACACTTCCTTGTGTACTTCACATGACAAGCTCCGTGTGTTGTTCTTGTTCGTGTGTGTGCGCGTGCGTGTGTGTGTGTGCGTGTGTGTGTGTGCGTGCGTGTGTGTGCGTGTGTTGTCCCAGGCGATCTATGCGAGTGTGCTTCCAGGGGAGCTGATGAGGGGCTATATGAGCCAGTTCCCCACCTTCCCTAGCTGGCTGGGCAAGTACTCCTCCACCAGCAAACACTCCCGCATCATCCAGGAGCTGGCCTCTCACATGAGCTTGAAGTAAGTACACACACACACACACACACACACACACACTCACACACTCACATCGAGCACCCAGGGTATTGTCTAGTAATGTTCCACAAACGTACACCAAGTGACCTACGCACGCACACACACACACAAACACACAAACGTGGTGTCCTGTCCCTGTGCGTCAGGACGCTGAGCGGGCCGCGGGCGGTGAACCTGGATGTGGTTCCGTACCTGCGGGGGCTGCTGCTGGGGCCGCTCCAGAGGCAGGGGGCCCAGGGGGCGGAGCAGAGCGTCCAGCTCATGGACCAGTACCACCTGGTCAGGGAGGACGTGGACAACATCATGGAGATCAGCGTGTGGGGCGGCCAGGCCGACCCCTACGCCAAGCTGGACCCCAAGGTGGGGGTGGGGTTGGGGGTGTGGTCGGAGGGAGAGTCACTTTTAATTTGAATTTCAAAGCTTTATTTATACTCGTGAAGCACTGAGGTTTTCTCATCACACAGTTTACACAGAGACATAAATCAGATCAATAAAACAAATGCAATGTATAATAATAATAATAATTTTAAAAAGTTACAGGTTGGAGTACATGGGTCTAGAGCGGTCTAGTAATGAAGCGTATATATTGTGTGTGGGGGGGTCGGGGAGTTATGAAGTTAGAATCTGATTTGGGATCAGTTTTTGTTTTAAATACTTTTCATAGTACTTGAGGCGATACTGCTGGTGCCGTAACGCCATCTAAAAGCATTTCATTACCTATTTCAACATGAGATGTTAATACTTATTTTATTTGTATTTTTTGTTGTTATTTTTTGTTGTTATGTCTGTGCCTGAACATTTGGCTCTGAAACTCCCTGTGTTTTGTCCGCCTGTCTCCAGGTGAAAGCTGCCTTCACGCGAGCGTACAACCGCGAGGTGCACCTGATGCCGTACTCCCTGCAGCCAATCAAGAAGGGGCGTCGCGGCGGAGGGGCGGAGCCAGAGCTGGGGGAGGCGGAGGCGGAACAGGACACTCAGGAGCCTGAGGAGGAAGAGGACGGCCTTGCAGTGGACGCCATGATTAAAGTAAGCGCAACACAAAGACACAAAAACACAACACGGCTCTTCACGTTTAGAAAACATTTCTCGGTTTGAACCGAGGATCAATTTGACACTTGGAGAAGAATTATCGGACGAGGCTGCCCCCGTATGGGCAGGGCTGGGGCGCTTACCATGTAAAGGCTAGTCCTTTCTGCAGCGGCGTGGGTTCGAATCCGGCCCACGCCCTTTGCTGCATGTCTTCCCCTCTCTCTCTCCCCCACCTTTCCTCTCACCTACACTGTCCTATCCCTAATAAAGCAGAAATGCACTAAAATTATCTTTAAAAAAAGAAAAAAGGATTATCGGACATAACGTTGCATGGTGGCTGTGTGCTGAACGTGCTTGTTCTCCATCACGATAATAGTGTAACCCCCCATTTCTGTCTCTCCACAGCAAAAGAAGGCCAAGCCCAGCAAGGGGACCAAGGAGAAGAAAAATGCTGACACTGCCAAAGGAAAGGCCAAAGGGAAGAAGGGCAAGAAGTAAACATTGGTTCATGACAAGAGAAGAATATATTAGTCTTACCGCTCCATCCACGTCTGTCCATCATGTCATCTGTAGTGTAAGCAAACTGGCACGTTCAGGTGTCTCGCATATCAAACTGGCAGGTGTCTCGCATATCATGTTACAAGTGGTTTGACGTAAGGGTGTGGTTAATAATTGTAAATATGTAACTGTAGTGTAAAGGTTGTCTCGTTTTTTTTTTTTTACTACTACTGTTCAGAAATGGAGACATTTGTTTTCTGTAGTTGGCACTTCTGACGATCAGTTGACCAGAGAACCACAGAACTGATATTCCTGTAAATGGCATTTTTGTACAATTTTCACGAGTAATAAAGAAATGTACGCTCTTTTTTCCCCTCTTTGCCTGGTGGTCTGCCACAGCAGTTTAGAAGGAAGGATTCTAAGGTTTACACCCCATTGGTTCTACAAACCCAGACTGTCTACACTCCCAACCGTCAATACAGCTGCGCCTTTTTAACTGACATGCTATGGACATAT
The DNA here is from genome assembly GCF_949987555.1 of Borostomias antarcticus. NCBI lineage: Eukaryota > Metazoa > Chordata > Actinopteri > Stomiiformes > Stomiidae > Borostomias > Borostomias antarcticus. Next base: position 2,516,311 of record NC_140253.1, read on the forward strand.
GAAGGATTTTATGGAAAATTTTTAATGTTTTACATTTAATTAACTAAACACATAAGCCAAGTATTAACAGAAGTGTTTTTTTATGTGAAGGAAGTGGCCTATGCAATAGGATTAAGCAGGGCAATATAATTCTACAGTACAAACATTTTGGACAGCAAACGTGAAATCAACTGGAGCGAACGTGAGTGAAACTGATAAAATTGAGAGCAAATTTACAAAATCCAAGTAAGCTGCGGGGCTTGAACCTGCAACTCCAGCGACTATGCAATCAATATTGTTAGAAATCAGATTCTGATTTCAGAATTCAGATTCTGATGTAAATGTCAATGGCCGGGTTTCCCGAACGAGTTAAGAAGCACTTAACTCCAAAGTACTAAACTCCCAACTTCGCATGGGAGTTAAGCTTTATACAAATAAACTTATTATTAAACATCCTGCTCAGAATATCCAGAGTGTACCCACCCAGTGTACTATATGTGTCGTCGTATGAGTTTGACCCTTGACCCCTTGGCCACTCTTCTCTTACACATGCTCACCACACAGCTGTCACATGACATCATCACCGCCACCCGGGTGCCATTACAATGGCGGGACGGGTCCACTGGCGGTTCCAGTTGCACTGGGGACTGTTTAGCAGGTCACACTCATACACACACCGACTATGGCATGGTTATGATATTGTAATTCCAGTTACTGGAGCTGAGAGGGGAGGAAACAGGATCAAACCGGTTTTAGGGTTCGCAGAGGGAGGGATGGAAAGAACGAGGGATTCATTGTTGTCGAGGCCGGCGTCGTACGTGGGAACAGGCCCCTGGGCCCGCAGCTGACATGTGAATGTAATTATATATGGGATTATACCAATAGCATGCATTTCCTCAGCTGTGAGGACTGGTCCTGGAATCTCGGGCCTTGTTCCAATACTGTACGTATCGTTTCCTTCCTGCATCCCTTGAGGTGATCTCTCATCCAGTGTGATCAGATAGGCCCTCCTCTGCTACCAGTGATTGGAGGTAGGAAGAAGGAAGCGAGGGAATAAGGAATTGTGGTGGGCGGAGAGCGCAACAGTGATCTCCCACTTTATTTTTGGCTTTGGTCCAGGAAGTGAATTTTGCCTGTGCAATCACTCCACTGACATTTCTGAAAATCCGTATATAAAAAGTTTTAAACTTGTAACCAAGCCAACTGGCTCCGAGATGAATCGTGGCCTGAAAACATTCAATTCTGTGGAAAAGACAATGGGAAAAACTGAAAAAAGGCAAAGGTACATGACTGTGTCGGCTACATAATGGTTTTAAGAGTGAAGGAACTACCCATCCCATACTAGTTCAGTCAATCTGGGGTTTGACCCAAAATAAATGTCAATAGTAACTAGAAAGTATATTTCCTGGAGAAAATGTGAAGTGGGCTGGCTGCCACAGCCGGACGTACGGTAAGGATGGGGCTCCTTCCTCCTCTCCCACCTCTCACACTACATTCCTAGTATCTGTAAACCAACAAAGTCTGGCAGCTGCTACTTAAAAAATCCAAATATTGGCCTACGACTTCGTCAAATTTATCTTTAGTCTAATGGTAGACTCTGACTGTTCCAACACTAAAGGTCATGGTTCAATTCCCACTGATGACAGTAAGACAGTTGATAAGCCTTCGGGTAAACGTAAAAGTGCAAATTTCATAACAATTAGCTTCAGTGTCATCCTACTTAGATGATTAACAAAATAAAGGTTTGTCTAAATTAACCCCACACTCCTACCGTACCAAACTTGAAAAACCCTTAGATCGGCCTTTGACATCATCTAATTTTTCATTAGTCTAACACTAAAAGCAATGGGCTTACATGCTGAAGATTGGGGTTTGATTACCTCTAATGATCCAACTGTCAAAAGGTTATTATAGCTGTTGGTATGGAATCAGGTAGGATAGACGAGCACATCTTTCCAGAGCTCTGAGATGGCTCAAGGGTTAATGCAAGAGTTTGCCAAACCTTCTGGTGTGTGTTGAGATGTGTTGAAATCTGGCAGTGCTGTGCTGAAGTTATTATAAGTATGCTATTAGGGAATTCGGTGGAAGACGAATTGCACAGCTCTTGGTGAGCTAATGCAGGCATTTGCCAAACGTGCTGTGTGGGTTCAAGTCTGGCAGTGCTCATGTCTTATACTCATTACTGTATGTATGCTAGTGGGAATCAGGTGTAAGTAGGATGGATGAAGGCTTGATTCAGCAACTCTGGGATAGCTCAACAGGGTAATGCATGCATTTGCTGAACCTGCTGTGTGTTGAGGCATGGGTTCAAATCTGGCAGTACCCATGTGCTAACATTATTGTTATATGTATGCTAGTAGGAATCAGGTGGAAGTAGGATGGACGAGCATGTCTTTCCAGAGCTCTGGGAAGCTCAACGGGGCAATACTGGTGTCGCCGCCTGGCAAATGCAGGTGCCTTTCTTGCAGTGTGCATGGGTCTGCCAAAAATCGAGGACAGTCACAATCACAATGTTCTTGTTGATTGGCTGATGGCACACTGGCCAGGTGAATTCAATCCAGTCAAATGATCCAAATGATTCACTAGCTTTAGATTTTTTTTCTTTTTTGGGAGAATTAATTAAAACATACACATTACAAACAACGGGACATAGACTCAATACAGTCATACAAATATGTTAATATTATTATTTATAATTATATTTATTTAATTATTTACATACATTTATACAATTATTTATAATTACATTTTATTCCTATTCATCCTTAAAATATTTTTGAATAAAATCTGTATCCCATGGTTGACTTTATTGTTGTCCAATTGATTGAGTACTGGCTTCAGCCAAAGAGTGATCAGCAGTCAGCCATCTTGTTTAATCATACCTATCCAGATGAATTTGATCTAATGCAACAATCACCGAGATAGAAACAGTTAGCAGATCTAGCTCTAACATTGAGCCTATGGGGAACCAAGTGCCTGAAATCAGCCACCTGTTTTAGATCTATAATTAGCTACAATGAGTGGATGGTTTCATCATTAGATCTGGTTAATCTGGATTGACTTACTTGGAGACAGACTAAAAGCTTTGTCATTCTAATGTAAAACCTACAAACATCTGAATTACCCTGCTTATACAATATGTCTCATCCAACCTGGATGCATCAGATCTAATGATGAAACCATCCACTTATTCTAGCTAGTTACAGATCTAAAAAAGATGGCCGATTTCGGGAACATGATTCCCCATAGGCTCAATGTTAGAGCTAGATCTGCTAACTGCTTCTATCTCGGTGATTGTTGCATTAGATCAAATCTTTTTGGATGGGTCTGCCAAAAATGGAGGACAATCACATGACATCAATGATCTTGTTGATTGGTTGATGGCAAACTGGCCAGGTGAATTCAATCCGGTAAAAATTATGCCAATGGTTCACTAGCTTGTTAGTTTTTTCTTTTTTTTAAGAATTAATTAGTTCATTAATTAGTAGAGTCAGTAGGCCAGTAAAATGTGTTTAAAGTTGCCATTACAGTATATTGTGACAAGGACATTCGATCTAGTGTATGAATTACTCATTGCCTGCGTTCACTATTTCCATTCATATGAATATATAGGTGATATATGGACATAGCCTTGCTTTCAACAGTGAGACTGATTAGAAGCTTGGGAGATGAGCAGTCTGAAACTTGAAAAGCCTACATGTTGCTTCTTGACTTCGTCAAATTCCTCTTTAGTCTAATGGTACATGCTGAGGTGTTCCACACAGATCATGGTTCGATTTCTAGTGATGACAGGAAGACAATAGATGACATGAAACATGAGTGCTAAATTCATAACGGATTAGCTTTCTAGCCCACTTAGATGATTTACAAAATAAAGGTTAGTGTAAATTAACCCCACACTCCTACATTACCAACTTGCCATGTGTGCATTGTAACAAGGGTTTGATTCCTGACCTTGTCATTATAACTCTATTGGTCTGGAGTGATAGATTAATACAATTAAAATCCTCTTCATAGCCCACAGTTACAGTAGCTCAATGGGATAGTGCAGTTGCTGAACCTCCCATCTAACATTGCAGCATGGGTTCAAACCCTGAGCAACACGTTATTGTTTAAATGTGTTAGTGTGGAATCAGGTCTAAGCTGGCACTTGCCAACCCTGCTGTGTTTAAACGTGGGTTTATATCTGGCAGTGGCCATGTCCTAAAGTTATTATAAGTATGGTGATAGGGAATCAGATGTAAATAGGATGGACGAATACTTGTTTGCTGAGCTCTCCAGCGCCCCCGCTCCACCCCCCCAGGGGCTGTCCCTGCCTGTGCACCGGCCTGGACAACCCCGCCCCACTTACCCGTCCTGGATCCAGCGACGACACCTCTCCACTCTCACTGGCTCTGCCTCCTCTCTCTCACTGGCTCCGCCTCCACCAGCTTATACGCAACCTGTAGGCAACTCAGACAACGTTAGACCAAGTGGGAATCGAACCCACGTTGCAGTGCGCAAGTTGCACTGCAAGAATGGAACCTGCATTTGCTGGGTGGCGACACCAGCATTACCCCATTGAGCTATCCGACAGCTCTGGAAACAAGCGCTCGTCCATCATACTTATACCTCATTCTCTTCTAAGATCGTATAATCATAATTATAACTTTTAGACATTCTAGTAGACACTGCGAGATTTGAACCCACATCTCAACACACAAAGCAGGTCTAGTACATCACTGCATTAGCCCACTGAGCTATCCAACAGCATGATTGAACAACGTCTTGTTCTCCAGGGGAATTTCAACCGCTTCTTTACAGAAGTAGTAGGGTATGTAAAATTCACATTACTTCTAGGAATCAAACCATTAACCTCTCGCATGGAGGGCAGGGCTACTCACCTCTTAGCCACCAGGTCACTTATACTCTTGAACCTGTTCTCCGGGCGTATTTCAACTGCTGCTTTACAGAAGTAGACTAGTTCTAAAAACACACATTTGTTCCGGGGATCAAACCGTCAACCCCTCGCACGGACAGCAGTGCCACTTACCTGCAGGACAGGGAGTTTGCTCCTCTACCAGACCTCTGCTCTTGAGTATTTGGCTTATTCATCATGCATAATGATATGAAGTCAAGACAAAAGCAGAGCTTGCACTAATCAGTGTCCTTAGCTACTGGGTCCCAACCCCAGCGCTGTCCATCAGTTTTAAACATTTACTTCAGATTTACAAAGAATATGAGAACATTTCAGCAGTCCCAGGATTTGAACCCATGCTGCGGGAGCAGAACATGCACTTGCTCTTAGCCAGTGGGCTAACACAGAGCTCTCCACCCAAGAGCTTGTTCATCAGATCTCTAAACATTATTTCAGATTTACAAAAACAGTAAAGTTTCAGCAGTTTGAAGAGTGTTTAATGTAATGGCTGCCAGCATGACACAGGGAGATCTGAGGACATACAACTTATATTATTAATAAAACTTATTATATTAGATCATTCAGAGGCTGACTGTCATTGGATGGATCATTCAGAGGCTGACTGTCATTGGATGGATCATTCAGAGGTTGACTGTCATTGGATGGATCATTCAGTACAACATTGAAAATGACAAGCATTGAGGGAGTGCAACGAGGGTATGTGTATGTCGCTCCTAGTGTGTGTCTCTGTGTGTGTGTGTGTGTGTGTGTGTGTGAGTGTGTGTACCTGTGCGTATCAGTTCTCAACCTCATCCGTCTGCAGGTAGCTGGAGCAGTCTGAGATCTTCTTCACCCGGTTCACACTCAAAGTCTCAGAGCACATCGGACACACTCTCCGTCTCAACAGCCGACATGCACTCACACACACACACACACACACACACACACACACACACACACACACACACACACACACACACACTCACACTTGCGCCTCCCAGCATCCCAACAGCTACAGTACGTTAACCTCCACTCTGTCTCTCTCTCTCACACACACTTCTTTCCCTAACTATTCTCCTTGTTCGTGTGGGTTGGGGCCGAGGTCTCGGGGCTATCCTTTTACCACCCCGAGCCTGGGTGAGGGGTCACCCGGCCCGGTCTATATATCCGGGCACACCTCCAGGAGCCAAGTCACCGTTTCGTCATTCACAACTGTCAGGCCACGCATTCCGTTGGGTTTCCGATATTGGACAGTCCTGGATGACATGGTCTGCGGTTTGTTCCTCGGCGCCACACTCGCACGCCGCACAGGATACCAAGCCCCATCTGTGCATCGATGAACGGAAGCGTCCGACGCCGGTCCGAAGGCGATTAAGCCCCCCTCACCCACGCCGGTCTGGGTAAGTCCATCCCGGTAGAGGAAGGACCGGCTGCCGGGATGAAATCACAGTCTGGAGGTGTTCACCTCCCACTCCACACACCAGAAGTAGTCCGCCCATCCTGCCTCACTGATGTTAAGATCTCTGCATTGCTGCAGGAGAGCCCGAGCGGCAGGAAGAAAAGGGTGTCTCGACTTGAGACGCATTTACCTGGTAAATACATGCAAAGTATAGCCTAATATAGCCTACTGTATAATGGGTAATTACTGAGACACATATAGGCCTACTGTAGGTATAATTTCAAAACAGGAGTATTTCAAATGTTCAATTACTGCACATAAATTCAATAACTGACATAGCACCACCAGGTAACTACATTTTTACATAACCTCTATAACATCCAGTGACAAACACAAATGACAAATCACAATACTCATATTTATTAAAATGCTTTGAATTATATTAATTATAACTGGACCCACTCAGGAATCTGGGAGTGGGACCGAGAGCAGGAGGAGCAGAAAACAAAACACAGAGTTGCATACACAGAGAAACATAACAGTAAGCACAAGTCTAGTATATCAATGGGACTTGTAATTAGTCACTTAATTGGTCACCCAGTTTCTGCAATCAGTTTGACACAGTTAATTCATCTGCAAAACAGACTACATAGTGTACTACTTTCTGTTTCTAATACTTGAAAGTGTGCAATGTCATCATGTTTATGTTCCTATCGAATCTCTCCCGTACTTCCAAAAAAAGGGGAAAGGAGAGTGAAAGGAGGGAGGAAGAGGGATGGAAAGGCCGAAAGTAAAGGAAGAAATAAACCCACAGGCTAGCAGAGGGTGTGGTTATTGTTTCCCAAAATCTTCCCCACCGGGGTCTTGAACCCCTGACCTTCTGCCTGGGAGTCAGACACTTTACCCACTACTCCACCTAGGAACTTGAACGTGCCTGATGTCGTAGTGTATTTATTTTGGTGTGCTGGGACCACTACCTCTTGTAGTGGCAACATAGAAATGCAGGTCAACAACAGGACGGAGGGAAAGAGGGAAGAAGGGAGGGAGGGAGTGACAACCCGACAAATGCCATCTATGGTGCGCTGGCTTACAGTCACGCACAAAAACAGACACTGGGTCGAACTTCAAAGATCCAGGATCAGACCACCTCCCCCCAATGCTGTCAGTCACCACTGGCAAGGACACCACTTGACTGACCTAAGATCAGCCTCTAGGAGCAGCTTCTTCCTGCTCCATCCTCTGCGCTGCTCCTTCATCTCCTGGAACCGCTTCAACATTGGAATGAAGGGATAACTTCTCCATGCCCTCCATCTCTGCTGGCCTCCGCCCCCTGGTGGTCTGGAGAGACACAACACCAAGAGTCAGGAACAGGGGGAGAGACTTGGTAGTTAAGTGAAGACTTGACCTCTGGACCATAGCTATGTTTCCCCTGAATGGGTAATAACTTGTACCTTAAAGAACAGATAGAGGGCAGTGGTGGATATCACTAAAGTCAGCACCACCACTATCAGCACCACCCTGAGGACTAAACCTGTCGGAGGAGAGTCTGGAACAGAAACAGCGGATAAGGAAACTGATAATCATCAGATCACATTAAGCTGTCAACTGAAAAGTCACAATATGGAACGTCCATTTCCAGTTAAAGGTGCTGCTACTTTGTTTGTGAATGGTGGAGACAGGCAGTTACCTTAAGCTAGTGATACTGACATACATGTTAGACTTCTGTGGTCACCTACCCCCAGATCACCCCAAATGACCCACTGACAGTTACATTCACTCAAGAATGACCCAACCCGAAGCGCTGTACAAAAATGTGTCATGGCAACCCAACCAATTGATTGAGAGAAAAATGTTTTGTGGTTTTAAAACTCCATCTTCATACTCCAACAGTTACCTGCCACCGTGACAGAGAGGAGCTCACTCTCAGAGGTGAAGTTGTGAGAGAAAACGTAGACCTCATAAACACAGCTGTAGTTTCCTTGGTGGTCGTCCTCTGCAGCAGGAAAGAGGAAGTGGGCAGAGTGATTGACAGCTGGGTGGGTGTGTCTCAGGGTTGTGTTGGAGCCGGTGAAGGTGAGGTGGAAGGAGCCTCCTGGGTACTGAGGCTGGATGGAGCAGGTGATGTTGAAGCTGTGGTGCTTGAACACCTGCAGCCCCTGCTGCTGGCCCTCGGAGACCCCTTCCATGGAGGCTCCATGGATAACAGGCTGGAATAGGAGATCTGCAAAGACAGAAGAGAGGAGAGAAGGATCTCACGATACGATACATATCACAATACATTTCGATTTGAAAAGAAAGTTTTTTTTTTTTTGCCAAGGAAAATCTTTTTTCTAAATTTTTCTTAACTGCATCAATACAGGACCATGAAAAATCGATACAGTATCGCGGGAAAAAATATTGCGATTGCCGTATCAGTTTTATTGTACAGCCCTAGTGCAGACTAGGACATAGGTGACTGCCAAGATCATCAGTTGAATATGACAGGGTGTGTGTATTACCTGAGCAGACCACCTCCCGCACAGCAGTAGTATTATACTCGTTATCCACTATTCCACACTCCCTCAGTGCAGCCTCTGACCCAGTGCAGCGTGGGTACAGGATCCACACAGGAACCACTTCATCATCAGCCGTCGTGCTCGTTAAAATAGCAGAGCCACAGCCCAGCTGTCTACACACTATAGCTGCATGACTCATCTTCCAGCCGCGCCAAGTGAGCAAACTTCTCCACTTTCCCTGGCGCTTTCCCTCCAGTCTACCAGCACAGCGGCTGCCTCCTCCCACCAGCCTCACATCATCAGGCTCTGGAGAAAGACAGGAGACAATCAGGTCCTCTGACTCTGTGTATCCTAACAAAACACAGCCATACTCTTTCTCCTGATGTCACTCCAGGTGAGTAACAGAGGTTGAGAGACAAACTGATTCTTACAGTACCTGAGCAGGTGAGTCCAACAGCATTGCCAGGTGAGCAGGTGTTTCTAGCTGAGCCTGAGGTGTCACAGTCCAGGAGACGGGACTCCTTGCCATCACAATGGAACTCTTTACCCCAGATTGAACCTTTCTCTTCTCCATAGAGCGCCCCCTGGAGGACTGAAGGAGCCCCACAGCCAAGCTGCCGACAGACCACCTCTGCATCCTGCCAGTCAAAGTCAGCTTCACACACTGAGGCCCACGGCTGATCAGACCTCACCGCCCACGACTGATCAGACCTCACCGCCCACGACTGATCAGACCTCACCTCCACTCTGCCAGAGCACAGACCAGCTCCATTCACAAGCCTCACAGACTCTGAAGGAAGACAGACAGATGGTCAATATGAACATTATAATTACTGATAATAACATACAATCTTTCAGAAATATAAGAAGCATGAAGATATCCAATCATGTCAAAGAACACAGTAATATCTATCAGAATGCTATTTTACACAATGTCAATGGCATCAACAGATAACAGCTTGTATCCAATAAGAGAGAAATCTTTAATATAGCAGATACCTGATACACATGTACTGTACATACAGTAGGTATTTAATGCGCTAACAGTGTAACTGAGTAGTCTATTGTAAAGCACTCGTAGCTACTGTGACAGGTGCAGATTAGGAAAATGTGCCACTGCCAAGATTATCAGATGAATATAATGACATGATGTGTGTATTACCTGAGCAGACCACCTCCAGAGTACCCCTAGACATGTCCCCGTTATCCACCGTTAGACACTCCCTCAGTGCAGCTTCTGATCCAGCACAGTCAGATCCAAAGGTCCATACAGGACGTCGGTCATAACCAGGCACCCTTCTTGTTGAAACAGCAGAGCCACAGTCCAGCTGTCTACACAATACAGCTGCATCACCCATGGTCCAGTCAAACCAATTCTTCAGAGGTCTCCACCCTCCCTGGTGGTTCATCTGCACACTACCAGCACAGCGGCTGCCTCCTCCCACCAACCTCACATCAAAAGGCTCTAGAGAAAGACAGGAGACAATCAGACAATCATGACTCTATGTATCCTAGCAAAACACAGCTATACTCTTTCTCCTGATGTCACTCCAGGTGAGTAACAGAGGTTGAGAGACAAACTGATTCTTACAGTACCTGAGCAGGTGAGTCCAACAGCATTGCCAGGTGAGCAGGTGTTTCTAGCTGAGCCTGAGGTGTCACAGTCCAGGAGACGGGACTCGTTGCCTCTACACTGGAAATCTTTAGCCCAGATTGAACCTTTCTCTTCTCCATAGAGCGCCCCCTGGAGGGCTGAAGGAGCCTCACAGCCAAGCTGCCGACAGACCACCTCTGCATCCTGCCAGTCAAAGTCAGCTTCACACACTGAGGCCCACGTCTGATTAGACCTCACCTCCACTCTGCCAGAGCAAAGACCAGCTCCATTCACAAGCCTCACAGACTCTGAATGAAGAGAGACAGATGGTCAATTTATTTATGGTCAAATTACAGAATTATAATTATTGCTAACCTAACAATCTTTCAGCAAATTGAGGTGTGAAAAGATCCAAAATTTGTAAAGAATACAGTAACACATATTGAAATGTTGCCATTTTATACAATGTGCATCCCTTGAACAGACATTTCAGCATTAGTTTGTATCCAGTAAAACAGAAACAGATACATGATATGCAGAAGCCAAATAATAGGTAATAGTCAAGATTTCAATGTAGATAATTAAATCAAATAAATTCATAATCAGTTTTCCCCAAATATTTTACTTTTATTTTCCACACCTTTCTAAAAGCTCTGTGGATGTTTTTTGGTATTATTATTTTTTAACGATTTCATCGAAATCTTGACTATTGTACCTGTAATACTGTAGCAGTGTAACCGAATAGTATATTAAATACTCAAAGCTACTGTGACAGAATATAATAACATGATGTGTGTATTACCTGAGCAGACCACCTCCCTGAGACGATTAGTATTCTTTTCCTTCACTGAGCCACACTCCTTCAGTGAAGACTTAGGCTCAGTACAGTGAGATGTAAACTCCCATACAGGACGGTATTCAGCAGCAGTAGCCAATCTCGTTGATACAATAGAGCCACAGCCCAGCTGTCTACACACTACAGCTGGAGTATTCAGGGTCCAGATATACGGACTGTTCAGACGTCTCCACTCTCCCTGGTGGTTTATCTCCACAAAACCAGCACAGCGACTGCTTCCTCCCACCAACCTCACAAACTCCACAGACTCTGGAGAAAGACAGGAGACAGTCAGGGCCTGTCCAGAAACCCAGTAGTGATTGTCTAGATTGACACACGCACACACACGCACACGCACACGCACGCACACACACACACACACACACACACACACACACACACACACACACACACACACACACACAAATAACAACTCTAAACAGGTTTGTGAGCCAATAGTAACCTATTAGGACTCCTAATCACTCCAGCCTCCTGACATGTGGTACCAACGTTGTAATACTATTGGCTCACAAGCCTTGTTAGAGGTGGGAACCAAACCTCAGATATCTCAGACAGAGCTAAACAAAACATTCATTTGGGATCCGTCAAAAAAATGTTTATGATAAATTCATAATACATTTTCCCCAAATGTTTTACTTTTATTCCGTACCTTTCTAAAAGCTGGGTGAGTGTAAATGATTAGTCTATATCAACATATTGACTATTGTATCTATAATACTCTAACAGTGTAACTGAGTAGTCTATTAAGTACTCAAAGGTAGTAACAGATGCAGACTAGGAAATGTGTGACGGTCAAGATCACCAGCTGAATAATAATAATAATAATGACATGACGTGTGTATTACCTGAGCAGATCACTTCCTCGGCATAATTACTATGCTTTTCACCCAATACTGATCCACACTCCCTCAGTGCAGACTCAGACCCATCACACTGAGATTTAAACCTCCATACAGTACGGCCTTCACCATGTGTCTTTTTTCTTGAAACAGCAGAGCCACAGCCCAGCTGTCTACACACTACAGCTGTGTCCTTCAGGTCCCAGGGGCGCACGCTCTCCAGAATTCTCCACTCTCCCTGGTGGTTCATCTCCACTCGACCAGCACAGCGGCTGCTTACTCCCACCAACTTCACATCATCAGGCTCTGGAGAAAGACAGGAGACAGTCAGGCCCTGTCCAGAAACAAACCCTGATGTCTTCATGCCAGAAAAACCCGTAGTGATTGTCTAGATTCACACACGCACGCACGCACGCACGCACGCACGCACACACGCACACACACACACACACACACACTTACTTTTCTGGTAGTTACTCACTGTCTCTAGTTGCAGCATGCAAGTTAAGAGCATTTTTTTTAGAGCAAATTTAATGACTCTAAGCCTGTCGAATTATACTAACGTCTCAGCCTTCATAACACAAATATTACGTTGAATCTCTGCGCTCCGCATGCAATAATATAACGTATCTTCCGTAGAACCCATATCGGTCGACGTCTGTTGCGCATCAAAATGTTGATGGTGCCTACTCAGCTCGAGGGCGGCTAGGGTTCGAGCACACCTGGCCCAATCACACACGTGCAATGCATATTCAACAGTAACGATTCACAATTAAATGATAAAGCTAACCTACCTTTTCGTATAGTCTATAACCTATATATTTTTTCTCTCAGTCACAAGCACCCCCACCAGGTAGATTTGGGTAGCGTTCTTTGAGCACCAATGGACGACTGGGAGGCGAGATTAGCGTTCTTTCAACTAATTTCAAAATATAGGTTCCATAAACATTGAACTGCTAGTATCTGGGGGTTGGTCATTTCTCCACGTGAGAAGTGTGAAGTGTGAATGGGCTGAAATGCGTGTGAATGGGCTGAAATGCGTGTGAATGGGCTGAAATGCGTGTATCGAGACTTGGCAGCCAACAGTTCTTTGCCTTCGTTTCACGGTAGCCTACTCTGAAACATTCCGAGTTGTTCAGCCCGAGTAGCTACATGTGCAATGCATGTTCAGTACGAGTATAATAATAAAGATAGCCTACCGTTTCTTGTAACCCGATCAAATCCATTGCAAACGCACAAAAAATGCAGAAGATAGTATACAAAATTATAATCCATGTTCTCTCCATAAAGTTCTGTCCCACAAACTGTGGGAGGACGCTTTTTTAAGGCACTTCTTGGTCAAAATAAGTTTGTCCCTGCCCACCATGCAACATCTTAGTCATTGATATATTGTTGCACAACTTTTTAACATTTTATAGGAGTTTCTATGAAAACCAAAGGTTATCATAGATGTCACTGTGATTTTAGGTGTTTTTGTCAAATATTGGCAAAGTTATTGATCAAAAAATAATTTATTAAATTATTACATTAAATATATATGTATTGATTTCTTGAATTGTAATGAATTGCCCCAAATTACTCATTGTTGTCATATATGGATATCCTATATATTACTAGAATAATGCACAATTGGTTTGAGGTGTTTTTGTCAAATATTGGCAAAGTTATAGATCTGTTACGGAATTAAATATGTTAAACCATGTTTATTAATTTTTTGAGTTTCATTCAGATGTTTTAAGTGAAGATGTTTGCCTCAGCACCAATGTACAACATGTAACCTTTTCCAGGACCGACATGGTTACTGCAGTTGCTTTTCACCACCACCAGATGGTGGCAGAGTACTGGTTACACAGCTGTCATCGATCAGAACTGATTGCATATATATATGTATATATGTATTGCATTCTATATAAGTGTACACTAACATGCTGTGTGTTTGACTTGACAAAGACCTGAGGGTCGAAGGGTTGTTGGAATAAACACCACTTTTTTGCACTCATGATTGCCTCAGTCTCAGTGTGCGGGTTCTATTGACATTGACATATCTGTCCAATAGTGTCAAAGAATACACTAATATCAAAATGTATGGACGGCTTGGGTGGGAGAAATGCAGCGAACAATTTCCACCGACGACCCCCGAAAGTTGCATGTGTGTGCTGTGTGCTGTGTCACTGCTCACTGAATGTAATGTGTGTGATGACCGTGACCCCCCTTGGGTCCAGTCATTTTTAAAGCACTCCCAGCTACTGTGACAGGTGCAGAATAGGAAACGTGTGACTGCCAAGCTCATCAGTTGAATATAATGAAAAGATGTGTGTATTACCTGAGCAGACCACCTTCAGGATAGAAGAAGTATTATACTGTCCATCCACTCTTCCACACTCCCTCAGACCCAATGCAGTATGGGTCAAGGATGCATACAGGACGTTCTTCACCACCAGAAGCCCTTCTTGTTGAAACAGCAGAGCCACAGCCCAGCCGTCTACACAATACAGCTGCATCACCCAGGGTCCAGTCAAACCAATTCTTCAGACGTCTCTCTCTCTCTCCCTGGTGGTTCATCTCTACTCTACCAGCACAGCGGCTGCCTCCTCCCACCAGCCTCACATCATCAGGCTGCGAAAGAAAGACAGGAGACAGTCAGGTCCTCTGACTCTATGTATCCTAACAAAACACAGCCATACTCTTTCTCCTGATGTCACTCCAGGTGAGTAACAGAGGTTGATAGACAAACTGATTCTTACAGTACCTGAGCAGGTGAGTCCAACAGCATTGCCAGGTGAGCAGGTGTTTCTAGTTGAGCCTGAGGTGTCACAGTCCAGGAGACATTGCCTTCACACTGGAACTCTTTAGCCCAGATTGAACCTTTCTCTTCTCCATAAAGCGCCCCCTGGAGGGCTGAAGGAGCCCCACAGCCAAGCGCCCAACAAACCACCTCTGCATCCTGCCAGTCAAAGTCAGCTTCACTCACACGTCTTTAAAATCGAGAGTTTAACATGTTTTTGAATGATTTTTCAAGGTGCCCACCCACATCCATTGTATGACCTAAACGGTGGTAGAGCAATTATCAGACTTTCTAAAAAATGCTAGTTTTGTCAACGTTTTGATCTGAACCATTGTATATGATCATAAGTAACCTTAAAACAGGGCTAAACATGCATTTTCCCTTTACTAATCCTTTAATTATGTAAGCTAGCTTTTTGCGCACTGATGGGTCTCCATGTCGTGCAATAGCTGCCTTTTCCCCCTTTTCACCCCTGCCCTCGAAACGGCCTAAAACAGCCTGGTCTAAATATATACTGACACATTCTTGGTAACTTTAGTTTATTACAGCCATAGTGTTGAAAACATAACAAAAAAAATGATATAAAGAACTAAGGCTACAACTAAATATACTTATCAACATGAACAACACTCAAGGCCATTGAAATAATGCAAAATTGATTTAAAAAACATGAACTCTAACGCTGTAATAGTACTTATTGACTAACATGTAACATAATAGTTCTAAGGCACCTCTTTTTGAAAGACGAGTTACTTCAAATCCTTATGACAGCGCTGCAATCAAACAGACAGAGAACCCTCACCTTCTACTTAGAGCTTTCTTTGGTCATAAGATCAACTCTACAACTGCTCTCATTTACACTGTTGACTGCAGGTTGTTTTGGGTGATGGACATGCAACGCGGTATCAAAGCTGTTCATAACCTTTCAAAATTCAACTCAGTTTGGAACAGTACCATAATACACAAGTATAAAATATACATTAAACAAAAAACAGGCCAACTTGACCTATAAATTAATTGATGCAGTAACCTTCATATGGACCCAATGTAGATTATGTGTTTTGAACTCTTTAACACAAACTTACATACTAACTTCCCAATACAAACATTATTGTTTATTATCATCAACTTCAGACGAAATATTCTTCCGATATGTCACTGACATGAACTACACTGAATATAGTGTTGTGTTTTATCAGGTTGGCCATAATTTACGGCTGACCATAAATACTGACTGAACGTTGTGTTATCTGGTAGGTAAGAGCGTTCTCTAAGCAACACTGACGGTGAATGCCTGGACAGGGCAGGGCTGTGTGGCGAAACAAAACGAATCAAACACAGTGGTCCAATTCTGTCAAACACTTGGGGTGCACTTGATTTTAGGTAACACAAGTACGATGACACCGAAGGAACAGTCCCGGAAGCACCAACACTGACGGAAAACAAATTCACCCTTCCGAAGTACATGACCAATGTATTTCGTAGCCGTCGTACTCGACCGCCCGTTCACGTTCTGAAGCAAAGAGACGAAACGTGAGCGCTGCGGTCAACCAGGCTGATGTGTTTGACCCCAGGGGTGTGTTTGTTTCGCCTCGTCACTCCTCCCGGGTGCTCTGCACCATGGAGTACTTCTTGCAGGGGCTCTTGAGGCAGGCGGGCGGCCAGGTGATGGGCCAGCTGTAGGAGCAGGGGATCTGGGTCTGGACGTTCCTCTCGAAGAAGTTGAACACAGGGTTCCACCAGGTGTGTGTGAGGTAGTTGTTAGGGGAGCACCGCAGGGCCTGGGGGGCAAGGTCAAAGGTCACACAGTAACACAGGAACAGGTCGAAACGTCTCGGCTAGTAACACAGGAACAGATTTTTTAGGAAGTTGTTGAGGGTACACCTCTCTAGTGATCCAAACCCCTAAGGTTTATAGATAGTCATAGAGCAGCTATGATTCCTGGGGAGGGGGGGGGGAAGGCTTAGGGAAACCCTCAATGATAATAGATTTCAGTTTCAATTTGAAGCTAGTACACCCAAAATAAAAATGTCAGGCCAGAAAATTGCATTGTCATTTTTATATTTCACCAGTAGAGGGAGGTGCAGAGCTTCTTCAAATTATGCCAACTCCCAGTTCCAAGGCCAACAACAAGACAGTCATTACATTTATGGCTCTCCTCCTCAAAAATTCACTCACCTCACCAACAAAACTAATATCCAGAGAATTATGAGTTTTCATAACATCGAAGGTAATGTTGACTTGCTCTCTGGCTGGCTGGCTGCTGCTCAGCTAAATCTTCTAGGTGTCTGTCTGTCTGTCTGTCTGTCTGTCTGTGTGTGTGTGTGTGTGTCGAGGCGACAGGGCCAGGCTCTCAGCAAGGCTATCTATCATACACTTCAGATCTAAGCTAATAGAGAGAGAAATTAGGATAGAGAGAAAGAGAGAGAAAAAGAGAGAATGAGAGAAAGAGTACCTTAAGAGCCATATGAAACTATCCACTATCCAAGCCCATCCACCCCTCCCCCACCACACACACACACACACACACACACACACACACACACACACACACACACACACACACACACACACACACACACACACACACACACACACACACACACACTTCTAGACCACTCTCTTGTCTGAACATGTGGCTCAGCTGTGATGATGATGATGATGATGATGATGATACAGAACATCCGGTGCTGTACTGAGTGTCAATATGTCAGTGTCACAACCCCCCCCGCCTAAACTATGGATAACACCATCCGTCCCTCTCTCCTTCCATCCCTTTGTCCTTCCATCCGTCCCTCCCCCTCTCCGCCCGTGCCTCTGCCCCTCACCTGTACGTTGGCCATGGTGTGGTACCACCAGAAGAGCCTGGAGGTGATGAAGTAGGCCACCACCACGTCCACGCTGTAGTGCTCGTGGGCCACCAGGATGCAGACCACGCCCACCGCCGCCAGCAGCCAGCACATCAGGTGGTACCACCAGAACGACCGCGGAGAGTCTGGGGGGGCGGTGATATACACACAGATTTAGATTTTACATTTAACAGACACCCATATCCATAGCTACTTACAAAGAACATGCAGACACTGGCAGATACACACACACACACACACACACACACACACACACACACACACACACACACACACACACACACACACACACACACACACAAGGGGGCAGAGTGAGTCACGCACGGGAGGGAAGGAGACATTGATCAAGCCACACCTCAAAAAAGGTCAAACCTCAAATTTATCTCCCATGACTGGGCATAAAATATTTTGCTCTAAGTGTGTGTGTGTGTGTGTATGAGAGAGAGAAAATATGACAGAGGGTATCCATTAGTGTGTGCATCTCTGTGTGTGTTCAGCACAACTGTGTGTATGTGTGTGTGTGTATATGTGTGCATGTGTGTGTGTATGTGTGCCTGCGTGTATGTGTGCGTTCGTGTATGTATATGTGTGTATGCGCGTGTTTGCGTGTGAGTGTGTGTTTGCGTGTGAGTGTGCGTGTGCTACTCACACTCCTTGATGAACAGGTATGTGAGCGTCAGCATGACGGTGTGCCCGCTGTACAGGAAGTCTCCGCACATGAGGTGAGACCCCGTGATGGAGAGACCCCCCCCGGAGATCAGCTGCAGGACACGCTGCATCTTGGCCTGGGAGTCGCCGTGCAGCTGAGAGGGAGGGATGGAGGGGTGGACGGAGGGAGGTAGAGAGAGGGAGAGAGAGAGCAAGAGGACGAGGGGAGGGAGAGGCAGAGAGAGACAGGTCGAGATGAACAGGGAGGAAAGCACGGCATGTCTTATGATATCGCCGTTTTATTATCAACGTTTATTTGTTGAATTCCACAGGAATCAGTGGGTGTGCATCATCAAGCAATGAATAACCATAATAAGCAACAATTAAGTACCTTCCTACCAACCTGCCTTAATCACAACGTCCACTTAACGTGTTTAAAAAGCCTTCAGCAACCCTCCCTCCCCATCCCTCTGACCTCACCAACTCTCTCCCCCCACTGGACTACATTACCCATAAAACCACTGCCCGAGGCACATTCCTCTGATCCAGTTGGTGAAAGGACATGTTGCGGTTTTTGGATCTGAATGACCTGCTTCAATGTATTAAGTTGCACGCTGTCATACATGATCAGGTTTCATGGGCTGAGGCCTATTCTCTTATTTCTGCTGAGGATACAAGCTTGGTAGGACTTTGATCCGTTTAGCTGGACGCTTAAGCAAACCTATCTGTTGATCTAGGCCCACTGGTCATGACAGGCCAAGGTAGGGGCGCAGGCCAAGGTAGGGGCGCAGCCCAAGGGCACAGCCAGCTTTGTCTCAGGTCGCTGGAAAACTGGGCCGAATCCTGACTTGGCATTCGCGAGCGTCGGTGTTGATAACCGGCTCCCTGATAGACGTGCTAGGTCCCAACGGTCCCAACATCGACCATCGCTGATAACCATGCCTAAACTCGTGGACCTCGTCCCGAGCGAGCCGGTGAAGCGATGGAACTTCCGAAAGGTCAACTGGGAACGCTAGCGTCTCCTTACCCATAGATCCACGAGGTGCCTCCCACCACCTAACACCAATGACGAGGCATACTGGGAACTCCATCCCACGCGGACGTCGCAATAGCTACAAACCGTGCTGGGATGCGCAGTGTGAGAGTCTCTACTGTGCCTTTCTCCCGGCCCCCACAGGAGCTGAGTCAGACATACTTGCCTCAGCCCTGCTGTCTAGACTCAGCCGAAGGAGACAAGAGCACTGGGTGTGGAGGCCATTAACTCCATCGACTTCTCACACTCCAGCCGCAAGGCAAGGAGCATCCTTAACAACCTCACTGGTAGGTCCAGACACTCCCCCCGTCACTGCCCCATCCCTGCAAACAAAATCGCAACACAATTTGTGAAAAGTGGGACATACGAGGGCAAAGACCACAAATCGTCACGTCTCGTGGCAAAAGAAGTGTCTGACCTCTGACCTCTGGAAGGCCACAACTCCTAGCAGCGGTAACATCTCCGGTGAATTCTGCCCTCCAGCATGTAAAGCCAGGGAAAGCTCCGGGGCCTGATTCTATCTGCCCATGCCAAGCCTGCCTTTAAGTCCTGGTTAAGAGCGGTCCTCTCTTCCTGCTTGCCAACTCAAGATCCCCCAAATCTGGAGAAGAGCCCTAGTTGTCGCGATCCCTAAGCCGAACAAGCCTGAAGGGGACCCTGAGAGTTACCGCCCCATCTCTCTCTTATGTATCCCCTTCAAGATCCTTGAGCATCTCATCTACGCCTGCGTTGAACTAATCATCGACCCGCTGCTCCCACAGGAGCAGGCCAGGTTCCAACGCGGGAGATCGACCGTAGATCAAGTCACTTTGATGACTCAAGACATCGAGGACAGCTTTTCGGCTAAAAAGAAGGCGCGGCCTCACCTGTAAGCTCCTCCGCCTGCTGCCGGACAGGCACATGGTCAGCATGATCATGGAGCTTGTCCGAAACCGCAGCTTCACCCTCACCACCGGTAGCGGACAGTGAAGCAGGTAACGACGCCTTAAGAACGGCGTCCCCCAGGGATCTGTCCTGGCCCCCCTCCTTTATAACATCTACACCTACGACCTGCCGATCACAGTCTCCAGGAAGTACGCCTACGCAGACGACCTCATGGTGCTGTACTGAAGCTCAGCGAGGCAAAAACGGTGTCGGCGGCCTTCCGCCTTAACAACAAGGAAGCCAAACGTGAGCTCCGAGTGCACATCGATGGAACACTCCTGCCATGCAGCGCCTCTCGGCGTGACATTGGACAGGTTGCTCACGTTCCGCCGACACCTCGAGTCACTGCGCAAGAAGTTAACAGCTCATGAGGCATTGATGAGACAACTGGTTGGATCAGGCTGGGGCGCCGGTGCAAAAACATTGCCTATGGCAGCCCTAGCTCTGGTCTACGCGACCAGTGAATATTGCGCACTGATCTGGTGTCGCAGCACTCACACCCGCCTCATCGACCCGTCTATCAATGAACCCTTGTGCATCGTGACAGGATGCCTGCGTCCCACTCCTGTGAATAACCTTCCCATCCTCGCAGGCATCCAGCCCGCTGGCTTCCGCCACACAGGAACCACAGCACGTCTCGCCTGCCGGGCTGTGGAGCCTAACCACCTGCTCCATGACAGGCTCACTGCAACAGCAGAGCCTCCCCGGCGTCTCAAATCAAGACACCCTTTTCTTCCTGCCGCACGGGCTCTCCTGCAGCAATGCAGAGATCTTAACATCAGTGAGGCAGGATGGGCGGACTACTTCTGGTGTGCAGAGTGGGAGGTGAACACCTCCAGACTGTGATTTCATCCCGGCCGCCGGTCCTTCCTCTACCGGGATGGACTTACCCAGACCGGCGTGGGTGAGGGGGGCTTAATCGCCTTCGGACCGGCGTCGGATGCTTCCGCCCATCAATGCACAGATGGGGCTTGGTATCCTGTGCGGCGTGCGAGTGTGGCGCCGAGGAACAAACCGCAGACCATGTCATCCAGATATACCGGACACCCAACGGAATGCATGGCCTGACGGTTTTGGATGACGAAACAGTGACATGGCTTCTTTTTTTTTTACGATATGATATTATTTATTCAATCATGGAGAAACATCATTTTTGTAACACTTAGAAAATGAGCAGGTGTATAAATGATCAGAAATAATGTCCATGAAGGAATAGGGAAACCCCAAGTAAGCTGCAAACGCTGCTTTTAGACGGGAGACCTTCACATTCAAAACAAAACAAAAACAAACATAAGAGCATGACAGTACAGAGAAAACAGTTTCAATGACAAGACAGGACTGAGAAGACAGAACAGTCCCTGGTAGTTTCCCTGCAGTATCCCAGCCCCAAGGATAGCGCAGCGAGCCACCACCCAGCAGCAAGGAACATCAGTTAATTATATGTAGACAGAAATTGCTTTTTTAGATTTTTCTTGAAGAGAGAGATGGATTGAGATCTCTTAATGTTGTCATCCAACTCATTCCATATACGCAGTCCCCCGCACGTGACACTAAAACTGGCGATTTTAAGTTTTGGGTTTTTACTTGTAACCAGGTGTTTATTCCGGGTGTTGTGTGCATGCAGAGGATAGCAGACGGGAATGAGCTCACACAGACAGACATTTGATTTGTGAATAACCTGGTAAATAGTACAGGCATTCAAGAGCACCTTCAAATCAACAAGCTTTAGAAGTTTAGAGCTGCCAAAGAGAGGACCTGTGGGAGCAAATGGTGACCAAAATATGGTGAGAATAACTTTCTTCTGTAGTGATTGTAGTTTCAATAAATAACTGGGAAAAGTATTGCACCAGATGATGTTACAATATAATAAGTGAGGTTCGAATAAAGATCTATACAGAGTGAGAAGCGATGGAAGTGAGAGAAGTCTCTTAACTTGAAAAATAAACCAGAATACATAGATTATCGTTTAGTAAGTTGGTCAATATGGTACTTGAAATTTAAATATTCATCAATGTGGACTTAGTGGTACTTACTCTCTTGATGTCCTGTCCATCTATATTCAGACACATGATGATTGTTTATTTTTGTTGGAACGGAACACTATATAGATCTCTCGTCTTTTTAATGTTGAGAGAAAGTCTGTTGCAAAAGGTAGGGGCATCTTTCATCGACGCAAACATCGGACCACCCTATTGATTGTCCAATCATCTTGTGCTAATATGTCATTATCTAAATGTTATATGTAAGTGTGATATTCATCATAGCTTCAGTTGCCTGCAGTTAGCCCGGGATGAAGTGTTGTCTGATGGTTTGTCAATAAAACACCAAGTCTCGAAACAGCAAATCCATCATCTGCCTGTTCCATTCTCAACTTTCTGAACACTTCAACAGACACAATATAGCCCAGCGCGCCCCCCGGGAAGAGGAGCTCCAGAGGGACCAGGGAGTCTGCGCTGTCATAGCTGATACCCTCAGCTGCCCATCCCCCGCGCTGCCCTGGGGTATAAACCCATGTATCCAAACCTGGGGTCTGACACGTTTGTCCAATACCTGATTTGAAGTCCCCCCCCCTCGTGAGATGAAAGCGAGGGAACGGTACCCCAAAACCCCAATCAAGTTATGCTCCCCCACCTCAGCAGCTAGGCCTTTTATTTTGAAGGGCTGGTCCTAGACCGACAGTAGGTATTTGACCTTTGGTGTAGAGACATAGGCCATGCCCTGAGGTCAGCACTGACTCATTCATTGACTGAAGTCACCGACTCATTCATTGATTCATTGACTGACTGAGTCTAACTGATTCGTTCGTTCACTCACCTTGGGCGCGCAGGTCATGTGCATGCCAGGTACAGGCAGCGTGGTGATGTACATGGTGACACAGCGGTAAAGATACAACGTACCAATCAGAAACAGGAACCGCCGGCCCGCTATCGCCCTGGAAACACGGGAGACGAGAGAAGGAAGTGGACAGCTCCGTCAGAAAAACAACCCTGGTGAGATCACAGCTTCATGTTTTATTCTAGTCTACCTAGTCTAGTTTTTTATTACTGGATTGCCTATAAAAACAGAGGTTTGGAGTCCCCCATACAAATAAAACATGTCGTTAAACATGCCTCAAGATAAACCTTCAAACAAAAAATGACAGCATCGACTGCAGATATATCAAGAAAGACAGAAATATAAGTTGGATACAGTTTACATTACATTAGTCATTCAGCAGACACTTTTATCCAAAGCGACTGAAGTGCATTCAACACACAGTAGGTAGTCAAGTGAACAACTAGTCTCCAGGATTCATAATAAGTGCATCCCCTTTCTAAGCATCTAACACCCTAACCTAGTACTAAAGTAAAAGTGCAAAAACAAATAAATATTTTTTTTAATTCAATAACGTTGACCACCAGATAAACGTTGACCACGGACAGATATTATAATATAATATAAATGATATATAAAGTATATTAGAAAGTTGACTGTACATGCCCCCATGGTCAGACGGCTCATACTCACTTGTATCTGTGAAAGAGCAGCTGGACGGTCCAGATCCCCACCAGCACCATGCCGTTCACCTCCGTCACCGTGAACGCCCACTTCACGCGGTCGATGTAGTCGAAGAACTTGTCGGGCAGCGGCGGGCTGCTCTCCTTGGCCGGCACGCGCTCGTGCACCACCGTGATGACCACCGTGGTCAGGACGAGGTTGAAGACGGCGTAGAAGAACGCGATGCCCGTCTTCCACCACTCCATGGGCAGCCGTCCGGCCTTGGACTCCGGCACGGGGATCTTGATGTAGTCCCGGTGGCGCCCCATGGCCTTGCGGAGGCCCCGCCCCCCGGCGTGCGCGCCGTCCTCGCCGCCCGGCGGCTTGTGGACGGGGCACGCCTTGCCCTTGGCGCCGCCGGGCGCGGCGTTGCCTCCGCAGCCGCTGCACGTTCCGCAACCGCCGCCGCCACCACCGCCGTCTACGCCGGGGTGGGCCGCCGTAGGGTCTCTCTCACCTAACAGCTCTGGCGATGCCATGGCAACGACCCACACTGTCCGCACCTTAGACACTGCGCTGGGGCCAATAAGCTCGCTGGTTCACTGGACACAGGAAGTGATGTAAATGAATGCTCCTCCGGGGACTTCCTGTGACTCAACCGCACCAAAGATGTCTTCTAGCCTGCTGGTTAAAAGACATACACTCTTAGGTTGCTGAAAAGAAACTGAACAACAACAAAAACTAAGTGCATCTAGCTATAATTTGGATCGAATTACTGTATCTCTGAGTGAAATTAAATTCCGCCTTGGATGAACCAAAATTACATCGATCTCTGAATGACCAAACCTGGACAAAAAACCCAGAGACTGGCTATTTCTATCAAAATTCATTAGGGGAGGCCATTTTGGTTCAAGGGGAGTTCACAGTTACGCTGTCCTTAAAGGGAAAACAGAGAGGAGAACATTAGTCTGTCGCAGGCTAATGGCCGCCTAACGTCTTTGGCTGGAGACAGACATGTCTGCTTGGAAGGGTATGACATGCTGCTGAACTGCCCTGGATTTCCAGAGGACCAGGTCATTCAACCTGCTATTGTAAGAGACAGAACAATCAGCTCATCCATGCTGATTGGGTTAGCAAGAGATGGACAGGCTGACATATTCAAATTGAACAGTTCTTTGACGGCAAACGTTTCCAACCATTTTTGACTCCCAATACTTAAGAGTTGCTATGGCGAACAGAAGCAAATTTGCCTCCACAGGTCATTGTGCCAGACGAAAACCACACACACACGCACAGACGCACGCACACACACGAAAGGTTAGCTACCCACCAACAGTACCTAGTGCAGTTCATATGGTAAGACTCAGGATAAAAGCTAATTAGTGGACAGTTGGTTGAAACTTTGTTGATAGTTATGTATCTATGCAGGCACCAGCGATAGAGTTCGCCACAGGACAATGAAAGACAGGACTACGACAGTTAAAAGTTGATTGATGACCAGAATGAGGAGAAACCAGGAGGAGGAGGAAACTTTGACTGTTTACCTTGACTCCACTATCTCCATCTGTGGGATTAGCCAGTGGAGTAGACAAGTGGTTTTAAATAGGCCATCACTCGTGGTCGTTATCAGTCGAAATGTCCCTTAGATCAAAATGCTCATTGTGTGTTTACAACTCTGGCCTGTTTCTAGAAGGCATTGTTGACATGAGTTGAAGTGTTTCTTTAGTGTGTTTATATGAACGCTCTTTTGGACATTTACCAGAATTAAAGCCTTTTCTCTTCTTTTCTTCAAGCTTCAATCAAAACTTTATTTTGTGGACTGGCCACAAGTCGATGGGTGCATTTTAAAAAAGTATTTTTGTACTTGAACATGTGTGTTCACTTTGTTACTGTTAGGGATAGTCTTATCAACTGCTTCTGCTGATCTCCACTGCCTTAAGTCAGTCTACTTTTTTTCTGTCGGACCATATTTTTTCCAAGCCGGAGATGAGGCATTCTGCATGACTGCCTTGAATGGTTACACAAGCAGCACATCATGTTGAACGACACTGAAGTATAAATGAGATGACTTCCCGTACACATTTTGATTCTGTGACCACAGAGAAGGAAAGGAGTGAGAGAGAGAGGAAGGAAAGGAGTGAGAGAGAGAGAGGAAGGAAAGGAGTGAGAGAGAGAGGTAGGAAAGGAGTGAGAGAGAGAGGAAGGAAAGGAGAGAGGAAGGAAAGGAGTGAAAGTGAGAAACAGAGAAACAGACAGAGAGAGAGAGTGAGATGGGGATAGTGAGAGAAAGAATGAGAAAGAAAGAAAGAGATAGAAAGAAAGAAAGAGAAAGAAAGAAAGAAAGAAAGAAAATGAAAGAAAAAATGAAAGAAAAAATGAAAGAGAAAGAAAGAAAGAAAGAAAATTAAAGAAAAAATGAAAGAAAGAAAGAAAAAATGAAAGAAAGAAAGAAAGAAACAAAGAAAGAAAGAAAGAAAGTAAGCGAGAGTGAATCTGTGGAATGCCTCGGAGCCGTTGAAGAGTCTCTCGGAGAGAGAGAGGCTACTCCAATCAGAGGAGACTTGCCCCGATGCACAAGAACACACAGGCCTATTGTACCAGATACTTATGCAGGTAAAAGACCCTAGGCTGTTAGTCGTGGGTACACACACAAGACTACCTCAAACACACACACGCGCACGCACGCATGACCACACACGCACGTGGACACACACTGCACTTTGAGGTTACTTTGACCTAAAATAAAGACAGCCCAACCCGTTTCTTATCTTATACAGGGGTTCCTTAGAAGTTTCATAGCTACGACCTCAAAATCCTAGAGATGCTACTAATTAAATCTTCAAGGACAGGGTGGGGTCTGTGGCCTGGGAGGATGGCTGAATGGAGGACAGAGATGGTGGCATTAACATGTAAGACAGTAATATCTTATCATACTTATACAGCTGTAGGTTATACAGATGAGTTCTGCAGGGGGCCTTTCAAAGCTGCAGTCCTGGAGTCTGTGTGTGTGTGTGTGTGTGAGTATGAACTCTCTCTAACTCACACACACACACACACACACACACACGAAAGGTTAGCTGGCCACCAACAGTACCTAGTGCAGCTCATATGAATACCAAATAAAATGTGTAAACCTGAACAGAAGCAACCTTCGGGGCATGCACTGTCCCTTTCACTTGCTAGTCTGCTAGGACATCACCACATGGCCTTTCGGCACACACGCTAACTACATAGTAATGGCGCAAACAAAACCCACAATTTGTCTTGTTCGCCGTCAACACGGCAATGAATAATAATAACAAATAAGTGACTTCGAAAAGAGGAGAAAAGTGGACAGAAGGTCTGAGGTACCGACAGAGCGTAATGGACTCTCAATAGGCTTCCTACATTTGTGCTCCTTCCCGTCAAAGAATGCGTTTCTTGTTTTTTTTTTCCAGCTAGTAATGACACGATGATGGAGCTCTCTGCTGGTTGGACAGAGGCCGCTTTCCACTCAGGCCTGGAAAGCTTCTAGCTCCTTTAAAATAGCCATTAACAGCACTGAGGGCATCCCCAGGCTCGCACGATACATCACGATAACCGTCATTGGGAGCGCATACAGAACGTCATGTTTACTTAAAAACAAAGGATGCACTTGAGGAAGAGAGAGAGAGAGGGAAAGAGATAGAGAAAGAGAATATGAAAGAGTGAGAGAGAGAGAGCCAGAGAGAGAGAGAGAGAGGGAGAGATAGAGAAAGACAGAGAGAATGAAAGAGTGAGAGAGAGCCAGAGAGAGAGAGAGAGAGAGAGAGACATAGAGAAAGACAGAGAATGAAAGAGTGGGAGAGAGTGAGCAAGAGAGAGTGGGGGAGAGAGAGAAAATGCATGAGCCACTAAAGGTACAGATGGCAAGCAGCTGAAACTTGAAAGCACCAATTTCCTCTGAATCAATCTCAGACTCAGAGGGAAAACATTATTGCATTTGAGGAGAGAGAGAGAGAGAGAGAGAGAGAGAGAGAGAGTGAGAGAGAGAGAGAGAGAGTGTGAGAGAGAGAGAGCGAGAGAGAGAGAGAGAGTGAGAGAGAGAGAGAGAGCGAGGCTCTCGGTTTCGGGGAGGGCAGGGGGGATAGGCCTGTCATCTCACTGACCAATAGTGAGCCGACTTTCCCTAGCGTGGACCAGTCTGTGGGGACGGCTGTCTGGAGGCCTGAG
Organism: Borostomias antarcticus; assembly: GCF_949987555.1. NCBI lineage: Eukaryota > Metazoa > Chordata > Actinopteri > Stomiiformes > Stomiidae > Borostomias > Borostomias antarcticus. Next base: position 2,544,298 of record NC_140253.1, read on the forward strand.
CCGTCACAAGTCTGATACCGTCTCTATTTACAGTCCAGCTAACGTCAATAATCATGGCAAGTAATGAGATCAAGGAAGAACAGACGATGACATTACAGGACATTCCTCCTCGGGGGCCTTCGGATCGAGATCCTGCTTCCTCCCCGGGAAGAAATCTGGGTGAACCTACTGTGGATGAATGAAAGATAGAGGCTTGCTCCGTACCAGAGCTGGTGCTCTGATGATGGAGAAGGGGGTTATCCCTCCCTACAGGGCATCTATGGGTAACTCCTGTATTTTTAGATAGATAGATAGATAGATAGATAGATAGATAGATAGATAGATAGATAGATAGATAGATAGATAGATAGATAGATAGATAGATAGATAGATAGATAGATAGATAGATAGATAGATAGATAGATAGATAGATAGATAGATAGATAGATAGATAGATAGATAGATAGATAGATAGATAGATAGATAGATAGATAGATAGATAGATAGATAGATAGATAGATAGATAGATAGATAGATAGATAGATAGATAGATAGATAGATAGATAGATAGATAGATAGATAGATAGATAGATAGATAGATAGATAGATAGATAGATAGATAGATAGATAGATAGATAGATAGATAGATAGATAGATAGATAGATAGATAGATAGATAGATAGATAGATAGATAGATAGATAGATAGATAGATAGATAGATAGATAGATAGATAGATAGATAGATAGATAGATAGATAGATAGATAGATAGATAGATAGATAGATAGATAGATAGATAGATAGATAGATAGATAGATAGATAGATAGATAGATAGATAGATAGATAGATAGATAGATAGATAGATAGATAGATAGATTGGATGCCCTGACTGCCGGGTTACATTTTAGCTTTTATGCTAAAAGGTAGCTACAGTATAAAGTACAGTACCAAGCATCAGATAAGGCTTCTTTGAGGAGAAAACTTTGATTACACCCATACCTTTCAGACTTACTCTTCAGACTGACCTTGGGTCAGAAATATTTGTCAAATAATCCCATCAAATACATGTCATGCACTTTATTTGATTTGACCCAGAACAGAAAATCCAATGGGACAAGCCCAACAAGTGTAACTTCAGTGGTTAATCAAACGCACCTCTGATAATAACCCCTTGTACTCAAAAGAGTTTTTCTTCAGGGTGAACTGGGGAGATAAATTATTCTCCACCATGTGCTCAGTGATTCATTCTATCTAAACAGCACGGTTTCACCAGAGGTGGTCAAGGTCAACACACCTCCCTTCCTCTCCTTCTGTTACCCCCCCTCTCTCTCTCTCTCTCTCTCTCCCTCCGTCTCCCTACGTTACTCTCTCCATCTCCTCTCTCCCACCTCTCCTCCCTGGTGTTTTTCCCGCTGCTCCTCCTCCACAGGGAGGAGCTGTGGAGGAGGAAACCTAGCAGGGAAACATCTTCCACACGCTCGCCGACTGTAGCAGAGTAATGGATGGGCTGGCGCCGGCTCCGCCGGCTCCCGTGCTATTTACAGACCTGGCCGCCCAGTTGCCATCCGGCCTGTATTTTATTCTGGGGGAGCCCAGAGCGACCGGGCGGACATTTTGGCTCGGCCTGGTTAATGACATGGTGGCGATGAGCCGTCCAGTCATTTTGGTTCCCCTCAGCCTGCGCTCAGATTCACCATCAAAGGGGGAGGAGGGTTAAAAATAACGTCGCACCAGAAGTGACCCGGCCCTGTGGACACACACACACACTCACACACACACATATATACACACACACACACATGTGGGTTCATACACACACACACACACACACACACACACACACTCACATACACACACAGGCATTCAAACACATTCCACACATACACACACACATATACAGTACACACAGACACACACACTGTACTGAACAAGAGAGCTTTAAACATAACTCATGCTAAAACGTATACCACACCAGCTATAAGAATCTCACTGTAGCTGCCAAAAATGCTTTATGACGCCATTTTAAAAGGTAGGCTAATGGAGCCATCTATGTTGCTGCACGCAGAGGCTGAAATGTGGGCTTAAGTTGGTGATTAATAAATAATGGATGTTTAGACAGCAGTTTGACAACACTTGACACAAACATAACTGGGCTGTAGGGATAGAATTCCAGAACAGCAAAGGGAGGAGAGGGGAGGAGAGGAGGGAAGAGGAAAGAGGAGGCAAGGAGAGGACAGGAGAGGAGCAGAGGAGGGGAGAGGAGGGGAGAGGAAAGGAGGGGAAAGGAAAGAGGAGAGGAGGGAAGAGGGAAGAGGAGGCAGGGAGAAGACAGGAGAGGAGGGGAGAGGAGAGAGGAGGAGGGGAGATAAGGAGAGAGGAAAGGAGGGGAGAAGAAAGAGGAGGCAGGGAGAGGACAGGAGAGGAAAGGGGAGAGGAAAGTGGAGGCAGGGAGAGGACAGGAGAGGAGGGGAAAGGAGAGCAGAGGAGAAGGAGAGAGTAGAGGAGTAGAGAGAGGAGGGGAGAGGAGAGAGAGGAGGGAAAAAGAGAATGACACTTGACCCCAAACAGGACTCAACAGGGCGCTGAAGAGAGCTGCCACAAACAAATTATCACAGTGTGTGTTTTCGACGTCGTAGCCCATAGAAGGACAATATTGACAGTTCCTAGGATGCGTTTCCAATAGAGGGACAATATTTACATGGCAGATGGTCCCACAGAGCCAAACATCACATGCAGTAGAGGCCCACTGTCTATTCCCCAATGTTGTCAGACCCTGGGTGAAACCACCCTACTACGCCCTGGTTCCCAGACCACACATGGGTGGTGCTGGCTGGTAATACCAGGTTAGCAGAGTTAGAGGGGGGAGAGAACGAGAGGCAGAGAGAACAAGAGAGAGAAAATGGTGGAGGGAGGGAGAGAGAGAGAGAGGGAGAGAGTATTACAGGGCGGCCGTAGCTAGTCTGGGCAGGGCAGGGGTGTGTCTGTGTGCCAAATGGCGGCAGGTTTCTACATTTACTTTTGAGGAACACACTCCCCCACAGGGAGCTGACCACCACAGCACGAAAATAGGCTACAGTCTACTTCTCTCTGTGTGTGTGTGTGTGTGTGTGTGTGTGGGGGGGGGGGGGGGTTATGTGACTATGTGGCTGGAGGCTCACTATGTGACTATATGACTGGGCGGTTACTATGTGACTAGGTTGTGAACGCACAGCAGTAGGCATGAGGTTCTGATGATTCCCGTAGAAAATGAAGTGAGATTTGATTCAATACAACTGTGTTTTTATATTGTATTCTACCCCAATCTACCCCCCCCCCACACACACACACACACTTGAGGTTTTATATCAGGGCAGGTGAACTTTACATTTAAAAAAAAAAAGAAAAAAAAAAAGGACCATTTGTAACAACAGAGAACCCTCTGAAAAGGGTTGTACTTGGAACCTACCGTTCAGAAACCCAAAAGGTCCTTTCCACCTGAAAAGGGTTCTAGAACCTTACTGACCTAAAAAAAAGGGTTCAGAACCCTTTTTTCCAGAGGATTCTTCTATTATTACAGTATTGACCTGAATATAAGACAGGTTTTTTTTCCTGGAAAAATGTCTGAAAAAATGGGGTCGTCTATTCGGGTCTAGACTGTTATGTTATCATACATGGAGAACAACAGGTGGCGCCAAGTAGCCAAGTAAGTGTTCCCCTCCTGACTGAAGCCAGCCAACATTATGTTCACAACTAATGTTAGAGCACCATAGTCAGCCATAAGCTTTTTCACTTCTATGACACTTAATTTGCTGTTTGTTTGAATAATTTGTGAATCATTGTTCCAATAATGAGTGAGTTAGCTCCGTTAATGCTAAAGTGAGAGTTGTGAATGTGTGTGAATAAGCCTAGCCTACTGGTTCATTTCAGTATTATTTTTTGTTAAATATGGTGGACTTATACAATATGATTCAAACATATTTTGATATATTTCCAAGGGTTAGGTCCAACGCGCTTCAGCCACGTCTCCAATGCGAGGGTTTGGTGCTCTACAGTAAAGGACCATGTACAGTAGAAAGGTTTACCTGGGCACTTCAACTTGACTACCCGAAGCAAGACACTGGAGCACTCATATAGTCTACACGTTTATTGCAGAGGTACCTCTGCAATAAACGTGTAGCCTAGACTAGGCCTATATGAGTGCTCCAGTGTCTTGCTTCGGGTAGTCAAGTTGAAGTGCCCAGGTAAACCTTTATACTATATTTTGATATATATGATATGATATATATATAGCCTACATGTCGAAAATATATTTTGAACACTTCCCCAAGGACCCCCTGTAATTATGCCAGGGACCACAGGGGATCCATGGATCCCAGGTTGAGAAACATTGCTTTATAGCACCTTTTGTTCGTTCAGTGTAGCCTGCTATATATACACAGCAGCAGGGTTTGGGTAGTACTGAGTTCCATCAGTTCAGCCTCTAATTAGCCTCTAATTAACGAGCAGAAGCCATTTCCAGAGCTGCAACCACGGTAATTATAATAAAACTGCAGCACACAAGTTGATTAATGTATGCAATTCAGAGGGAAAGTGAACATGTCATGCATCTGCATCGTTGACTTGTACAATAAAGCTGCGAGTTTATTTATTATACTGGCTTCAAAAGTTCAGAGGGCCCTCTCTGCTCTAGGCTGCTGGATGATGCATGTGATCCTGTCTAAGTGGGAATCTCCTGGGAAAAGTCGCGTGATATCACACCGCACTAATCGTTTGTCTAATCGCACTGTTGAGACATTTTTTGGCATTAGTTGACAGGTTAGTAGCATGTCTATGAATAGAAACCCACGACATAAATGTGACTACACGTACGAAACATTTGCACAGGCTAACTATTGAATATGCTTTACACCGATAGATGCCGAATCCTGTTGTAGGCCTACAAATCAACGCGACATGGAAAATAACTAAATATTAGAAAATGCCTTTGGTGTCAGGTCGAGGATTCGTTATGACACTCGCATTATCACCAGCTACGTACACCGGCAGATAGCAACAGACAGGCTACACGTCAGTCATGTCATTCACCTACGTCTATTTAGCAGCATGTTATTCTACATGTAAATAAAACATACAGCCACCGATTGTCGCTCACCGCCCACCTGCCGTGTTGCAGAGCCGATCTCCTGTTGCGTTATCAGCCTCCTCTCCTCTCCGGGACCTGCTACTGGGGCTGTTTACACTGGAGAGAGGAGCAGTGCTCTCCACTCCTCCCATCCTCCTCCTCGCCGCACAGGTCCAGCCCAATATTGGTCCAGCCCAGCTGAAAAGGGCCGGACTGAAGGCTATAAATGTCGCTCACCCCCTGCAATGAAGCGCCCTCCCGAAACTGGAACTGTAACCGGTGGCATATTTCCCTGCGATGATTTTTGATTTGAGTAGGCTATCACTCTGTCCAATAGGTAGGCTACATCACCGAGGTCAGAATCCTTCAACACAGATTCAATAGATCACTAAATATTTGTGTAACTGTAAATATATCTGCATGGCAGATAGTCTAGAGTAGCCTATAGCTACTCTCAATATAATAAAAAATGTTGTTCTTTAGGCCTGTATAGGCTACTTCCAATCTACCATAATCTCAGGGTTGCAACCTTTTCCCCAACTAGCCTACATGTAGCCTACACTTTACTTGATAATGAATAAGTAGCCGAGGCTCCAGACCTCGTCTGATGTGGGATGGGCGTTTTCCACAGCTGTTTGCAATCCACGTGTGATTATAACCGACACATCTAGCCTATGCATAAAAAGGGCTTGGACGGTATGTTAGAATGTGTATGTAGAAGGGTAGCCTTCTCTTTTTCATCTTTACAGTGGTGGGAAACAGCTGCAGGGATGACCACGTTTTCCCCCATACATAATTATCATTCGGCTCATAATTTAGGATAATTATACAGTCAAATTTACTCGCACTGAAGTAAAAACCGACCCCAAATCAGTTTTTCATAGCGAACAGAACAGAAACATCACTTCCGTTTTAAGGGTAGGCCCTCTTTTCACAATAAGAGCATGGGCTGAAACGTTCCAGAACTTTTTTTTTTTTTTTTAGTTCATTTTTACAGGGACAGTGCACACCAATCAACATTACTGTAAATGTGCCAGTTATAGCTGGGTATAGTTTCCAACTGCAGTCACTGGGCAAGGTGTTAAGTGTCGGATAAAAACATAATAAAGAAAACACTATAAAGACAACATAACAGGTATAACATTTGTATAAACAACACAGTTAAAAGCACATAAAAATACAAATTGCAGGGACAATAGGCTACAGGGCAAAATGTAAGGACACTGTAAGACAAACATGCAGGCATGCAAGTAAGCAGACAGACATTAAATCAACATGCGGACAGACAGGCAAAGCAGACAGACATCCAGACAAACAAACTTGTGATTTCAGCGAGGGAACTCTCGTTGTTTTGGATTCAACCGGTTCTCACTGTTGATATTATTTGCAAGGGAAACACCAGATCATATGGTTTCAAATTTAAACCAATGTCATATAGAGATACAACGTTCTCCCTTTATCTTTCAACACCTCTTTCACTCGCATTCCTTCCTTCCCCTGTCACACTCCTGTCTCCCTTCTCACTTTCTCCCCATTTCTTTTTTCCCCACACGACACACGAGGGACAGGGAAGAGCCACGATAGGAAAAGAGAGCGAGAACGTGTATCTTCTTTCAATTCTGGAAATCCAGTAAGTCAGAAAGTAATACTTAGAATTATAATAGCCAATTTATTATATAAAATTTAAAATTAGAATCCAATCTCAAACACCATACACTACATTGGAAATTAAGTTCGATATGCAGATAACATGTTGCTTCACGTACATTTATTTCATATTACACAAAGATGTGAGGCGAACTACTCTGATCATATTTCCTCCCTCCGTGCTCCACAATGAAACATAGTTATTCGTATTATAACAATCTAATAAAATAATATCAAAAATTAAAATCCAAACGCACACAGCAGGTGTATGTCTCCATAATCATGGTAAACACCTAAAATTCTTCTATCCTATATCTTTTCCTTTCACAACAGTATGAGGCTAACCACTCAGAACATATTCCCTCCCTCAATGCTCCATAAAGGAGCAAAGAACGGTCATCAATGGCAGAGAGCGTATGAAGTGAATCATTACTCTCAGCCCGCTTCGCGCTCAGAAGGGAATATCTCATCTCGTCCTCGTGGGTAGCGAGACCAAACACTTTAGAAACACATTTCTCAAGTCAAGAACTATAGAAATGATCCCTGAAAGTATAGTCTTAACAAACACACCAGAGAGAGGGGGTAGTCATGCGCGGGAACGTCATTCACGGTCACGGTGCTTCAAATACGTCACCAAACACATATTTAGGCACAGATAGAACGTCTGATAATAAATATTATCAGATGAATAAGGTTTAATCGTAAAAGCGTATTTTGGAGATGTATTTTGTATTATTCTACAAAAATGTTTAGTACCCACAATGCTTTGCTGATGAAAGCGTCCTCACATGTTGATGGTGGGGGAGGAGCCAAGCACTACTGAAATGTTCAAATGGGAAGCTCGTACATGTGGCTACATCCTAAACATGTCACGACTTTATACATTTATTTGTATTGCCGAAAGAGAATGGATCCTCGTCATATTGATACAAATTATGTATACACATATAATATGTGCGTTCAAATATAGGCTACATGGCTAGTATTGGAGGAATAACGTTTGACATGTTGCATATGAGTAATGATAAGTTCATTATAGCTGGCTATGGTTAATGGTGCGTTTATAGGCATGTTTGGTGCAATCAATTAAAGACCCCAACATAACGTTTACATAACATAACAGGTATACACAGCAATTGTAACGCTTGAACGTACAAAAAATTGCCGCACGAATGGTGAGTAGGCTAAACGGGGGCGTGCTTACAAGAGCGTACTGGTGCGTCAAAGACACAAGCCGTGTGGGAATGAAGGCGCTACACCACAGTTCCGAGGGAGTACAAGCTGGGTTTTGATCATCCCCGGCCGGGTCACCTGGGGGAGGGTGTGATGCTGAAAGACGCGGGACTGGGACTGGGACATCACTGAAGATGTGTCCAGAGACCTCAGGAGATGCACACAGCTTAGAGACACAGCTTATGCCTAAATGCGGAGATACATTATACAGATACAGTTGCTGAGATCATGTTGGTATAACTATGGGTCTGTCTATGTGTTTTCACACTACTGACAGCTAGTGAAAAGGGATGAGGAAGACAGTGGGAAAAAGAAGAACAAGAGACGCAGAAAGCACTAAAGAAGAAAAGAAGGAGGAGTCACCGTTCCACACTGTTTAAGAGCTGATATCTATTCTACAGTATCCAGTAGAGCTGATATCTATTCTACAGTAACCAGTAGAGCTGATATCTATTCTACAGTAACCAGTAGAGCTGATATCTATTCTACAGTAACCAGTAGAGCTGATATCTATTCTACAGTAACCAGTAGAGTTGATATCTATTCTACAGTAACCAGTAGAGCTGATATCTATTCTACAGTAACCAGTAGAGCTGGTATCTATTTTACAATAGCCAGTAGAGCTGGTATCTATTCTACAGTAACCAGTAGAGCTGGTAGGGATGGCGGTGTTTAGAGGTCATGGAGAGATGGAGGTGGAGGATATAAACCTCTCTGATGATCCAACCAAGGATGTTCAAACCAGGACCCCATAGGAGACCCCACAGTCAGGTAGGACAGATCATACAAGCTGCTTTGACCACCTTCCAATCATTATGCCAAGAGAAACAAAACATTTCAAACGCATTATGATACCAGACAGAAGGAATTATGAAGTTCAAATAAAGCTATGGAAAAAGAAAATAAATAAAAATAAACCTGCACGCCTCCAGGACCCTTAAATAGGCCAGAAAGATTGTGGCCGACCCCTCCCATTCCAGTCATGGTCTGTAATAATTCTGTATAGAGTACGTAAATTGCATTTGTGCCTCCCAGTATATATCGTATTTTGTATATTGCACTGTTTTTTTGTATTTGCACTATTTTTTGTATTTTGCATTTGCACTGTCATGTCTTTGCACTGTCCTGTCCGCTCCTGGTCAAATTCCTAGTATGTGTGAACCATATATATGGCCAATAAAACGGATCTTGAATCTTAAAATAAATAAATACAATTACACTATTAACTTCACAGGAACAAGCATGGCCAGTAAAGCCCACACAAACTCTGACCCAGTTTCCATACATGAGAACCAGGGTGGCTGTTGTCCCTGATGCTGCGTGGCTCCTTCAGGCAGCGCGTCCTGTAATGGAGAGAGCCTCTGGCAGCCTGGAAGTACCTCAACAGTTCCATCAACTGAACCGACTGAACTGAAGCCCGGGGGTTTTGGCCAGGTTGAGGGCAGCCTGATCGCTCAGTGGCTGTAGCTTGGGGTCCCAGAACCAGTAGAGGGCGCCCTCTCCCCACAGTCATTCCCATAACGCTCTCACAAGGAACTGATCGATTGTCGTATGTCTTTGTCACCACTAGAGGGAAATGTCGTCGCATACATATGAGATTCATACATTTTGCAGTCATATCGCCTTGATTATTTAAGTAATTCGTTTCTAAAATGATATATATTTTTGTTTGTATGTGTTTTTCTATCGTATTTGGGACAGAAACATTCTTCTTACATGTTTTCACCGTCAAATCACAAAAAGTAAATTTGTTTTGGGCGACCTTTATTTTGAAATTCCTGTCGAGAACACTATCAGAACGGTGTTTCCGTTATTGAGGCTAGATTCTGCTAGGGTAGTCTGGGGAGCCTCCGCTAAGAAAACACCTGGAAAACACAGAACGAATACGTGTTTTGTTTATTAATTTACTAGTTTGTGTAAACTGTAAACATACAGGTGTGCGGAACAAGCTTTTATACTACATCCAGGCATGGAGACTACTGGAAACTCGCACAAGAAACCTAAGCTGACCAACGCGTCCGAGAACTGGGTGAGCATTCATTGACTGTTGGCTGTAGCATGCTAGCATTACCTAGTAGAGATATCAAGCCTGCTACCAATGATATGAATGTTAAATGAACATGTACGCTATCTGATAATCTAGCTGCAACTGGAAGCAAAACCCTTTTCTGTTGATTAACTATCGATTGGCTCGTAGGATCTAGTGTGCAACGCAGCTCCTGTTGGCTAAGGAAGTGTTATTGCGTGCAATGCAGTTCAACCCTTGCAAAGTTGCCTGGCGTTAACTATTTCATCAGTGTCTTGATACTGATATATGCATTGGTTTGAGATAGATTGGATTAAATTAGATAGATAGTGATCTATGCATTGATTTGATAATATACTATATAATAGATACTATCTACCTATATGGATAGATGGATAGATAGATAGATAGATAGATAGATAGATACTTTAATGATTCCCCAAGGGGGAAATTTGGCATTCTGATTTTTGGCATGATTGGCTTAGATCCACAATGTGCACTGATTCACATAGCTACTGTAGCTACTGTTGACGATTGGATCACTTGCACAAACTGACAACCCACCCACCACCTGTATCTTCCAGCAGAAGTCCTAATGTCATCTGCCTGCTAGTCAGTCACGTTGACTGTTTACTTGAGATCAGAAAAAGCACTTAACGCTGGCGGTGTGGTCTTTGCAGGGGATGCAGAGGGCGACTAACGTGACCTACCAGGCCCACCACGTGAGCAGGAACAAGCGTGGCCAGGTGGTGGGCACCAGAGGCGGCTTCAGGGGGTGCACAGTGTGGCTGACTGGTACGTCTGGGTGCATAATATAGTCACATGCAAAGACTCTTGTGTTGTGCTGGGCTGATGCTGATATTATTTTTCTCTGGTAAAAAATCTGGCTGGTAATTTTTTTCATTTACCTACTAAAGGTAAATGGAAAAAAGTCAAAAAGTGATTTTTGGAGCGCGGTGTCACCTCTCTGCTGCTGTGTCCCATCCTCCCCCCAGGTCTGTCTGGCGCGGGGAAGACCACGGTCAGCATGGCCCTGGAGGAGTACCTGGTGTGCCACGGCATCCCCTGCTACACGCTGGACGGCGACAACATCCGGCAGGGCCTGAACAAGAACCTGGGCTTCAGCCCCGAGGACCGTGAGGAGAACGTCCGACGCATCGCCGAGGTGGCCAGGCTGTTCGCCGACGCCGGCCTGGTCTGCATCGCCAGCTTCATCTCGCCCTACGGGCGGGTGAGTGTGTGTGTGTGAGTGTGGTCAGTATGTGTATGGTCAGTATGTGTGTGTGTGTGTCTTTATTTGTGTACCCCCATCCCCTCCCGTGGGTAGGCAGCTGTTACAATAGCAACGTCTTGCTATCATATCGCCCTGTGGTCCACAAAGAGAGAGAGTGGGAAAGTGGAGTGTGTGTGTGTCTGTTTTCAGTCCTAATTGTAAGTATGCAGACACACACGGTTCAGTTGTGTCCAGACTTGCATTGTGTATTGAACTGCATACATTTTCTCCCCCCTCCCTCTCCCTCCCTGTCTCCCTCAATCTCTTCCTCCTTCCCCCTCTCTCTCCCTCTCTCTCTCTCTCCTACTTCCCTCTATTCCTCTCTCCCTCAACCTCTCTTCCTCCCTCCCTCTCTCTCTCTCTCCCTACCTTTCCCTCTCTGTCTCAGGACCGTGTGAACGCCAGGAAGATCAACGAGGCGGCCGGCCTGCCGTTCTTCGAGGTGTTTGTGGACGCTCCGCTGGACGTGTGTGAACAGAGGGACGTCAAGGGCCTGTACAAGAGAGCCAGGGCCGGAGAGATCAGAGGTCAGATACAACACCCCATCCTACATCTAACACACAACATACCACATCCTACATCTAACACACAACATACCACATCCTACATCTAACACACAACATACCACATCCTACATCTAACACACAACATGCCACATCTAAGATACCACACAGGACTATATAAAACATCTAAAACACAACATACCACATCTAAAATACAACATACGATATCTTAAATACAACACAGGACTATATACATCTAAAATATAACATACTACATCTAAAATGCCACACAGGACTTTATACAACATCTAAAATACAGCATTCTACATCTAAAATACAACTTTGGACTATACAACACACAACATAGGACTACATACAACATACAACAGGACTACATCTAACACACAACCTACAACATCTAAAATACAACATAGGATATATACGACATACAAAATAGGACTACATACAACATCTGAAATACAACATACAACATCTACCACACAACATAGCACTACATAGAACATCTACCACACAAAATAGGACTACATGCAACATCTACCACACAAAATAAGACTACATAGAACATCTATAGCGCTTTTCGACAAAGACGTCTCCTAACCTTTAGTACAGAACTTTTTTCAAGGAATTAAAAGGTTCATTCAGCCCATAGCGTTCTGCGATCCCTCCGTAGTCGAAGATAAGTCAAAGTAGTCTGGTGACGTAGCAGGCTATGCTTATCAAACTGCTTACAGCACAGGAAATCTCTCTTCTTTCATGAAAGTATTTTAAAACTAATCATATAAGTAGCCTACCATTTCTCAATTTTATAGCCTAGGCTTTATTGTAAACAGTTTAAATTAGATCAGCAATCTCCCAATATATGAATTGATGCTAGTTGAAGTTGAAGTTGATAGACTAAGAGAAGCAGAGTATCTTAACAAGACAGCAACAACACATCCTTTTTCAGTGGAGGAAGTGCAGCCTATCTTCGCCTATCTAGCATTAAGCCGATCCTTGCGCCAGAACAGACGCAGATATGATCTGTGCAGCAGCCATGATGACATCAGGTCGTTGTAGTTCCCCTTGGAAGGCTGGAGAAGACCTGCTGGAGTCCTCAGAACACACGCTTAATCACACTATCAATGCCTGAATCTCTAGTAACACTCTTAATCCACACACTATCAATGCCTGAATCTCTAGTTACACACTCTTAATCCACACACGATAAATGCCTGTCTCTCTCTAGCTAACTAGTTTACCTAGTAGAGTTTGACTGCAAAATGCTTGTCCTAAAATGTGTTCTTGATTGTGAATAACGGCATACCTATGGTAAATGGTAAATGGACTGCACTTTATCCAAAGCGCTTTACAATGGCCTCTCATTCACCCATTCACACACCAATGGCGGCAGCTGCCATGCAGTGCCTACGACCACTGGAAGACCCGCCCTACCACTGAGCCACAACCGAGCCGCAACCTCAGCAACTCTCCGCTGTCGAGTAATCAGAAGGCTTTCTAACGTGTCTATCTGTTCCCAGGGTTCACGGGTATCGATTCAGAGTATGAGAAGCCGGAGGCGCCGGAGCTGGTCCTGAAGACGGACTCCTGCAGCGTCAACGAGTGCATCCAGCAGCTCATAGACCTGCTGCAGGAGAAGGTGAGATCACCACCTGAACCCCATCCACTTACTAAACATAAAGATATTCAGTCAGACATGCGTCATGTTCTGGTCTTTTAAGTAGTCATGTGTCTTTTTCACCACTAGAGGGAAATGTGGTCGCATACATGTGAGATTCCATTTTGCAGTCATATCGCCTCATAAAGAACCTACAACAACAACAATTCTACTACCTTCTGATTCAGTCCCCATTACTAAACCTGGTCGCCATATTCTCTTTCCATCACGTTTATTTTTGTTATGAGTAAAGCACGGTTTACACAGACTGACATGCGGATTCATGGTGTGTGTGTGTGTGTGTGTGTGCGCGTGTGTGTGCGTGTGTGTGCGCGCGTGTGTTCCTGTAGGACATAGTGCCCGTGGACGCGTCGTACGAGGTGAAGGAGCTGTATGTCCACGAGAACAAGCTGGACCTAGCCAAGGCGGACGCTGAAACGCTACCGGCTGTCCAGATCACCAAGGTAACGCCACCTGTCATTCACAACTGCCAACTGGGTTGCCGTGGAAGCTTGTATATGACGGGGGGAAGTGAGGATGGTTGTTAAGGTGTTTGACCATAGTAGGTAATAAAAATAAGAAATATATATACCCTACATGGACAAGTAACATCAAGGTCTGACCTCACAACTGCTCTTCTGGATGAATGGGCAAATATTCCCACAGACACACTCCAAAATCTTGTAGAAAGCCTTCCCTGAAGAGTGGGAGCTGTTATCGTTGCAAAGGAGGAACCAACTCCATATTAATGCCTATGAATTTAGAATGGGATGTCATAAAAGCTGTAGGTGAAATGTGTAGGCGTCCCAATACTTTTATCCATATAGTGTATATATTGAATGGCTCGCCGACCGCGGTATTTGACCGTTGTGTCTGTGTTGGAGCGCAGGTGGATATGCAGTGGGTGCAGGTGCTGGCGGAGGGCTGGGCCACGCCCCTCAACGGCTTCATGAGAGAGAGGGAGTTCCTGCAGTGTCTGCACTTCGACTGCCTGCTGGACGGTAAGTCTAGGACTCTAATATCTGATGTAGGGCAGGATGGAGGACTCTAGGACTCTAGTATCTGATGTAGGACAGGATGGAGGACTCTATGACTCTAGTATCTGATGTAGGACAGGATGGAGGACTCTAGGACACTAGTATCTGATGTAGGACAGGATGGAGGACTCTAGGACTCTAGTATCTGATGTAGGACAGGATGGAAGACTCTAGGACTCTAGTATCTGATGTAGGACAGGATGGAGGACTCTAGGAATCTAGTATCTGATGTAGGACAGGATGGAGGACTCTAGGATCTGATGTAGGACAGGATGGAGGACTCTAGTATCTGATGTAGGACAGGATGGAGGACTCTAGGACTCTAGTATCTGATGTAGGACAGGATGGAGGACTCTAGGACTCTAGTATCTGATGTAGGACAGGATGGAGGACTCTAGGACTCTAGTATCTGATGTAGGGCAGGATGGAGGACTCTAGGACTCTAGTATCTGATGTAGGAAGCAGCTTTCTTTGACTGAGGTCTACAGTGCTGGACGGACGTAAGATAAGCTTCTCACATTTGGCGTAGCCTGTTTGACTCAAAGTCTCCAAGAAATTCAAATCCCACATTTTGGGGTTTTGCAAAACGATGTAGTAAATGGACACTAGAGGGAGCTGAACGCTCACACAAACCAAAAGTTATGGCCTGCAAGTGGTCTTCATCAACTCATTATGGAAATGCCATAATACAGACGAACAAAATGAAAATTCAGTATGATTGGTATTGAGAAACAGAGAGATAACCTTACTCGTGCGGTGTCCACTAATGCCATTCCTTTATTCCTCTAGTCTTCAACACAAGGAATGCTTGAGTAATTCCATTCTCTTAAAACAAATAAAACCAATTCTCTTCATTTGGAGAGAAGAATGCTTATGGGTGACTTTTCAATTGTTGTCCGTACAGCTCTTGGATAGGTGCAACTGTGAAATCACAGCAATTTCCCACGCAGCGTTTGAATTTCCAGAAAAGAGTCAATTTACTTTTATTGCCCGCATAACACTGACCCTGTCAGCTGTTTTGTGGTGCCAGATTACTAACGCGCACACACACACACGCGTACACACACACACACACACACACACAGTCTAAAAGGCATTAAATGATAGGACTCACAACATAGGCTGTTGTTCATTAGCTATCTAATTACGAAGGTATATCTTACAATAACATTCTCCAAACATGGGACCTGGCAACTAAGAACTGTTTGGGGTTTGTTATTGGTTGTCTTGGTTGACGACTCCTGGGCAGGTTTGGGACTTTTCCGTTCGTTTAGTTGTACTAATCGAAATCAAGTGCACTGTTCATGTTTTTGACGAATGTATTGGAGCCAAATCTGGCTTTGATATACTGTCTTTGGCCCAGAGCAAACTTCAACTAACTGAATATAGTGGCAGGGAAAGGAGATAGGGTGAGAGAGATAGGAAGAGAGAGATACGAGAGAGAGGGGGAGTAAGAGAGAGAGATAGGGGTAGGGAGAGAGTAAGAAAGAGAGATAAATAGGGTGAGGAAGAGAGAGAGTTGAGTAAGAGAGAGAGATGGGGTGAGTGAGAGAGAGGGTGAGTGAGAGAGAGGGTGAGTGAGAGAGAGAGAGAGAGAGGGTGAGTGAGAGAGATAAGGTGAGAGAGAGAGAGGGTGAGTGAGAGAGGGTGAATGAGAGGGTGAGTGAGAGAGAGAGAGGGAGGGTGAGAGAGAGGGAGGGTGAGTGAGAGAGAGATAGGGTGAGTGAGACAGAGGGTGAGTGAGAGAGGGTGAGTGTGAGAGAGAGATAGTGAGAGAGAGAGAAATAGAAATAGGGCCTGATCAGGGCAAAAAAGGGTCAGAAAGCGCCCGATGTGAGACGTCTCTGCTGGCGTCACAGCGTGGATGTGAGACGTCTCTGCTGGCGTCACAGCGTGGATGTGAGACGTCTCTGCTGGCGTCACAGCGTGGATGTGAGACGTCTCTGCTGGTGTCACAGCGTGGATGTGAGACGTCTCTGCTGGTGTCACAGCGTGGATGTGAGAGGTCTCTGCTGGCGTCACAGCGTGGATGTGAGACGTCTCTGCTGGTGTCACAGCGTGGATGTGAGACGTCTCTGCTGGTGTCACAGCGTGGATGTGAGACGTCTCTGCTGGTGTCACAGCGTGGATGTGAGACATCTCTTGCCACTGGCGTAGTCGCTTTTGTGTCCTGGCTGAGGGAAAAATGCGGACGGAGGGAAAAGGAAGAAGATTCAATATTGATCTCCGTCGCCCGTCTGTTCAGACTTACCTTCTGGGGGTTTCACAATGGAGGAATAACAAAAGCTTGGAAGGACAAATGTCTAGACTGTAATGGATAAGATCCAGAATCCCAACTGACCGTTGTTCTGGGCCTGCGGGTTTTACGGTTCAGAAGGCAGGAATGTATTTGGTACATGTGTTCAGCAACACTTAAAATACATTTAAAAATGTTTTGATGAATGAGTAGACGCAGTAATTATGTTATTGTCCATTCTGACTTCCTTCTTGGGAAGAGTAGAAGGACAAACGTCCATGATAACAATCATAACCATCAAACCTGTGGTACTGGCTAAACCGACGGTCCGGGGCGTTCAAAACTCACCAGACCAATTTACCAGACAGGTATGCCATCATGCCAGTAGCAGTAAAATCGCTTGGCGATGAATGATCAGATATGACACGAATCATTTCCACGTGTGTGTGTGCGTGTTGCCAATAGCTCTGGACAGGGGCGCTGCCAGGGATTTTGGGCCCCATGAAAAGATGACTTTGGGCCCCACTAGTGGTATAGGTTCGATTTGACACTAGGTGGACACAATAAGCGGGGGTCTGGGGCTCCTCCCCCAAGAAATTTAGAGGTCACACTGAATTTCCTGCATTCTGGTGAATTTTTATGCACCAATTTGAGACTTTTCTTCATCAGTTGACGGTGGAAATGTGTTTATTTAAAAGAAAACTCTAAATTCAGGGACCAGATGACAATTAACAATATAATGGAATGCATTAAGGCTCTAAGGCATTTTGTATTGCTTTCAAAGATTTATTCTCCTGTAGCCTACCTTTCTCATTTAATATTCTCCCTGATAAGTCAACAGCCTAGGTATGCATTGTAGCTAGCTAGCTAGCCAGTCAGCTTGGCCGTATAGGCTAAAGTTAGGGCAATGTTACCAGTTTGTTAGCTAACTATTGCTAACCAGCATAAAGCCACTAGCTTATGTAAATCCCAGCCAGTCGCAAACAATCAAACCTGCCATAAAAAGGTTTTTTGAAGCCAGATTTTTCTTTAGGAAGCTGAGACATATGCTCCACACCAACACTCCTCACTCACAATTCACTGCTAGCTAGTCCTGAGGACCGAACCATTTCATATAAATAGAGAGGGGGGCAATTGGCTATCTGGATGTTTACTTTTTGCCCCCCAAAAAAGAAACCCTTAGTTTTATCAGTACATTGTAAAATAACTTCTATTAATGATGAAGATATTGAAAAAAAAGTGTACCTAATGTTGTAATATTTTTTTAGGGTCCCTGTCAGTCACAGGCCCTTAGAATCATCCTAGCTTTTCTCCCCCAAATGGCGCCATTGGCCCTGGACACTCTGGGCCTGGACAACGTGAGTGTGCCTGGACAGAGTGAGTGTGTGTGCGTGCATGTATCCTACGCGTGCGCGCGTGTGTGCGTGCGTGTGTGTTATTAGAACCAGCTGTGTGTGCTGCTACCCTGGGCTACCCAAGACCTTGTCGACCACTGCCCCCCCCCCCCCCCCCGGCCACCTCCCGATCTCCCCCCCCCCCCCCGCCGTTTGAACAGACGAGACGCCGTGAAAAGCGCGGCGGGCTCCCGTAAGCTCCGCCCCCCCGTCTAGGTGAAGGGCCAGCGGGGCGTCGGCGGGCGCTGCAGAACCACGGGGTCGTGAAACGCCTGGCTGTCTCTTAGTCGCCACCCCCCCGAGACGCAGACTGGTAGGGATGATTTGCGCCTCGTATATCTCCAGCTGAACTCTGGGAAGGCTCCGCGTGGTTGGACGGATGGATGGAGGAAAGTAGAGGATATTTTTAGAGCGCTACAGGGGTGGTGGTGGGGGCGGACATTTTGCTTTGAGGAATGGAGAGATACAGGTTATCTCCACATGTGTAGATGATGGTTTTTGAGTTGTAGTTGTTGTTTTGATAGGCTGATTTTTAATCTTTCTACAGTAACTCCCACCTTGTTCTTGTGGGATTTCAGGCTGGGTTTCAATCTTCTAGCCTGGCTTCCTTCCCCTTTGCTCCTTTGCCCTCATCAGGGCATCCGTTGATGGAAGGACTGGACGGCATCCCATCCTGTTGCCTTCTCTCTCCAGTTCTGCCAGACGAAGGACACGACCCGCTGGAAAAAGAATGATCAAGCCAAATTGAATCTGCCAAAACACACACACACACACACACACACACACACACACACACACACACACAGAAAACCCTAGTACTCTGTTTTTTTGCAACACAAGTCTGACCCCCATCCCCCTATCCCGTTCTCACATGAGTGACCTCTACCTACAAGCCTGTATTTGACCTTTGACCCAACCCCCTCTGTCGCCCCTCCGTCCCCTAGGCGGCGTCATCAACCTGTCGGTACCCATCGTGCTTCCCGTGTCCGCCGCCGACAAGGAGCGCCTGGACGGCGCCACGGCGATGGCGCTGGCCTACGAGGGACGCCGCGTCGCCATCCTGCGCAACCCCGAGTTCTACGAGCACCGCAAGGAGGAGCGCTGCGCCCGCCAGTGGGGCACCACCTGCAAGGACCACCCCTACATCAAGGTGAGTCCACCCGGAGGCAGGGGAGTCCCACAGGGAGGGTCCCGGAATGTTCCACTGCCACGTCTATAACGGGGGGGGGGGGGGGGGGGGGGTTGTTTGAAAAGCCTCCACCGCGCCATCCTGCGATGCCTCGGCCTCGTGAACGCGCGCGCCGGGAGATATTTCCGAAGCGCGTTTTTGGAGTTGTTGTGTAACAAAGCGTTTTCTTCCTGGGGGCAGAAAAAACTACAGTTATTTGTTTCTCGTGACAGGGACCGGCAGCGTAACACGCTCGCCAAACCCAAACCCCCCCCCCCCCCCCCCCCCGATCCTGTTCCCCGTTCCTCCGCCACCTTCTGGGTCGACTGCGCGGCGGAAGTGGAACTCTGGCTGGTATTTTGAAACTCAACCCTGGTGGTGATAATATCAAACAGCGTGTGAGAACACAAAGACAGGTTTTTCCTGTAACTTTCGGTTTGATAACCCCCCCCCCCCCCCTGGACACACACACACACACACACACACACTTCATATTCAGGACAGACTCCTGGTGGCCTCTGCTTCACTGTCACTAGGAGAAGAACGAAGGAGGAGGTGGAGGAGTGTGGAGCCCCCTGCTTTTCTCTTCTTCTTTTTATTGTATTTTTTTCCTCCATGCTCCCTGTCAGATCGCCTTGTGTAATCTCTCCATCGTCCGCGGACCGCCCTCCTGAAGCACATGTGTTTTATTTGGAATCCCTTCCTTTCTCTCTCTCTCTGTCCTCCCCCTTTTTCCTCGCCCCCATCGCTGTCCGCCTCCCCTCATTCGTCTCCTCATCACCCTATCTTCCTCCTCCTCCTCCTCCTCCTCAATCCCCCCCTTCTCCTCCTTCATCCTCTCGACTTCTCCTCCTCCATCCTTCCATCCACTTCCTCTCCTCCACCCCCCTCATCCCTCTCTCGCTCCTTCCCAAACTGCAGTGTTCTACTGGATACAGAGCTCTCGATAGCAGACACCCTCCCATCTCTGGCCCTCTCTCTATCTCTCTGTCTCTCTCTATCCCTCTCTCTCCCTCTCTTTCTCTCTCTATCCCTCTCTCTGTCTCTCTCTATCTCTCTCTATCCCTCTCTCTCCCTCTCTCTGTCTCTCTCTATCCCTCTCTCTGTCTCTCTCTGTCCCTCTCTGTCCCTCTCTCTGTCCCTCTCTCTGTCCCTCTGTCATCTCTCTCTGTCCCTCTCTCTGTCCCTCTCTCTCTGTCTCTCTCTCTGTCCCTCTCTCTGTCCCTCTCTCTGTCCCTCTCTCTCTGTCCCTCTCTCTCCGTCCTCTCTCTCTCATCCCTCTCTCTGTCACCTCTCTGTCTCTCTCTCTCTGTCCCTCTCTGTCCTCCTTTCTGGTCTTCTCTGTCCCCTCTCTGTGTCTCTGTCTCTCTCTCTGTCTCTCTCTCTGTCTCTCTCTATCTCTCTCTCTGTCCCTCTCTCTGTCCCTCTCTCTGTCCCTCTCTCTGTCCCTCTCTCTGTCCCTCTCTGTCATCTCTCTCTGTCCCTCTCTCTGTCCCTCTCTCTCTGTCCCTCTCTCTCTGTCTCTCTCTCTCTGTCCCTCTCTGTCCTCCTTTCTGGTCTTCTCTGTCCCCTCTCTGTGTCTCTGTCTCTCTCTGTCTCTCTCTCTCTGTTCTCCTTTCTGGTCTTCTCTGTCCCCTCTCTGTGTCTCTCTCTCTCTCTGTCTCTCTCTGTCTCTCTCTCTCTGTTCTCCTCGTTCCCCTCTCTGTCCCCTCCCTGTCTCTTTCTGTCTCTCTCTCCGTCTCTCTCTGTCCCTCTCTCTGTCCTTATCTCTGTCCCTCTCTCTCTCTCTGTCGTCCCCTCCCTGCCTCTTCCCATCTCTCTCTGTCCTCCCCTCTCTCTCTCTCTCTCTCTCTCTCTCTCTATCTCCCTCTCTGTCTCCCCTCCTTCTCTCTAGACCAGGCCTGAGTAAATACCAGAGTCAAAATGTAATAATATTGTTTCCATCTGCTCCGTGTCGACTGTGGGCTGACTGCTCAGGTGGACCCCAAGGCTACAGAACGTCCTGAAGCCATGCCGCCCCCTCACCTGCTATAATGACGCCAGTCGTGAGGAGAGAGAGAGAGAGTGAGTTTGAGAGAGTGAGTTTGAGAGAGGGAGGCAGATGGAGAGAGAGAGAGAGAGAGCGGTGGGGGTTTAGATGGATGGAGAGAGAGGGTGGGTGGACGGACGGAGAGGGAGAAGGAGAGGTAGACGGACGGACAGGTAGATGGATGGAGAGAGATGGTGGGTGGACTGGATGGATGAGACATAGAGAGACAGAAAGAGAGAGAGAGAGGGGGGGTGTGGATGGATGGATGGATGGATGGAGAGAAAGCAGACCCATATCTGGTGCTCAAATCTAACCAGCCAGACGAGACGTTTGTTGGATCGTTTTGAAACTCCGTCCTCCCATAGACTGATAGCAGTGGGTCTGCCTTGCCAACTTTTATTTTTATTTTTATTGTATTTAAAATTTTAGATCCATATTATTTAGCTCCCTCCTGTGCTAGAGAGAGGGGCTTGGAAGAGAAGAGACAGTCACCCTCATCTGGTCGGGGGGGGGGGGGGGGAAGAACACACAAATCAGACATAAACCCCACAGGATCATTTTAAAGCCGTCTCTCTGTTGAAGTAGGCATTGGCAGTCGGGGGAGATATGAATCCGAGCTCCAGACGGGAGCCAGCCATTCTCATATTTCGCTGAAAGAGGGTCTCCCGAGGAGATCTGAGGCCACAGGGAGAACAGTTTGAGAACAGTTTGAGAACAGTTTGAGAGATCTTCGCAAAGTTCAATTCCCAAACAGTTTATTTTTTATTTTTTGGTGCGATTCGGCCTGTCACCCGGCCAGGCCGTCCAGGGTCGGCGCTGTCGCTAGTCTGTGACAGCGGTGTCGCAGACTAGCGACCCCACCCCCCCCCCACACACACACACACACACTTGCATTCTGGGTCCGGCGTTCTACTTCCTAGACCTGTCACTCTTCGTTTACCCCTGCTCCCTTCTGTCACCACCCAAGTGTGTGAACAGCTTGCTGTGATTAAGGTGTCACTCGTTAGAGAGAGTGTGAGTGTGTGAGTGTGTGAGTGTGTGTGTGTGTGTGTGTGTGTGAGTGTGTGAGTGTGTGCGTGTGTGTGTTTTACTCCCCTCACTGGAGCCGATCTTTCAACACACCATTACTAGTCCCCCCCAGACCCATGCCCTGTCCTTCTCTGTCAGACTCGGTCCATAGACCTGTGTGTGTGTGTGTGTGTGTGCCTCCCAGTCTAACCTGCTCCATATTATGTGTAGTAAATCCTCTTTTCCTGTTTACCCCTCAGTAAGGGCGACAGGAGCCTCAACGTCGGAAACTGCGGTGTGGCAAGTGTTTATTTAGCCAGGGACCCCCTTATATATATACATGTAAAGGCAAGCGCCACATGTGATTGCTAAATGGTGTGTGTGTGCGCGCGCCCGTGTGT
>NC_140253.1:2569507-2639507 GCF_949987555.1 Borostomias antarcticus
TACAACACTTGGATTAAACAATTCAGTGATTTCATTACTTGGGTGATTTATAGTACCTCAGACTTGATTACGTCCGGCCTGTTCAGCCCTGGTTTGATTTAAACCAGACCCAAGCTCTGGTGGACACCAGGCCTTCCAGAGATTAAAATACAACATCAGATCATCACCAGTCCGTGGGATTATAAACAGGAAGTGAAGGAAAGCCCTGGCTGCTCATCCTTGGCCTTCCCCTAACAGCCCCGGCCCCTGGGTGGGAGTCCATCTTGAAGCCACCCTCCCTCCAACCTGGCAACCAGCTAACATAACATCAGTCTAGTCTCATTCTGTAGAGTTGAACTGTAGTTTCTACTTTTTCAGTTGTGCCCCTTTGTTCCTTTAAATGCAATTTGAAGGGGATTTTAGGGTCGGCTTTTCCGATTTAAAGACTTAAAGGTTTTAAGACTGGGAAGAAAGAAGGCTACAGTGGTAAAACATAAGCTGTGATCGTTTAGGCAAAGAAATCTGGTGTTGTTTTCTTAGGTCACTTGAAGCTTTGGTTTATTGTTGTTTCAGTAATGTGTGGTAAAACTGGGAGAGTATTGCATGTTGTAGACGCTTGCTGTATTTCGTAGGATCTTCGCAGCTCTTAAAGGCCATTATCATATCTTTCAGTTCACTTTTTAAAACCAATTATCATAATTCTTCTGTTTATTGTCGAAGAGAGTGCTTTGTTATGCAATTTCAGGGCTTGCATATCAATCGGCAGCAGATACAAGCATCATGTCCAGCAGGATTTAGCAGAGTTTGGCTCGCATAGATGATTGCAAATCAGTAGAGGTAATCAAATGCTGTTTTTCCCCTCACATCTTTCACCACAGTGAGGCTTATGCCACAGCCTTGCTTCTCTGCCCCTACTTAGCCCCCGGTCTGACCACAAGAACCACTTCCCCTTCTCTCTTTCCCCCCTCCACAAGCGCCATCCCTGCTCGCTTGCATTTTCTTTCCTTTCGGACTGACCAAAAAGGGTTTTTTCCCCACCATTAACCCACAGGTGCAGTGTCAGTGTGGTGATGCTGGCCCGGAAAAGTAAATAAAACCGAAAACGATGAGCTGTTAGTTCAGGCTGTTCCTTGGCACGCTAGTCTAGGTCGGCTTAACGCTGCCAAACTGTTTGAGTCAGTTCCCGCTCAAATCTCACAAAGGTTTTTCTCGATTCCTTCCTTCATAGAGCTATGAAGAGCCGACTCTCACACTTTGTGTCGCCCTCCGTTCCTGACTCACGTTTTTCCCGCCATCCCCCCCCCTCAGGTGCAGTGGCACTGCCGAGCCCGAATGGTCGCCGGGGCCAACTTCTACATCGTGGGCCGCGACCCAGCCGGCATGCCCCACCCCCTGACGGGCAAGGACCTCTACGAGCCGTCGCACGGCGCCAAGGTGCTCACCATGGCGCCGGGCCTAATCACCCTGGAGATCGTGCCCTTCAAAGTGGCGGCGTACAACAAGGCGAAGAAGGCCATGGACTTCTACGACCCCAAGAAGTAAGTGTTTGATCATGGCGGTAGCGGTTTGGTTAGGCCCCCCCCACCCCCATCTTTCTCAGGTTCCTCGTCTCTCAGTTTTTACCCCTGGGGGGGTTTGCCAGTCTGTGACTGATTGATTAGACACGGTATTGGTGGTCTTTGAATATCGGTGGACGATATTTCTGAGCTAAACCAAGAGCTGCAGCTCTGTTGATGGGCAACGACTAGTTGTGGTTAGTGGATAGCTGAATGTCAGTTGAGGGTCTATAGGGGGATCTCGAAATAACGCTTCACGCTACTCTACTTAACCTGCCCACAGTATCCTTCACTGTTGATGAGCAGCAACTAGTTGAATGTCAGTTGAGCATCTATAGGGTGTGTTACGGTATGGTGCACGCTATGCCACGGTCGCCACTTTCCAGCTAGGACAAGTGGCTGCGTCAGGAATGTTGGCAGCTTCTGAGCGTTAGCGTGCGTTCCTCAATACTCGATTGATCATTCATTAAGTCCCTTCACGAAGTTCTCCGTCTTTAAACTCCATGTGTGTTATTCTTTCCTTTATTCTTATCTACGGTAAAATGCAGATCCAAGAATAACAGGAACCGTTGGATTTTTTCACTCTTGTGCCCTGACAAAGTTTTGTGGCTTTCTCGGGGCTTTGAAGTCTTGTCGGAAATCACAGAGAACTGCCATTAATTAAAGTCTGTGTACAAGGCCGGCAGACGGTGACTAACAGAAATCATGCAATCTCACTCTGTCTCTGCATTCAATACTGCCCTCCCACTAGCAGGCTTGAGAGACGTATCGGCAGTGTTTGCCTTTGAATATGATGACTAAAAAATTACTGGAGATTGATTAAAGAGAATGACCTTTTAAATGTATTTTTCCATGACGCAGACGCATTGGAGTAATAAATATGTGCGACGTCAAGCGGAATGCTATATTTATATATCCTGGGCATTCCGGGAAAGCAGTGAAAACAAGGAGTACTGCCATATTCAAAAAACAGGTCTGCGAAGAAATATTTTACATCTAGTGTAGTTTCACCTAGCCGGCCACAAGGCTGTTTCCTTCTGATCAATAACACACTAGGCAGTCTGGGTCGAGGTACTTACTCTCCTCTTAGGCTAATCAACACTATTCCAATCGCCTGTGTGAACACGGCAAGGTCTTCAGAGTCGGCAGCTCTCAAGCCATTTAACCACGATTAATCCTCTCTCCCCAGCCAAGCGCTTGGCAGCTTTTGAGAGTAACCGTCGCAGCAACAACAAAAAAATTCAACAATTTGGCCCGTTATTTATTTATTTTTCAGCTACTATGAAACCTGAAAGGGTCTTCGGGGAAGTTGCAGCCCTCTCAGCATGTCAAGGCTGGGTTAGATGGCTAGCGTCGGGGAGAGGAGAGAGAGAGAGCAGAGGGTAATGCTCAGTAGGAATTTCAAAGGCCTCGGTTGGCGCCTTCCGAAATTTATGGCATTCTGTCTGCTCTTGAGCTGCTGCTCCTCTCCCTCTCCCTCTCCCTCTCCCTCTCCCTCTCCCTCTCCCTCTCTCCCTCTCTCTCTCCCTCTCTCTCACTAGCTGGCCAGGCCCTTGCCAAATGCTGAGAGCAATATGGATGCCTGGCCTAATTGCCCGCGATCTCCTTCATAGTCCCCCCTCTCTAAAGTCTAATGGCTCAAATCAACGCAAGCTGTTTCTCATTTAGCCGCATATTAAGTGCATTCTCCACAGTTCGCCTCGCCTCTCCCACCCCCCCTTTCTCTCTCTCTCTCTCTCTCCTCACCCTATTTGAACGTGAAATCGTAGTTCCCCTCTTATCAGATTATCCCGAGGCTTGAGAACCAGAGAATACACACGGACGGCGGAGGACAGGTTCACTTGATAGCCGTTCAAGAATTTCCCCAAGAACCACCACCACAGTATGCATGCATGCAGACTTAGACAGGCGCGAGGTGTTACTGCAGCAGAGGCCCCGGGAACTTAGGCCAATTGTAAATCCTGGAAAACAAGACGTCTCAAATGGTCCCGTATCCAGAAAGCCCTGACAGTAATTTATGGACACGGCGTGGATGAAGGCTTGGATGAAGGGTTGGGGTGAAGCCGTGTTGATTTTTGAGCTCGTCCTCTCTTCAGGCAGGGGGTCAGGAGGAGGCCTGGCTATCTCTTCCGTCACGCACACACGGGAACCGTTACGTTCCCGCCGAGCGAGGAGAAACGTTGTGTTCCGAGAGGGCGTAAAACGGGAGCCGTGTCCGTGCCGGGTGGAACGCTCCCAGGCTTGGCGCCCGGGGGGGGGCCCGTGTGAACATGGGGGGGGGGGGGGGGGGGGGGGGGTTACCGCTCAGGGGACACCCAAAGAAGAGAAAGAGGGAGGAGAGGAAGGCTTGAGTCGATCAGTGTGAACACAGGAAGCAACATGTTTACTGAGAGCTGGCCCGAGGAGATGGAGGACGAGGAGGAGAGGGAGGAGGAGAGGGACCACCCTCCCCTCTCGGGGCTGGGGTTTAGAATATATTTGTACGGCTTAGAATATATTTGTAAAGACAATTTGCGTCGATGCAAATGGCCCTTCCTTCTCGGTCTGAACAGTAGGCTACAACGGAGCCCACCACTGTCAGGAAGCGATGATGAGCTTTGTGGGGAGCCTGTCGAGGTACCACCAGCACAAATCCATAAGAGACGCTTAGCAGACACACAGACCACATGCAGCAAACCGCCAAATAAACCCAAACCACGTTTGACAAATGCGATTATTGTGAGGTACAAGAGAATTGTACAGTAGAAGCGGTGGCGCTGGAATGCGCTTGGTAACAAATTACATTTTTACTTTTACTAAACTAAACTCCTTTGTGGAAAAGAACGGAAGGATTTTTCAAATAGCCAACAAATATTCAATTTATTTGTTTGGTTTTTTTCCCTAATTGTGTTCAGGAGCCATGGAAGATTGTATTTAGACTGCTCACATTTTTTGCAGGAATTTGCGCATTTCGGTTTGAGACTAATTAGCTATGTTTATCAGACGTGTTGCGCCAGAGTTTATTTTTGAACCATTTTGTTTAAACTGAAAATTGTAACAGACGGTTTGAGTTTGATGGCAAAGGTCTAGATTACTTTAGATTGCAGTATCTCTTTTTTTCCCCCTATCCTCTTTAGCCTTGGAGCAATATCTCTATTTATGGCTCCTCATATGTTTGCACTTCTCTGGGTAACATTCTCTGAAGTGACACATGAGGGAGACTTAAGTGTGTGTACTTTTGGAAGTAAAATGTTTTTGTCAATAGTCTCATTTAAACGCATATGAACTGAATTTCCCCTCAAAGGAACAAGCTCCCTTTCTAAGAATCGAGCATGTCATACCATTCATCCATTAAGAGCTACGTCTCTTTCACTTAGAGCTCACTGGCTTTGTTTGTGCAAGACCACGCTGAGGGCCTTAAGTTGGGAAACAAGTCGAGAAAGTTGAGAAACAGCAATTTCTTTTGTTGTTTTTCCCCTTGTCCGACACCCTCTTTCATCTCACCCTCTTTCAAACGGCGGAAAACCCTCTGCTGCCTGCTGCTGTGTCCTTCATCGGATAAATAAACAAACAAATAAACTAACTCGCTTTCTCCCTCTGCTCTGTTTGTGTTTGTCCTAAAGCCATCAGGACTTCGACTTCATCTCGGGGACGCGCATGAGGAAGATGGCTCGTGAGGGACAGAACCCGCCAGAGGGCTTCATGGCTCCCAAAGCCTGGACTGTCCTCAAGGAGTACTACAAATCACTAGAGAAGGCCTAAGTCTCAACCTGGGGACTTTCAGGGGGGTTCAATTAGGGGGGGCGGGGGGGGCGGGGCATTTATATGTGATAATTCCCCTCGCTCAGGCCCCCCCGAATATTGGGGACAATCGGGAACATGACAATGGGTCCTTTCAAACGGTTATGAAAATGTGAAACATGGGGACCACTCAACCTGCTTTCTGCATCAACCCGCCGTGGCTTTGCCTGCCAGCGTCACCCTCAAACGCACACTTGTCTCTCCTACTGTAAGGCTACACACACTTGTTTTTTGTTTTGTTTTGTGACACTTAATTTGTGTCTTTTTACTGTGTCCTCTTTACCTCATTATGATAGATTGGATTGGATCAGATTAGATCAGATTATCTACTGTGAATGTGCAATTTGTGTCGTGTTTTAAAATGGAGATGGGGATGGAATTATGGTCGATGATGAGGTTGTTGGGGGCTTTTTTGGAAGGAAATGACATAAAAGGTTCCCTCTTGTAACAAGATAGAGTTTAAATCATGATCAAATTGTTAAGTCAGTGACTTTTGTATTGATATTTGAAAGAACCGCCCCTGTGTAAGGCTGTCATTTTCAAAGGCGAAAAGAAACCATGATTTTATGGATTTAGGGCAAATCAAATGTACTGTTGATCAGTACTGACAAGGGAACGACGTGTCTGACCTCTCCCTCTGTCACATACTGAGGAGAGAAAAAACAGAGAAAGGTCAATGAATTTATTGATCCCCAAACAAGCCATTACTGTGTAAACGTGTGGGGTAAACTGGCATTCTGCAGTATGCCCTCCTTGTTGTGGTTCAATATTTGAGGTTGAGTGCCTTGGTCTTTGTCATTCATTATATTCAGAGACTTTGCGTTCTTTTGTCCTCTTGCAGTCCTTTTATTTCAAGATATGTAACAGCTCTCTGTTACATGTAAACAGTACTATGGTTCGGATGATAAGATATACAATATACTGATGGTTGTTATGAGAAGAACTAATTAATTTTCTTGTTGTTTTTTACAGGGACATGCAACATTGACCATCCTAGGCTAAAATTTTAGGAATACCTTCTCACTGTTTTTAACATTACCTTCATTTTCTCCCCATTGATGTACACTGTACTGTTACACATTTCAAATCTATTTTATCTCTATTTTTAGCATCTCATGAACAGTGACTGTTTCTAGACGGTTTGTGTTTAATCGGTTTTAAGTTGGTGTCTGTGTTATATAGGATTTTAGCTTTGTTTGCAGTTGTTTGACTTTGTACTAAGTTAAGTTTACATTATTTTTGACTTGGTTATTCCTTTCATAATTGCTGGGTAAATATTGGTCTGTACTGTCAGTACGGTTGTCAGCAAGGATATTGACTGTAACATTATCATCCTTGTCCAATAAATCATTTTTAGCAAATGGATCCGTTTCAGATGCTTTTAGTCAGTTTTGTTTTACTAACAATTGACAGGTTTGCTGAACAGCTACACGTGAATGACTTGGTTCCAGATTCTCATATACATTATCAAAGAATTTTTGATTTTAACTCGAAATGACACAGCGGCAAATTCGATTAACTTTCAAAAGTGGCTTCAGAGGGCTAACGTTGATGAGCTTTCTGTGACTATAACCAGAGTTGTGGTGACCTCACTCCCATTCAGATATCCTGACACTCCTCATAAACCTCAACCACGTTGACGTCTGTGTACAGAACCGTAATGTGTTTCAACTGGGCCCGTCGTGCGTCTGAACGCTTCATATCCACATAGTTCTGCGTTTCCACGCGCTTTCATTCATTTATATCCGGCGCAGTGGAATTCTACTGTGACCGTCTGGTGTGTGGGGAGGTCAGCTGTATATTGGTTGGGACTGACCCCTTCCTGCCCCCGACCACATCACACCACACACACACACTCATACACACACAAACACACACACACCAATAATATACGCACTCACATCTCTCAAACACACACTCTCTCAAACATACACACACACCAACACTCTCACATAAACCAACCACACTCTCTCTCACACACACACACACATACACACACCTCCAGCTGGCTCCCAGATGCAGTGGCCTGGTGAAAGTGGGGGGAACACAGGGTTAAACCCGGGGGGCCCCTAACATGTCGCCCTCTCAGGGCGGAGTAACCCCGCCACGTTTCGTCTCACCCTGGCCAGAGACCTTTACCAAAAGCGGCCATCTCTCCCGACCTGTCGTCAGATATCGGTAACATCATGTCATTTTTGTGGTAATCAAGCTCGGACCTTGATATCCCTTCAAAAAGAGAGTTGGGAGGGGAGGGGGGGGGGGGGGGGGGGGGGTGAAGGAATGCTTTGGGGAAGGTTGTGTTACATATTTTTTGCATGTCTCGTTCCCTCCTCCACCACCACCACCACTCACTCTCTCTTTCTTCCCTTCTTTCTCCTCTCCTAAAGGGGTGATTCAGGTGTGCTTAGTTACGCTGCTTCCCAGAACCCCTTGCAGCCATCTTATCACACACAGATCACGCACACGCATTGTATTTGCGCCGACTTTCGCTATTGGCCTTTTCATCTGTGTGAAGTCGAGAGTTTTCTTTTCTGACGACTCACACCGTCGTCACACGCCACTTTGAACTCTTCATATCTCGTTTCGTTTATAAAGGTCGTCAAGGAGTATTGCGTTACCATGCGGCAGCCGGCCAGGAGAAAGGAGCATACCTTTTTTTTTATTCTTTTTTTTTTTACTATTGACTACTGTTCAAAGTACTTGTGTCTACTCAGCTCTATTGTCCTACTTATGTTAAATTACTAGAATTACTGTCTGATATTATTAAGATGATTCCCCGAGTCATTTTGTCGTTCACTTTTAAAGTGAGGGATAGTTTTGCTGATGCAGTATTTTAAGAAGTATATTACATTACAGTCATTTAGCAGACGCTTTTATCCAAAGCGACTTAAAATAATTGCATTCAAAAGTAGCCGTCTGTGTTTGTAATTGCTAGAGACTCATTGTATATGGGGTTAGCTGTTTTCTACTGTAGCACATCAAATGAGGGTGATCTGGACAGTACGACCACTTATGTGGTACTGTAGTTAGTCATGTGTGTCTGCTTCAGCAGAAGTGAATACAGGTGGAAACGATGCATAGGACGCATAGCGAATGCATTAATAGGTAAAGAAAATACACACACACACACACACACACACACACACACACACACACACACAAGCTATTAGAGAGAGATTCTCCATGCACATGCACTGTGACCCACGCATAGCACATACATTGATGACATCATCCGAGCCGTCCTGGACAGAGAGGTTGGGGCTCTTACATGGACTCCAGCTGCAGTTATCTCCAATTTCCCTCCATCTGGATCCTGTTCAATTCAAAGCCAGCCATGATAAAAACAGGCTTCTTCTTCTTCCCTCTCTCTCTCTCCCTCTTTCTCTCTCTCCCTCTCTTTCAACGTCTGTAGCTCCCCTCTCTCTCTCTCTCTAACTCTCTGTCTCTATCTCCTCTCTCTCAATGTCTCTCTCTGTCTCTATCTCCTCTCTCAATGTCTCTCTCTCTGTCTCTATCTCCTTTCTCTCAATCTCTCTCTCTCTCTCTCTCTCTCTCTCTCAAAACAGCCGTATCCACCAGAATGTCTGGACAGGCCGGGAACTCAGAGCAGAGGGGCAACACTGTGGCCCTAAAATAGTACTGAGTGGATTGTCATCCTCCTCCTCCTGTCCCTAAATAAAGTCCATATCGCCTCCCTGACTGGCTCACGAGTCACATGGGTCTGTCTGGAGAGTAGTTTATTAGCTTCAGGAGCCATGAGCACAGTAAGCATTTAAAATGGCAGACAGTGAAGCTGTGGCAGGCTGCTATAAAGCCCGCCAATGGCCATATGTCTTCATTCTTTAGCATATTATGCGGAACATTTTAGATGAAGTTTTTATAGTATATTCTTTACGTTTATCCTTTGTCAATAAGACAGCCTTGTCAGCAGGAGCCTACCTGTCTACCTGTCTGGTAAACAGACAGGTGAACAAATGCCAAGTCAGTAACCTAGGTGTTATGTTTGATTCTGATCTTAATTTTGAGGCCCATATTAAGAATGTGACATGGACATCTTTTTATCTATAGAGAAACATTTGCTAAGGTGAAACCCTTTCTCTCCCAGGCTGACACTGAAAGACTAATGCATACTTTTGTCAGTAGCAGGTTGGATAACTGTAACGCTCTCCTATCTGGTCTACCAAAGAAAGCTATTCGTCAACTTCAAGTGATACAAAATTCTGCAGCACGTGTTCTCACTAAGACCAGAAGGCGGGCACACATCACGCCAGTCTTACAATCGCTACACTGGTTACCTGTTTGTTTTAGAATAGATTTTACGATTCTTTTATTAGTTTACAAAGCACTCCATAGCCATGCACATGAATATATGTCAGGCATGCTTTTACGATATACTACAAGTAGGTCCCTGAGGTCATCTGGCACTGACTTTTTCCTGGAGTCAGGACCAAGAGACATGGGGAGGCAGCCTTAAGTTTTTATGCCCCCATCCTCTGGAATATCCTGTCAGAAAACCTAAGAATAACTGAAAATGTGGGAACTTTTAAGTGAGATCTCAATACATACCTTTTTAATCTTGCTTTTATCATGTAGTTTTACCTAAATTGAAGAGGGAAAAAAAAAGTTTTTTTGTGTGTGTTATTTTTACTGTTTCTTAGTTTCTATTCTCTTTGATCATTTTTGTTCCGTCCTGTTTTATTTTCGTATTTTTTTAATACCACCTCTTAATAAACTATGTTTTTCTTTATTCCATAAAGCACTGTGTGCTACATTTGCTTGCATGAATGAAATTGACTTTGACTTTGATTTTGAATTTGCACAGAACACTTTATCTGTGGTGGTCGCTATAGGGCGAATTGATGATGTCATTCGAAGGATGGCATGAATCTCCCATCTCTGGCCAGAGAGCAGCCGCCACCCCCTTTGGTCGTTGGGTGGTTAGCAACGGCAAATGATATTGCCCACCATCATGCCGACATACATCTTCACATAGACCCACCCAACCCCACCCACCTTCCTATATCCCTCCTTCTCTATTTGATATACGATACAGAAAACAGGCATTACTTCACGATGTCTACCTGGATCTTATCAGTGTGGGTTTTATTGTCCTCGAGCCTTCAACGTAGCGTAGCAGAATTAGACAGGACAGCCTGGGTAGTATTCCCTGAGCAGTGTGTGTGGGGGGGGGGGGGGCTCGATATGAAGAGATCACAGGGTGGGAGGGATATCATACATCAAATGGTGCGCTGCCCTGCCCCGCGCACATCAAACAGGGGTGTTGGTAGGCATCTGTTTCATGATAGACATGTGGAGGAGGTGCAGGACCCAGGGCACGTTTCCACAGATGATTTAGGCTACCCAGGGGCGCCCTAAGCTGGAAGGGAGGGTTGGGGGGGGGGGGGGGTTAGGACGATTCCAACATAAACCACCACTTAGCCTATTGTTATTAAATATTATTATCAAAAGGTCTAGGTTTTTTTTTGGGGGGGGGGGCAATATTATATTATTTCATAGGGCCCAACATTTCTTGAGGCGCCCATGAGGCTGCCACACAGCGAGTGAACCAGTAACTCACACAGGCGCTGAGGTGGGCCCTGTCTACCTATCACAATACACTACCCCACCCAGTCTGTGTGAATGTGTGTGTGAGAGTGTTTGTGAGAGAGAGAGAGTGTGTGTGTGTGTGTGTGTGAGAGAGAGAGAGAGTGAGTGTGTGGTGTGTGTGTGTGTGAGAGAGAGAGAGAGAGAGAGAGAGAGAGAGAGAGTATGTGTGTGTATGTGAGAGAGAGAGAGAGTGTGTGTGCGTGTGTGTATAAGAGAGTCCCACCTCCCAGAACAGTAGGCTAGGTAGGTTTGTCTGCCTACCTGACTGCCACCTGGAAGTCGAGACAAGGGAGCGTTGTAACATCAGCGACAGGTGCTCCCACAAGTTGTGAACCTTGGAAAACGTTCATTCATTATTTGTCATGGTTTATGGCATGGTGTTGAGAATTTGGATAAAATGACAAACATTTACTCAACACCTCACATCCTGGAATGGGCAAATGTTACACTACGAGCATAGCTAAGGACAGGGCTTAAAATAACGAGTCAAGAAGTTGTAGCTTTGCCTACCTCGTCTCGTTTGTTAGTTCGGACCAGTTGTTTTGTTAATGAACAATAATAATAATAAAAAATAATAAAATAATTACGGTTAGCAATTCATAACATTAAATGGATGTGTAGAAAGCATAGGCTAGTCTAGTTTAGTGGTAGCTAATTAATTATACTATGAATAGGCGGCCTAGTTAGAAAGTAGCTCCTATATCTTCACGTGAACGCGCGCTCGTGCGCTAGAGCTCCCGCGCATGCGTGCGCGCGCAGAGAAATGAAACCGAATGAACCCCAGAGGTCACTAACTGATTAAACTGTCATTTCGGTTTTGTAAGCTACAACAGGCTACAACGGTGAGCAGCTTAGTTAGCAAACTATCATATTTATATTTAACCAAATAGGCTATATCTATTTTCAGGATGAGAGGGTTAATGTAGTAGGGCCTAGGCTAAAATGGAAACAGGATTGTGATGGGTTAGGATGGGTAGCCTAGCTAGCCTTTCTGTCATTTCATTGGAATCTTTTAAACTGTTTCCCATTATCGTGGGGTGAAAAAAAAAACTCTCTCTTAAACTACACACGCCTCAGTCTTGGTGAAATAAAACAGCTAACCTTAGCACTTTTCTCATTTAACTTGCTAATATCAGTGTGTGTGTTCTCATGACAGGTGCATTTGAGTGGACAGCACCTATAGGCAGCTATAGGACACACGGTTTCCCTGCTGAGGAGGTCTACCTCTGCTGCATAGCCTCTGCTGTCACACCCCTTGCCAGGTAAAGTGAGCTAAAGAAATTGAACAGACAGGTGCGTGTGTGTGTGTGTGTGTGTGTGTGTGTGTGTGTGCGCGCCGCGTGCTCAGCATGCTCAGCTGGATGAGAGATTGAACAGACATACAGTATAGGCTATCATGCCTTTTATTTGCTAAGCCATTGCCAAAAAGAGGCCTCTGCTCTGCAAGAACGGATGCAGTGCAGAGAGAGTATGTCTGGCTATCCATCCCGTCTGCTGTGTCTCAAGTTGATGGAAGTTCAGGGGACACGTCTCGAGTGGATCGTTGTCACGAGTAGAACCCAGGGGGGAAAGACTGTTGAAATTGGTCACAGTCTAGCTCTGCATTTGCTTGCCACTATCACGTCAATCCAATTGCTTATAGTCGACTTGGGAGTAGAGCGGACAGACAGCCGTGCGTATTCAGCATGTCATGATATAGGCTAAACATTTGGCTTTGGATAATCCCCGCGATCTCCTCGCCCTGTGCAGTAAATCAACCCAAACAGCAGAGTGGCTCCTCGGGCTGTACAGTAATTCACGGGCACTTGCCAGTAGTCGGCAGACCAATGTGCTGTAGAACATGTGCGTGTTGAACCTTCATCATATTCAGCTCATCGTACATCACAGTTCACCGCAAGTTCACAAGGTATTGTTTACCCACACTGTAGAGATATAATGAGTACCTTGGTGTGTGTGTCCGTGTGTTTGTGTGTGTGCGTGTGTGTGCGTGTGTGACTTCAAACCAAGTTGTTGATCCTAATAAAGTGTGTGTGATGTGGCTTGCAGTCTCTCTCCTTGGCAGAGAAACCGCTGGCAATCTCATGTTCCTGAGGAATCATCAAATGTGATGCTATCTGATGCCTCGGTTCTGTTTGTCTTGGACATTGTTCTAGCTTTGATCCTAAATCGCGGTAATTATTCCAGGGGCCTATATTCTTTCTCTTAGGAAACAGTACCTGGAACAGGAGATGCCGGCGTGCATACTGCGAGCGTTTAATGGGAGGATATGGGGCTATACACTCCTGAGTGGATAAATGGCTCAATTAAAGGCAGCTTGTATGTTTTTTTTGTCAACAATGCACGGTACACCTCCGGCTTCTGCCATTGTGCAAAGTTTGAGTCGGCCGGGTCTCAGAGAGTCCGGATGTGTAACGAAGACGGGATGAAATCGAACCAGGTCTTTTTTTTCTTTTTTTTACCTCTTCCTCCAACTCCGAAGCTCCTTTCCCCCTTCCCCTTTCATCCTGACGTTTCTAAACACAAATAAATAAATGAGAGTAGCCTGAGAAGTGAATAGGGGGGTGGGATTGTTCATTTATGGATTCCGGGAAGGCAGGAGCAGCAATCAGGAGCTGTGTTTGTGTGTGTGTGTGTGTGTATGTGTGTGTGTGTGTGTGTGTGACTTATTTGGTTTCTAAATACAGAGAGAGGGCCCTGCAGTGTCCACCTCGTGGACTCATTACTGGTCATGGTGGTGGTCTTTTATAGTTTTCTTTTTGCACTCGCCAACAATCTTTTTCTGCCTCCTCGAGTCGAAGAAAATGGAAAACAAATATGTTAAAAGTTCACAACACGCAACATTTTAATTACTCAAACATTTTTGGTAAACACTTTCCCATTTATAATGCCTGTCAGAAAAAAAGAGGAAAAAACATGTTTAACCATTCAGTGCAGCCACATTAACTGGCATATTCCTGTCATCGTTTGCGGACAGTTACAGTGCTCAGCCTTAGTGTGGTTGTCCAAAAGTATTAGGAGAGAAATTCAAACGATTCTTACCGGCTTTTTTGTTATTGTTTTATTGCTGTGAGAATTCATATTTCACTGGTCCTCAGAGATATAGTCAAACCCACCAGGACAATGTAGCTTGCTGTGTAGGTTGAGTGAGCTTGATGGAGCATAACCTTCCCCTGAGGCCCTTTCTGGCTCAGCTCACTGCTGATCATCAACAGTCACGTCTGAATCCTATTCCCTCCTTGTAGCTGGTGTCACTTGTTCTCATACAACGCTTTACTAACAATGACTGGAATATCATCAGTACTGACAATGACTGTTCTGACTTGATTTGGTTAAAAACATCTGCTAAATTACTGACAATGTAAACGTCAACTACTCTTTAACGACACACAGGCCGATATACACATCATTAATCAATGCCAAGACATTCCTCCAAGAAGAAGAAACTTAATACGATGTCCCGCTCCAATACAGGCCTCTCCTGTGCGTTCCAATAGGTTGTGCATGTTTTCATCCCTATTGTCCAGAAATTCCCTCATCAGCGGATCACTTGTAATCACTCCCTGGCCCCTGGCGAGGCCTGGAACCTGGGATCCTGCAGTTCGACCCAGCCGATGTTTCGGAAACCCAATCATCGCAATGCCCTCCGTCAAACGTAAGCCAATTTTCAGGGTTAAGTGTAAAAGCAAATTCAATTTTTGTCGGCGGGGTTTTCACAGGCGATGACTATCTGAGAACTGCTAGACGTGCAAGGCCATGAGAAATAATCACAGTCTGGAAACTACCGTCACGGTGCCCTGCGCAGCAAGAGAACAGACTGGAAACTACCGTCACGGTGCCCTGCGCAGCAAGAGAACATTCTGGAAACTACCGTCACGGTGCCCTGCGCAGCAAGAGAATACAATTTAGTTCCAACTTTTTTTTTCTTTCCCTTTTTCAATCACAGAGGAGTGCTTACCATAAAGCCAATATGAGACAAGCTGGCTGATCTAGTCCTGAAAATATGACCGGGACTGAGCCCACAATTTCCTCTGAAATGGAAATTATTTTAGCCCAACAATAGAACGTGGTCATCTGGGGAAGAACCGTAGGCCCTCAAAAAGGCTGTTGCTGTTGTTTGAATGACATCACCTGATGCTTTTGTGGACAAACACACACAACTACTAAAAGATGCTGGAGGCCGAGAGGAAAGCCAAGGGAGTTTCCTCGACATTTATTTCACTGAGAATACCTCTATTCCTCTGTTGACTGTCAGCAGATGTAGTGTATGGAGAGTCTCCACTGCCTTACCATGAAGTCATTAGCAGATTAGGATGATCACTCATCATAAGCACCAACAGAAGGCAAGGCTCCGAGAAGATGGATTTTGGTAGCAGTCAGCCAGGGGGGAAAACTCTTAAAGTACTTCCAAGCTGAGCTGACTAATAAGAAAACGAGACTCTTGTCCTTTCAACAAAGGAGGGGTCCTCCCAACCCTCTCAGCCTAGAGTACTCGTGATAGGCTACAGCTGTGGCTCCTGGAGAGAGATTTCCCAGCCTTCGAATGATGATGCTCTGTTGTTTTGCATATTGCTAAATAATAACATGGTTCCAGTTTAGATTAGTGTGACATTTCATTTTTCGGAGGGGGAACGTCCTCGCGTGGGGAGCCGACAGCAGTATCGGATGCACATCCTCAGGGAGGTCATTAGTGTATGGTGTGGTGTGTCTTCGCATGCCAGCGTGGGATGATCATTCCCTGCCTGTCTTGGGCGTCTTTTCATGTCACTGACTGTACTGAACTCCCTTTACCATCTGCCCAAATCAAGTCCTTTGGTTCTTGATTTGATATTTTTGCAAAACATGTCAAGAGAATATTATGATTTATTGTATGGTTCCTGTTGAATCCATTTCAGCTTTTTTTTTTGCTTTAACTTAATATATGTTGGTGACTGAGGTATACTATACAGTGCTTGTCATGTTTGATTATCTGTACCATACAGGACAAGATCTCTTATGCCACTGGGGTCAGCATGAAGCCACAACGAATTCTCAGGCAGGTGAGTAGGCTAATAGCCAGCTTGCACCCAGGAGCGAAATGCCATGTCACACCACTGCACTCTTACGTAAGTACTCCGCGCACGAAGCAGGGGTTGTTTTTAAGACAGATTTTCATTAGATGTTCATCTTGATTTTCCTCTTAAAACTCGTGACCAAAACTTCAACTTCTCCAAATGTCCTAAAATATGCATTCTAGATATTACACCAAACTGCTGCTATGTATACTATACTTACTACATATACAACAATATACTGTGACCAGTCGTCTACCGTAGCCACTGGGCATGCCTGCATTATGGCATCATTTTTTGCTAACATACAGTACATTACTGTGGTGTGAATCCATTTTTTTCCCCACTGTGACAAATTGCAGTGTTGAGAGCACCAGAGTGAGAAATGCAAGTGCAAACAGCTTTTCTCTCACTGCTGAAGTACACCAGACTAACTGCCAAGGGGCTGGGTATAATTCAGGCCACAGCTCCCTGTACTATTAAACTGTCAAATATAAAATCCTGTTTAATAGAACTACTGTTGTTCTGCCTTAATGTGAAAACTTTGAAGCAATTCATAAAGTATAAAGAATCTCGTATTTGTAAACTGTAATCATTTTGGAATTACATTTTTGGTATTAGAGTAGCAAAACAAGATGAAAACTGCACAATTTTTTAATTCCTCATGAGAACAGTTGGCATCGTAACATTTTAATTCACAACACAGATGCAAATATTTAAAGCACAAAATATATACGGCAAGGATCCATCATAGAGTTCATATTTTAAAGAAATATGCACTGGAGCTGAAATCTAATTTTTTGAATGGTCTCTGAAAATATAACTACATTTAATTTTTCAAAAGCCTGTTTGGCAATTGAAGAAACACTAGGCCTATACTCAGAGTCCATAAGAAAGGGGTATTTAAACCTGAAGGTTTATTTTAATGACTACAAAACATATATTTAAAGTTTTTTTTCCCATCTCTGACGTATTTATTAAGACCTGAATATTTTGTCGGTACAGTGTAAGCTTGTTTATCAAGTTAAGTGTATTCTAGCTAGCTCTCCTGGCTGACTGATCCGGTTTCCCCTCATCATAACTGTTTATTTGTTAGTTTGATGGTCTAGCTGAGCTCTTGTGGCATGTTTTTCTCTACCGTACTTTAATGGCCCAGCAGACTGACAGACTGACTGAACCTCTGTCTGGCCACTCAAACCCAGTGACTCCGAGAGACATTCACGAAGGATTTTTACACTTCAATTACTGTAGGCCCTGGATCAAATAGGTGACATCCATCAAATACTTGGTGAAGTATTTAGATTATCCCCACAGCACATAGTATAATTGTACCATGCTGTGAGCTCTGAAGCTTCTCAGAATACCCCTCCAAAGATCCTCAAGACACACTGACATAACAGGCTGTCATCTGAGGTCCTCTCCAGGTAATTTTCCCATTGGCATCATAAAACGGATGATGTTTCCCTGTGAAGCCCTCGAATCCTGTGCCACTGGTGAGCACTGGTGAGCTCAGGTAACATAGAGCTCGGTTTTTACAAGTTTCCCAGACCACACCAGATAACGCCAGTGGAACAGGGTTCACCCCCCAAATTACAGGTTTCAGTCTGAACCTCCGTGTTATCTGCAGGTTTGATCGGACATGGTAGGTTGAAGTTGGTATCAAGTGATTTCCGTCATCTCGTTAAGGGCGTCCTTTAAACTTAATACGCCCTCAGTGTACTCACTGACTGCGTACTGCATGTTCTGTTCAGTGGCTTTTTGTGTGTGTGGTTATTTTGGTATGATTCAACTCATACTAGGTCATACTAGGTATCCAGATTCTATTTCAACATGGCTTCCGGTCCATTATGTCCATAAAGAACCGTAAATCTGGGAAGTATATTGAGTGGGAGCTTCCATGCGAAGGAGGGGAGGGTGTGTTTGTTCCTCCAGCGTCGCCTGGGGATTCGCCCCCCACACCCACCCTCTCTCTTTGTGGCACTTGCCACTGCTGCCCCCCCCCCCCACCCCCAGTTCACCACACACACTTTGTTCACTTTCTCCAGGGAGGAATTCCAGTCCGTAGCCAAAGCCTCCGCTTCGCACAGTGACGGAGCTCCAATGTGCTTCACATCTGCCCCCAACTATTCTCCTGGGAAAGCTTGCGGAGGTGGGCGGGGTGAGGGGGGGGTGGGTTGACATTCAGACGCTCTCAAGACCCTGCCCCCCCCTCACCCGTTGCACCATGTGAGTGTAGCCGAAACCGCCATAACAAATGCGGTTCCGTACCACAATTAGGCCCCAAAACTGCACCACCACCACCCCCCTCCCACCACTTAACATGGCGGACAAGCAGAGACACTTGAGAAGCACGTTTTGGAAACAAGGGGGAAGGTAATGAGCGTGACACACTCTGACTAATGAGAATTTAAATTTCCGCCGATGCGGTCTCTGCTGCAGCATCTCTAAATGATTCCTGTCCAGTTTTTGCCACTCTTATTTGGTTCAACCTACCGGCTCTGTAAGCCTTCCTGTGTTTTTGAGGAGGGAGTGTGGTGGTGGTGGTGGTGCTGGAGGGGGGGGGGCACTCGGCTCAATTAAATGGTCTTTTCCAGCCACAGACCTCCGTGAAGTGGAGCATCTGTTATGCAAATACAATTGTCCCGGGGAGACCCACTTTTTTCATCACACATCATTCAACTGTGCCATCCTATCCAGCGATATAAACCGATCTCTCCGCACTCAATGAAGCCAGCACGGTGCCGTGAGAGACTATATACACTCTAATTTGTAGATCTGTCCATCTTTCACCACCAAGTCAATCTGCATTGGGAAATTGCCCAGGGGGAAGCTGGCACACTGGTGAAACTGCATCTCCGCGTGCAGTACACACATGTATTGTACCATGTAGTACTGTATACACATATATGTGTATACAATATATATGTGTATACTGTTTATATGCATGTGCTGTACACACTCACACACACAAACATGCATACACGTACAGATAGCCATGCATGTGAATGGGCATTTATGTGGACACACACACACACACACACACACACACACACACACACACACACACACACACACGCTGTGTCTGTGTGGTTAAACAATCCTGTCAGATTGACAGTGGGTTGCCTGCTTGCATATGGATCATATTTGTAAAGCTGCAGTCAGCAGCCATCTCTCTCCCCTTTCATCCGCTTTTTTTTTCCATTTTTAATTTTTCCGTTCCGTTCTTGTTGTCAGTTGACGCATCATTCTAAAACCAGTGGCGCACTCCGAGGCGCTAAACGCTTTGTCCGTGTCTCTCATGGCAAGTGAAAACAGACACATCACTGTGTGAGCATGCAGGGATTCACTGTAGGCCTAGTCTCGCATGGCAGACCTTTCTCCACACTTCGTTTACGCTGTGCCAGCGCTGGAGAAAGGTCTGGCTGCACTCATTACCTTTCGGAGTTGTGGGCAGGCGGGGGGGGGGGGGGGGAGGGAGTTACTGTATTTCTTTAACCAATCAAAATAATAGTCTTGGGCGGAGTGGAGGCCATGCTTGGAATATGAAACTTTTTCCATCACCGGTGGGCAAACATGCAAGGACGTCACTATTAGACAGCAAATGTTGCAAACGTATTCTTTGTATATCTTTACAATCATCCACCAAAAGAACCATGCAGGCCTGGCTTATTGCAAGATCCAAATCTTCGTCAAAACTTGCCATTTTCAGCGTGTAGGTTGCATGCCCGGAAACTTGTCATTTCACATAGTGAAGGGGACTTTGAAAAGAAACACAGTAACACGAGAGAGGGCAGATAGGGGAGGAGTCTGGATTGAATCTGACTGGCCAGCAATAAATTAATGACAAGGCTTATCCCCAAAACGTACATCTGGTGAGTCAGGCTACTGTAGGCTCAGTTCTAGTTCATTGTGAATGATGGGAAGCCGCTGTGCTGGGGACTGGGGTCAGATACATTTCTGAGGTATTACCTAATACTCCACCGTAGGTGAGCTTGATTTTGTTTACCCTCAACAGTGAAACCAAACGGAAAATCTTCCAAAACTTGAAACCTCTGAGGTTCTGCCTTGGAGCGTTTGACCCAGGTCTTGAGTGCGTGTCTTCCCTACTCTCGGGTCTGTCGATGACGGGAGCCATCTGGGGACAATAGCAGAGAAAACGAAAAGGAGAACTAAAATAAACAAACAAAGCGGAGCATAAAACCAATACAAGATAAACATCAACAAAATATGTGCACATAATTGATGAACTTGATTGGCCTTTTACTTCACCTACGGCAAGGTGGGTTCATCGAGATGCGTCAAAGTTAGGGGTGGGAATCTCTAGGCTCCTCACGATTCGATTACGATTCAGAGAGCAATTATGCAATTATAAAACGATTATTGATTATAAAACGATTATCGATGCATCTTGATGCGTCAACATTTGTTATTCGTGTCTCATGTTGGTTCTGTTCCCAACGTATTTAATTTTAGTTCGACACAACTTGCGTACTGTGTGGCTCTTGTCCAGGTATTTTTCCCTTCAACTTCACAGAAGCCAAAGTGCTTCCATACTGTCCATTCGCTTTTAAAGCAGCGGGTGCCGGTCCGATTTCTTTCTCATGCTTAGCCATCTTCACCAAAACTCAAATGTAAACACGATGCACATGACTGTTTTATGTCCGTTACGTAACTTACGATTCACAAAGCTTTCTTACGTATCACCATCAAGCCACAAGGAATTTACACTTACACTTTTTTTTTTCTTTTTTTAAATTTCCAATTATGAGTTTTCCGCATTGAGCGATGCATCGTTCAAGAGAGAATCGCAATGCATCTAAGCATCAATTTTTCCCCCACTCTTAGTTGAAATCAATCACTTCTTGATATTGACAAACGACAGTCCCTAGTGTTGTCGGGTATCTCGACAATTTTCACCTCCAAGGCGTTCAAAACCCAGCTTGTTTTCATAGGTTTCATCTGAATCTTAATCCTCTTTGAAGAGTCATAATTTCTGGAGCTTCGTCCGACAGCCAAGACCTTCTTCACTGTGTCTGTTAACATCTCCTGACTGCATCTCGTCTCCTCCCTGGATGTCATGGCGGAATGGCGAGTGGTGGTTTGGTCTGGTGGTCAAATGACTCTCAAAGCGGAGGTGATGTTTGCCATCGAAACGGCCTGGTTGGTCAACGGAGCCACAAAGGAGCCAGTTATTGGATTGTGTGTGTGTGTGTGTGTGTTTGTGTGAGAGAGCGGCGAATGGACATGGATACCTCGCCATACCATTGTAAAGATCCACATTTCTGCGCCATGAGATCATTTGAGGCTGTGGTCATTCAGCTAATTGAATGGATGGCTCAGGAATGAAAGACTGCTGGTTCCTTAAGCCTCCCCCCCCCCCCCACACACACACACACACCCCCGCCTCAGCCCGTTTGTTCCGGAATCTTCTTTGAGCTCTACAGTATCTCTCTCTCTTTGTACAGTCATCGACCGACCAGAGAGAAAAAAGGGACACATGAAAGGAGGTCTCCCTTGAAGGATGGACCCTCAAAGACATTCGCTCAGCCCTGCGTTATCCACCGTTATCACTGTTGGGGTATACAAATTGCTTTGGGTTTCAGACTTCGGCTGCGTTCAAATTGGAAACATGCTCTGCACAGCATGCCCCCCCTCACACTCGCTCACCTCCGTCTTCCTTTT
This sequence comes from Borostomias antarcticus, assembly GCF_949987555.1. NCBI lineage: Eukaryota > Metazoa > Chordata > Actinopteri > Stomiiformes > Stomiidae > Borostomias > Borostomias antarcticus. Next base: position 2,591,160 of record NC_140253.1, read on the forward strand.
TAAGTTCCTTTTTTGAGTGCGGGCTTCTGAGGGAGGGGGGGGGGTGGATGGATGGGGGGGGGGGGGCACAGAATAGGCTTTCCAGGTCAAAGTTAACACCTAGAACCATCTGGGCCAATCAGAACCGACCAAAGGGACTTCAAGGCGCCTTGCCCTGGATGGATGAGCGTAATAAGGAACACACTTCTCTTTTCATCTGTTCTCTTTTTTTATATTTCATCTTTTTTTTCTTTCCAACACTCCTCACGAGTACATCCATTCTCCTCAGGTCTCTGGATTCTTTCACGTTTTCAATGTCACACGCTCATCCTCAATTCTTTTCAAAATGAGTTTCATTTAAAAAGTGAGGAGCCCCAGCATCAATCTGTTATCAACGTTGAACTTGGAAAATCCCTCCTCATAGCATTATGGTAGCTTGTTTTTGTGGCACGCACACACACACACACACACACACGCACACACACACACGCACGCACGCACACACACACACACACACACACACACACACACACACACACACACACACACACACACACACACACACACACACTGTAGCTGTATCATGCTGTACACTGTTCATGTTGTTTAGTCACAGGTGGCTGTAAGATGTTGTTAACCGCTACTGCTGGCGACTGTATGACCCCTTACGTTGGTGACACCGATGACCCCTTACGTTGGTGACACCGATGACCCCTTACGTTGGTGACACCGATGACCCCTTACGTTGGTGACACCGATGACCCCTTACGTTGGTGACACCGATGACCCCTTACGTTGGTGACACCGATGACCCCTTACGTTGGTGACACCGATGACCCCTTACGTTGGTGACACTGAGGGAGTCAATCCTAGCCCATGGCCTGTATGACTTCCCGCATCCCAGTGTGTGTGTGTGTGTGTGTGTGTGTGTGTGACCTCAGATTGTAACGGTTAGCAGTGTCTGGTCAATATCTGGTCTGACCATAGCGTGCATGGCACCAGTGTGCGTGTCCCAAGATCATAGCAGGACCTCAACACACACATACACACACATACACACACTGTGGACACAAAGCCTTTTAAATGGGCATGAAATACCGTACTTCTGCACTTACACAGTAATGGCGGTCGTGTTGATTGCACGCTTGCTTATGGTGGCCACACCCTTTAGCAGCATCAGCCTTGTGTGTTGTCCAACGCATGAGTGATGACCCCGGGATAAGATGGTTTCTGGATGTTTTTTTTTTTTTTGAAACAGAACGCCGGAATGTCTCACATCACACTTGTCCAAAACCCGAAAATATTCATAAATTCCTGAATCTGCATTCTCGTGTGACCCGTGAATGAACTGAACACAAGTGAGATGGATCAGTGGGTTATTCACAGATGCTTGTGGTGCTGTTGTGAGCTGTGGGGGACTATTGATTCGATATGCTGTCTGCATTTCTTCTTCCAAACAGCCCTGAAGGTACCTCTGGAATCGATTGTCGCCTCAGCCGACTGTCAGCACCCTCTGGGAAGAGACTGTCACACACAGACACCTCTCCTCCCAAACACACTCTTGCTTCTGCCTGCTGAACCGCCCTGGTCGGAGATGAGAAGCGCCGGGGCGTTCATGTAATAACGACGCTACATTTTTACTTCAGCGTCTTTTTGATCAGCGTCTTTTACAAAAAAGACCCCCCGGTTACCCTTCATGGCAGATGGATGAAATGAAGGATAAAAAAAGGATGAAAAGATGCAGAGAAAGACATGTCACATGTGAATACAGGGCTCAATTACAGTTAATTGAGGTACACTACGATTTAGTCTACCCAGTACAATGAAACCGATGGGAACGGCACCAGAAGGGGCGAACTCTTGAGTTAAACCAAGTGCACCGAGGACACTTTGAAGGCTTGGAGCCATGTACTGTATTTTCAAGTGTGCAAAGGACCCTCTATACCACACTTTGTGATTAAAGTTCCTAAAGTGGGGCTGCCATAAGATACTCAAACATGGGCTAATCCCTCTTTAAGCCTACCTTTTTTGAACGCCAGTCATAGAACACCGTGGATTCCGTACACACACACACAACCCTAAATAGAACGTTAAGTGGTCACAAATGTGTAAGGATCAAAGGATCTAAAGTAGAGACGGAATTACACTGATCGAAACCGACACTTGAAATCAGAAGAGGGCTTCTCGGTACTGTGTGACTTCCCTGTCTGCCAACATCACAGGTTTGGGGACAATGGCTCATTGTGTGGCAGTCATTCAATCCCCCGGAGCCCGAGCGGTAACGTTGACAGTGAGTGATCACGTTTAAAAATGATGTCACCGAGGGGGCCTGTCGCTTGTTGCCGGGTAGAACAAAGGCCCCCCTACCTAAAGACCTAAAGATGGTCCGATCGGGGGGTCAGATTTAAAGGCAGGGATCACTGGGAATGACAAGGGCTCAGATTAATAACACACACAGCAGACTCATTGATTACTTGGCATTAAGGGACTTCTCCTTTCAGAGTGACGAAGTGGCGAAGATATGTCTCTGTCTGGTCTTGATTGACCCTTTGGGTTCTCCTCTCTCTCGCTCTCTCCCTCTCCCTCTCCCTCTCTCTCTCTCTCTCTCTCTCTCCATCTTTACACTGTATCTAGGCTTTGATATTCATGTGATTGTGGAAAGATGTCTGTTTGCATCGATGATGGCTGTTACATGGGACTGACATTTTCACCCTAACAATTGAGTTCTTTGTTTAATCCTTTCAATATGACCGTCTCGCCGGCAAAATTTAAAAACTATAGAAAAAATCTCAAAAATCTTTTAAATATAGAAAAAAAAAATCCAACATTCCAACACTTCCTAAAAGCTGAGAAACTGCGCTTTCTAGTAATATACTGTAGGAAAAATCCAATTAATATTCGGAATGTAGGCACTGAACTCACTGTACTAAAAGGGTTAAGGCTCTAAATTGCACATACTAGCAGAATCCTGTGATTAAAAAAACACTTCGTTTTCTCAACTCTTCACAAAAAAAGAGTGGGTTTTAAGCACAAGGACTATGCAGGCTACTCCAGGGGTAATTGTTGTGGACAGTTTAAAGCAGCACTTTAGCAGTATAGTGTGGCGAGGGCGTGTTGGGTCTGACACAGAATCTTATATCACTGGTCCTATAACACACCATGTGCCTGGCTCCAATTAAAATGCCATTACTGTCAAACATAATCAACACTCCGTATTGGGTAGCACCGCAACGATAATTAACACTGCGTTCATCTGCCCTTGTCAACACACCGCCGGGCCCTAAGTACGTCACGCCGTTTAAAAAATCCCACAGGAGCGTATTATCTCATTTAAAAATTTCATACCGTATTTGATTCGGTGGGTGGCATTTTTTTGGGGGGGGGGATCACAGTTTTTATCACGAGAACGACGGTATTCACAGGCTAGATCTGTCAGGCTCGTCGTTAAATCTTGGTCGATTTTGGTCGGGCGTGACCCGCAAAGCCTGCCAGCGCTCAGGCCCCAAAAACCAAATGCATGCTAGGGTCTCTTGGAATGTGGCACGCTCACTACCTGACTCCCTTTGCTCCTTCTTCACGAGAGGCCAAAAGCACGGAGAGCAATAAATCCTCCTCTCAGAAATGCCGGCTGTGGACTTGGCTAGACGTCCACATTCGACTCCCTCCTTTCTCACACTCTTAACAATGCACTGGCTTTGGCTGTCGGGGCCAACAAAAGACCACTATCTCTCTCTCTCTCTCTCTCTCTCTCTCTCTGTTTCACTGGAAAGTTATGCCCACCATTGTTCTCTCTCTCTCTCTCTCTCTCTTTTCTCCCTTCCACCTGTAGACGGTGTCGGTGTTGAGGTGCGTGTCCTTGTAAGGCTTTACATTCAGCCGCGAGGCACGCTAAAAGAATGCTGCGCTACCGTGGCTGTGTCTGTTCTCCGTGGATCGATCGCCCCCCTCCGGAGTGACACGTCAGAAACGGGAGACCGGTTACCTATTAAAAGAGCTGCGAATTAAGAAGCGACACGGGCAGTGACACGGGCAGTGACACGGGCAGTGACACGGGCAGTGACACGGGCAGTGACACGGGCAGTGACACGGGCAGTGACACGGGCAGTGACACAACGGTTGATGGCAGGTCGTCCCACGTGGCCGAGTGATTTCCCATCAATCAGTTGCCTACCCATTGTGCCCTTGAGCAAGGCACTTAACTTCAATACTAGCTCATAATTGTACTGTAAGTAGCTTGGGATAAACCGCACCTCTCTCTTTCTCTCTCTCTCCGTCTCTCTCTCTTCTTTTTTTCCATCTCTCCATGTCTCTCTCTTTTTTTCTATCTCTCTTTTGAAATAACTTTGAAAGTCAAGTTAAGTCAAGCGTCTTATTTATGTCCATAATCAATGGTGGAGAACCATCTGACCCTCTGGCTCCTCTCCAGACACGATAGTGTTCTGCGTCAGGGAAAACATTGCACACAGATATACAGATGTCTGTGTGGCCACACCCTAGAGGCTGAGAGAGAGAGAGATCGGGAGAGAGAGATGGAGAGTGGGGGAGAGAGAGAGATAGAGGGCGATCGGGGGAGAGAAAGAGGGAGAGAGAGGAAGAGAGAGGGATCTATAGAGTGAAAGAAGAGAGAAATAAAGAGACGGAGAGTGAGAGAGGAGAAGAGCAAGAGAGAAACAGAGAAAGACGGAGGAGAGAGAGAGAGAGAGAGAGAGAGAGAGAGACAGAGGAGAGGAGGGCATCGGGGTGGGGTGATATAGAGAACCAGAGAAGGATGGCCCTCCGGGCCCCTCCCCCTTGACTGGCGAAACCCCTGTGCTCCCAGGCTTTCATGTGGCCAGCGCTGGGCTGTGGAGGGGTCACTGCTATCGATTAAATAATCGGAGCCATTTGGAGCGGGGTAAACAGGGGCCATTCATGTCCCAGAGCTGATGGGCCTGGCCCAGAGGAAACCGGGTAATCCATCTTCAGAGGGAGTCGGAGGGATGAGAGGAGGATAGCGGCAATTATCCCATATAGGCAGCAGTAGGCAGCATCTCCTCTTTAAGCAGAGCAGCAGAGCAGACCCCCGTCCTCCTCCTCCTCCTCCTCTTCCTCCTCCTCTTCCTTTCTCCCAATTCCTTTTTACTGTAGAAACGCCTCCGGCTGACCTTCCCGGAATGCGCCGATGTCGTAAGAAGTCGGAACTTGTCTTGCGAAAGCGGCGGCAGAGGTTCTGATTAAAGCGCCGTTGCTAACGAGGCAGATCAGAGTACAGAGGGAGTGTGTGTGTGTGTGTGTGTGTGTGTGTGTCTGTCAGTATTCTGGCCATAGCCATGTAGAGACGCACCAGAACAATGGACCGTTTGATTTAGTCAGAGGGAATTCAATGAATGTAGAATCCAGTTACATTCAGTTAAAGTGTGGCTTCAGCCAAATCCATGCTACTGTAAGCAAGTAACAGACCTGGGTCCAAATCCTATTTGAAATAATTAATGTTTCCGTGGATGATTGCTCTTGCCTGGCGCAATGGAACCCAAGAAAAACACCACACACATCTGAGGCTCCATTTTAATTAGTATTTATATCCAGGTCTAAATCACGCCTGAACATTATATCAGAATATGCATTTTCGTGAAACATTTAACCGCTCTCGAGTTTGCAAGAGTATACAAGCTCCGCTCCGTTTACCGTTCAGCAATCAGTTGCTTTGGTTTCTTTGGAGATTCACTGAGAAGCCATGCTACCCATCACACAGCAGGCAGGCAGGTGTCTCTTGAACTGAGAAAGACCTGAAGAGCGCGGAAGAGAGCAGCGGTCGAAAAGGCATGGGCCCGGCCCCAACAGGCCGAAGCCAATTGGGAGAGATAGATGGCAGACGCTGAAGGAAGTGATGTTGTAGTTCTCACATACACAATGTACCGCTGTGTCTTATCCTGCGTGATGAGAGTCAAGTTCTGACAAGAGGCTTTGATCCTCTATCTCGTCTTGTCTTCCTCTGGCTGCCTCTGCCCACTCCCTGTCTCCCGCCTGCCAGAACCTGGAGCCCGTCTCCCTTCCCCTCTCACCAACTTGCCAATATTATTGTTATTTGAATACTTCTGTTGTGTGGAGATTGAATATTCACACTTCTTAGTGTTTCCCATTTGGCAGGGGTTGGGACAAAACCGCCAAAAAATCATATCCCCACCCGTTTCTGGCGAGGCGTTTCTTATCGGCGTTTCTGGGTGAAAAGGGAGCTGCTGAATGAAACCACAAGGCTGTTTTTTAAGTCACTCGTAAAGGAAATGCAACTATGCTTTCAGACAGGTCATCAACATCACAACAACAACAACAACAGTATTATTCCAGTCGCAGAAACAAGAAAAACAAGCATCACATCATCTGTGATTTGAACTAATTCTCTACCCGGTGCTTTTTGGTGGGGAGGGGGTGGGGGGGGATCTCCGATGTGGTGCGTTTTCGGGAACTCTCCTCTGATCTTGGCCTGCCCAAATGGTTAGCCACCTGCTGAAAAACACACGTCATCAGAAACTGACTTGTGCGTGTGTGTGTATGCGTGTGTGTGTGTGTGTGTGTGTGTGTGTGTGTGTGTGTGTGTGCATGCGTGCGTCTTTCTGTCTGTGTAATGTTTCTGGCCATCTATCTTTGTGTATATGTGTGTGTGTGTGTGTGTGTGCGTATGCGTATGTGTGTGTGTGTGTGTGTGTGTGTGTGTGTGTGTGTGTGTGTGTGTGTATGTATGAGAGAGACAGAAACCACAAGCTCCCAGCTGCTTGGCCCGGCCACAGGGGTTCAAGTTCATGTTCAAAGTTTTATAGGAGTGGTGGATGGACTCTACAGGAGAGAGAGACAGAGCGCTGTTGGATCATTTGTTTATCATCTACGACGTGGGTGTAGTCCATCTGCATACTCCATATGACTCACATCAAAGCAGCAGGGAGAGAGAGAGAGAGAGAAGGAGGGAGAGAGAGAGAGAAAGAATTCCAATGCCAATAGCCCTTTGAATTGAACTGAATTGAATGAAGAATGAGAGCGAGAAGGAGAAAGCAGCAGGCTATGGCTATAAAGCTAAAACTGTGACGCTTTCACTGCTCAGGAGATAAATGATTTAGAGACCTGATTGACAGAATGTTGGTCTGTGCGAGGAGACCTCGCCCGCACATACAGTACACACAAGCACACATGCACACACACACACACACACACACACACAGACACACACACACACACACACACACACACACATCCCATCAAATGCAAACACATAACCCCTCGATTGCCCCTCTGGTTCCAGGCAACCCTCCCCACCGCCGCCCCCGGAATCAAAGCACCAGAGAACCAGGGTGGGCTCCCAGTGAGGCCCAGACGGCCAGGCCCACTGATGTGAGGGGGTTTTTGGGATCGCTGGGTGATGTGTGATGGGGTGTTCAGTCTCGGGGGGGGTTCAACTCAAACCCAGGGCGGGCTGAGTGATCCATTAATAAGAACCAGTTTTCCGATAGTCCCCGGAGGGTGAGAAGGTTTACAGCAACATGGGTTACATCAAAGACCCAAACCACAGTCACTTGACCCGGTTCTCTGCGTTTGAATCAAGTCAGCCGTCGTTGAAACGTGCACTCTTTATGCCTCCGTCCGTACGACCGTCCGTCCGTCCATCCGATGTTCCTTAATGCAATATCTCGGGAACGCATTGACAGAATTTCTTCCCCTTTGGTACAAATGTTCACTGGCAGTCAAGGATGAACTGCTTAGATCGTGGGGGTCAAAGGCCAAAGTTCAAGGTCACTGTGACCTCACAAAATGTGTTTTTGGCCTGATGAACACAATATCTGAAAGGCTTAACGGAATTTGTTCATATTTGGGTAAAATGTCCAGTTGGACTCAAGGATGAACTGATTACATTGTGGGGGTCAAAGGTCAATGGTCACTGACCTCACAAAAGGTGTTTTTGGCTGCTGAACACAAGATCTCAAGAATGGCTTGACAGAATTTGTACATATTTGGCCAAATGTCCAGTTGAATTTAATTAGATTAATTGGATTCGATTTTGGTAGTCAAATGTCAAAGGTCAAGGTCACTGTGACATCACAAAAGGCACTTTTGAACACTAATGCTAGCTAGCTAACGCTAATCCTAATGATAATGCAAGCTAGCTAACGCTAATTCTAACATTCTAAGCTAGCATTAGAGTAAGCATTAGCGCTAGCTAGCATTAGCGTTAGGGTTAAGTTAGCAGTTAGTCAGGGTTAGGGTTAGGGTTAGTTCGGTTAACTGCAACTAGCATTGTTGGGCGGAGGCATTTAGCCGCTACGCGGTTTTTCTATTTTATAAAAGTGCACGTTATAAAAGCGTTCATGTTTGTTCTCCCTCCCTCACAATTGCACTAAAATCCACTCATACACACACACACACGCTCACACACACACATACAGTACATACACGCACACACACACACCCATACTGTATGTTATAACTGCTCTTTGGATGTGCTAGTGATAATATTAGTCTGAGATTCATTGTTTGCGTAGACCCACAGTTTCACCACCAACACACTGTGAAACAGAGGGAGAGAGCCTGCAATAAATTCTGTGTCAACATCAGCATGTGGCAGCTTTGGATTCCCTACCCCCATGTTGGCATATTGGCATATGGATATTTTATTGTGAAGTGTGTGTGTGTGCGTGCGCGTGTGTGTTCAGCAGACATACCAAGTCATGTGGATATGAAGAGTATGCCGTGTACCAACTTTATTTTTGACAGCCTTCGCAGGGAATTTGGCATGCGCCTGGGGGTTTGCAGGTACGGCTACCCCAGGTCACGTCGTTGGCAGCGGTGCGCGTATCTCACGTTGCCCCAACAGCTCCGACTAGGCTTGGAGCTCTTCCAGGTCGTGACTCACAGACATATGTTGCTGCCGGCCAAGGTTATCCAAGAAGGCTTGAAGAGAGCCTACCAGCTATTCCATACAGCTTTAATCTCTAATCTCTTTTAACATCCAAGAACTGAATCTCTTTCTCTTTTTCTCTCACTGTTTTTATATTCCGCTCTCTCTCTCTCTCTCTCTCTCTCCCTCCCTCTCTCTCCCTCTCCCTCTCTCTCTCTCTCTCTCTCTGTTGTCAATGTGTGCTCAGAGATCGCCTTACAGATGGTTTGGATAGATAAATCTCTCAAAACAATTGTGTTTGCCGGCCCATAAACATGGCCGGATGCTGGGTAAAACTCAATTACGTTATGAGATGCTGGGGTGATGATAGAATCACGGAGTGCCACCATTGTTCCGAAACTTCCAAATGTTCCAAGCTTTCAATTGTTCCAGAACCTCTCTCAGTCTCTGGGTAGACAAAGCACAGGGCCAAGAAAACAATCACACGCTTTATAGAGCTGAGGTCAAGCTGCCTCACGCTCTACTCTACTGTCTGTACCCATTCCAGGACGAGCAATGCTGTAATCACATGGCTGCTAATCACATTCTCCGGGGCCCTCTGGTTCTCGATGGCGCGGTCCAAAGCAACTTCCACTTAAACTTCACCTTTTCGGGATCCCACCGGATCATCTGCTAACTGAAACTGTCACCCCTCATCAGACCTAGTGGCTTTTGACGTCTCTCCAGCCGTCATCTTCTTAGAGAAATGTCACGCTGGATTGTGCCCGCCAGTGAGAGCCCTAATCCCACGCTTGTAATTCGAACCCTTCTTTGCTCTCCTCTTCATCTGCCCAGTAAGTGTCACGGATATGTTTGTGATTGAGCCAGACCCGCCCCTTCCTGTCTGCTCCTCTCCTGCCCTCTTCCTCTCCTGCCCCTCCTTCTCTCTCCTCTTCCTCTCTCCCCCCCCCCCCCTCCTCTCCTCCACCTCCGTCTCTTCTCTCGTACCCCTCCCTCTCTCCACTCTTCTGCTCTCCTCTTTTCCTCCTCTCCTCTCTGCCCCTCCTTTCCTCTCCTCCCTGCCCTCTCCCTGCTCCTCTCTTCCCCCTCCTCTTCTCTGCCTCTCCCTGCTCCTCTCCTCTGCGCTCCCCTCCTCTCTGCCCCTCCCTGCTCCTCCCTCCTCTCTGCCTCTCCCTGCTCCTCTCCTCCTCCTCCTCCTCCTCCTCCTCTCCTCTCCCGGCTCCTCTCTCCCCCTCCTCCTCTCCTCATCTCTTATCTCCAGTGTGCTGTTGGACACTTGCTTTTTTATCACTGAAAGCCTGTGTGAAATATTGAGATCTATAACATTGCCCACATTTAACCAAAAACAGAGATCTCAGAAACGGACAAATTCCATCTGGTCAGTGTCTGGATTGTGGATCTTCTAACTGGGTGTGTGTTGTGCGATATAAATGGGTTTGTGTTGTGTGTTATAACTGGGTTTGTGTTGTGTGTTGGACTGTTGCGTGTTTTCTCACACACTGCCTTTCATCTAAACTGAAAAAAGAAAATGAGATGCAAGGGTAGTGTTACCCCAGTAATAAAGTACTGTTTTCTCTTTTCATTTCTCTGTACTTTCTCCCTTTCCTAAATCCTAAAAAACGATGATATTGATGATTGTCAGAAGCCTTTTTTTATTTTTTTTATTTTATATTTTTTACAAACACTTGCAGTGATTTTAGCCAGTGTTGTTATTATTAGTAACAAAACAATGCTCAACAAGTACAAAACACATTTTCAACAATTTCCCCTTGGAGATAAATAAAATGTCTGTCTGTCTATCTATCGATCTATCTAAAATGAAAAACCACCTCAATGTCACCTTTATAATATGTACTGTAGAGTGCACTCAATTGGTTCATGCGGTCTTATGAGTCTGCAAAAAAAAGAAAAAAAAGTCACTTCACAGTATATCTTCACAGTAAAGAAACTGCCGTAACTCCAGACAGGTTCGATACAACAACCCAAGACTTCCTCTCACTCCGCCTCTGCTTTAAGCTGGGGTTGCTGTGCCATTGTCTCCGACAAAAGAACTTGACTCCCCGGCTTTGTGGACAGTGATGCATAGCCTTTGAGGTCAAAAGCCCTTGCGTTGGTTTCCTCACGGCCCTGCCCATCCTCCATTAAGGATGAATGAGGCATTACAAACACTGGGAGTCATAGAGCCTTTGTGGGAAAGGAAGCGCTGGTCTCGTGGCTGGCTGACTGGGTGACTGACTGGGTTCTAGGGAAGCGCTGGTCTCAGCTGGCTGACTGGGTGACTGACTGGGTTCTAGGGAGGCGCTGGTCTCAGCTGGCTGACTGAGTGACTGACTGGGTTCTAGGGAAGCGCTGGTCTCAGCTGGCTGACTGAGTGACTGACTGGGTTCTAGGGAGGCGCTGGTCTCAGCTGGCCGACTGAGTGACTGACTGGGTTCTAGGGAAGCGCTGGTCTCAGCTGGCTGACTGGGTGACTGACTGGGTTCTAGGGAAGCGCTGGTCTCAGCTGGCCGACTGGGTGACTGACTGGGTTCTAGGGAAGCGCTGGTCTCAGCTGGCCGACTGAGTGACTGACTGGGTTCTAGGGAAGCGCTGGTCTCAGCTGGCTGACTGGGTGACTGACTGGGTTCTAGGGAAGCGCTGGTCTCGGTGGCCGACTGGGTGACTGACTGGGTTCTAGGGAGGCGCTGGTCTCAGCTGGCTGACTGGGTGACTGACTGGGTTCTAGGGAGGCGCTGGTCTCGGTGGCTGACTGGGTGACTGACTGGGTTCTAGGGAAGCGCTGGTCTCGGTGGCTGACTGAGTGACTGACTGGGTTCTAGGGAAGCGCTGGTCTCAGCTGGCTGACTGGGTGACTGACTGGGTTCTAGGGAAGCGCTGGTCTCAGCTGGCTGACTGGGTGACTGACTGGGTTCTAGGGAGGCGCTGGTCTCGGTGGCTGACTGGGTGACTGACTGGGTTCTAGGGAAGCGCTGGTCTCAGCTGGCTGACTGGGTGACTGACTGGGTTCTAGGGAGGCGCTGGTCTCGGTGGCTGACTGAGTGACTGACTGGGTTCTAGGGCTGCTGCTCTGGTGATAACGAGGCTTTGGCTCATAGTTGTCGCGCACTGTGGTTTCGGTCTGGTCTGGCCCATCATATTTTTTGTGTTACAGTATCGCGACGTAGAAAGTCTGTCTCGCTCACTCACACACTTGTCACACACGCACGCATGCGCACGCACACAGACACACACACACACACTGTCTCTGTCTCTATCTCTCTCTGTCACACACACACACACTGTCTCTCTCTGTCTCCATCCCTGTCTTTCTCTCTCTCTCTGTCACACGCACACGCTGTGGAACACAACCACCTCACTGTACTTGATGTCTTGATGGAGAGGAAGAAGATGATAGGTTGCGATCAATACCCATTTCCTTATTCAGGAACAGGAAGTAATTTTCATAAATCCATACCCCGTTTTAGCTATAGGCCTAATCATCATATCATTTTTGTGCATATTGCATGTTTATGTTCTCACACTCCCAAGATATCACATAGACTACATTTAAAGGAGTAGTAAAGGGAAAATGCATGTTTAGCCCTGTTTTAAGGTTACTTATGATCATATACAATGGTTCAGATCAAAACGTTGACAAAACTAGCACTTTTGAGAAAGTCTGATAATTGCTCTACCACTGTTTTGGTCATACAATGGATGTGGGTGGGCACCGTGAAAAATCATTCAGAAGTTGGGGTGGATTGATGTTTAACACTCAATTTCAAAGACAAGAAACTCACGAGGTGTTAGTTGGCGTTCTGACATATAATTCGCCATAAAGTAAGATTCTAGTTCACCGGGAAAGGCTTTTTTAAATATTTAGCATAAAACTATTTAGTCGCAGCACATACGTGTGTAAACTTCCGCAAACTAGGTAGCCTAGCAACATAAACAATAACAATAGCTACCGTAAGTAGTTCCGCTTCCTGAATCCCCTCTGCGGATTGATCTACACATCTACAACGGTCGCTTCAATACAAGTCAATGGATTTCATAAAATGATCGATAAAACCCTACAGGATTCATACTTTGCGCAAATTTGATGTCAGAACACCAACGGACACCAATTACCCCCTCAGTGAGCTTCTTGTCTTTGAAATCGAGAGTTTAACATGTTTTTGAATGATTTTTCAAGGTGCCCACCCACATCCATTGTATGACCAAAATGGTGGTAGAGCAATTATCAGACTTTCTCAAAAGTGCTAGTTTTGTCAACTTTTTGATCTGAACCATTGTATATGATCATAAGTAACCTTAAAACAGGGCTAAACATGCATTTTCCCTTTACTACTCCTTTAAGAAAATAGTGATATATATAGAACCATTTGTAACAGAAGAACCCTCTGAGAACCTTTCAGGTCAGGGGGTTCCTTTGCTGTTACAAGTTGTTCTAGCATCTTTATTTTTCATGTACACAGACCTGGTACTGAAAGAGGGCATTGTGTTCTTTAGATGTGTTATCTAACCAACATGACCATAGAGGAAGAGCCATAATATGAAGGGAGGCCCAGGTATCAAACAATGGTCTCTCTAATTCTAATTCTTATATCGCTAACGTTATCACATGGTCCTTAATCCCCCTATCATGTGGGGATTATTTCCCAGGAAGGTACATCAATGGTTATCTGATTGTGCTTTGTATTTTTAAGTTGTTTAAAAAAAAAAAAACTGTCCAAATGTGGCACCCCAGATGTTTGATGGTTGTTTGTATCAACCCTTATCATTGAGATCAATAGAGATACCATCTCTATGGTAGCCTGAACCACATTAGAGTAGAAATCACAACAGGGTCTGTCTCTCACAGTGGTCAGTCATAGGCTATATATTTAAAGTGAAAATTAGATCTCATTCATTGGAACATAAATCTAAAATTAAACAACCCGAAAATTAAGCAGTAAACCACGATGATGATGATGGCAAACTTTCTGAAACTGCCCCCCGATTTATTCCTTTAATTTCCTTTGCGCCTGACCGTCTCCTAGTAAAAAGGGTCAAGCAGCACAGTTAAAGTATACAGTGTATAATTTTATAGGTTTTTCCCAACGGGGCTTCTGGTGCCGGTGTCTGGACTGACTGGCGGGGGCGGAGGGGGGGGGCTGGGGGGGGGGGGGGGGGGGGGGGGGTCGAGGCGAGACGACAGTGCGCACGCCGCGCTGGCCGGCTGGCTGACTGCGCGTCTCCGCGCCGCTGCGCTGTCGCCGCCGCCGCCTTGCCGCACACACATATCGGTTTCATTCCCTGTCAGTTCGGGATGGGGGCGGAGGAAGCCAAGCCATTAGAATCCTATAAAAAGGAAGTATCCGAGATCATAAAATAGCCAAGCTGCAGCAATAAGCACTCACTCACAGCCAGGGACAGACAGCCTGGAAGTCTCTTGTCAAGTTTCACTCTCCGACCTTGAGCTGGAGAGCATCAGCAATTTGTCATCCCTCTTCTGCTCATCATTCATTCTCATTCATCCAAGAACATTGAGCTGTTGGTGGGTTTTGTTTCTTTTTCATCAGAAAAGTGTCATTTTGTCGATGGCATTTTCTCATCCATATCTCTGATAAGGGTAGAACTGTGCGCGCTCTCTCGTGCTTTCATCCGTAAGGGGCCAAACTTCACGCATGGACTGAGTTGCAGAGAACCCGTGTCTTCGAGAACCCTTTTACGCGTAATTGGCTTCGGGTTTTCTGCTCTATTAATTAATTCTAGAACTCCCAGGCGGTTTCCTTTTTTTGAGGAGCATTTCAGCAAACTGTTTTCCGAGGATGCTCATCTTTCCTGGGATTGTCGCGCTTCTCGTCACCGCGGTGAGGATGGGTGCGTCCCAGCGGGTGGAGGCAGCGCGGTCCAAGGCCAACTCTATCAAGGCGACTCTTATGGGAGAGGCACCGACACCGGCAACGAACCGGACAGCCACGCTCCAAACCGGGATCCCCAAGAAACACAACCTGCTCGCACAGGTAGGCTACCGTTTTAATCTTTCTGTTTTCATTTTACTATAGCCTGTGGAATTGCACACCACATCTCAGAATTACGCACACTTAAAAGTTGTATTTTAGCAAGAAGAAGTTGAACAGTTAGTATAGAGGTATCCGAATAATAGTTGGCTAATAATAGTTTTGACGTCATAACATTTTTGCCACAGTTTATAATCCCATACAGTATGATATATGTTGCGTGTTTGTTGCGTAGGCTATATTTCCCACCATTGCGCACGGTGAATGGTTGATAATATAATACCATTCTTAATTCCAGCTCTAAAACAACGGTATACTTCCTTAAGAAAAAAAAACTCTCACGTGTGAATCGTTATTGGAAATTACAGGGATCGGACCCGCTCATAAACGTTAATTGCGTTTCAGACCTTGACGCCACTAGTCGCTCCGGCTAACAGCGGCACCGCGCAGACTTCCACCGCGGACCATTAACGCCGGGCAGAAATGTGAGAGAAAGTTAACACTCGCGGATCATTTTCTGTCTGGGTCTGGATGTAGCCTAATTAAAGCGGTCCAGACGCTCGCTGGGATTATTAGACGCTTGCTGCGGGGCCACGGAGGGATACTCTTACCAACTACTTAATACCTACTCAAAGTCTTATCAACTCCTGCTGTTTCAACACGGAGGGGAAGTAGCTTGCCTTGGGCGAGTACATTAGGCTCCGACGTGGACGACGGTGTTTAAAGAAGGATCTATTTGATTTTGATGGTGTTTATGTAAAGTCAAATGTCAAGCAATTGTGAATGACTATACCAGTGCCAAATGTCGATAGCATTAGATCTCTATGCTATTTCTAGATGTGCAAATACAGTATAGGCTAGATTAATCATCCATCTCGCAAGACGGTCATTGAAAACCGATAAAGAATGCAGGTACAGCCTAATAAAAGTCCAACCCCGAGAGTGTGTCTGAAGACAGGTTGTGTAAACCATTAGGTGGGCTGCTGCAGTATATATTGTACAGTAGACTGACTGAATATTTTTCTCGCTGATCTCTGATCAGTAGATGGCACCACATTGCTGTTTTTATCCCTTTAAAAAATTTCCCCAGGAGCAGAAAACAGCTGATTTCCTTTCCTCTTCGATAATCAAGTGTGGTTGGATCCGTGTAACTCCTAGTTGAATTCAGATCAGCTCTGGCTCTGACTGCTGTCTGTCGGGAGCTTATGCGGCTGTCTAGAGGTAGCGCTTGTCACCAGTGATGCCGCTGGGAGATATCTCTCTCTGGTGGGGAGAGATGAGAACGCTGCTCAGATCACAGCTACACCCTGACAGGGGAGATTAGGGAAAAGTATCTCTTTCTCTCTCTCTCTCTCTCTCTCTCTCTCTCTCTCTCTCTCTCTCTCTCTCTCTCTTTCTCTCTTTCCATTTCTCTTGGTATGTTTGTCATACACACACATACACACAGACACACACACACTTTCTCTGTTAGATACACACACACACCCATACGTTATCTTCCTCCCCATTCTTTTCTGTCTCCCATCTCTCCCTCTCCCATCTCTCTCTCGTTCTCTCTCTCCCATCACTCTCTCTCTCTCTCTCTTCCCCCTTCTGTGGGCATGAGAAAACCAGTCAAGCCGTGCCAGACCTCGCTTTAAATGTCAGCTGACAGCCGCGCCGTTCCAATAAAACTAGAGTGGTCTGGACGACCGAGACCACAGCCGCGTGTGAGTGTGGAGCCGGCGGAGACCACCGTCGTATGAGCAAAATATCATGGCACATTTACCAGCACATACACATGAGGATGGCTACAGCGGCTCAGACGGGAGTGGGTGTGTGTGTGTGTGTGTGTGTGTGTGTGTGTGTGTGTGTGTGCGTGGCCTGCGTCTCCATCTGCCTATCCCCGAGTGCCAGAATGGTTCCCAGCCTCGTAGCCAGACAGAACACAATCTGGGGCCAGATATGCGTTGTTGTGTTTTTTTTTTTACCATCGACCCCTCTCTCCGCATCTCCTCTAAAGTGTCTGTTTATGGGTTGAATAAATCAAAAGGTATAACAACGAGCCCTGGGTCTCCTTGTGGACAGTTGATTGGCAGAGTGTGGCGGCCATCAGCGAAAGCTCTGAGGCTCTGCTTTAACTGTATGGGAGAATAATGAGCCATCAATCAATCACACAAGGGATGTGTGGTTGTGATGGCTTTAAGATGTGTGGTGGTAGAGCCGTGTTGTCTGATTGAGAAGGATGTCAGTCTCTGTGTGTCGGAAGAAGCAACCCTGGTCTGCATGTAGCGTAGCGAGGCTCTGCGAACGGGGAATTAACTACTGTCTACGCTTTAATAAACATAAACGTAGGCCTTTTTTTCATTTCAGAAATAAACTTTTGCACTTGAAAAACAGCACCGCACGGAGCTGAAAAGGGTTCTGTTTGGAGCCGTAGGTTTTATTTAGAGTGCAGCGTTTGACCCGCATCAGTTTAACTGTAGTGTTAACATACTTGGAGTAACAGTGTGGATCAGACTCGTGATGAAGAACAGACACTCAGAACGCTGGTGTGAAAATGAGGTGCGTTTGATTTACACTCGGGGGTTGGCACTTTCTGGGACGGCTCCTATTGCCCCCCACTGCAGTTTAAATCAAGTGCACCTCCAGTATTTGACAGTATATAGGCCTGTAGATGTAGGCCGGATTAGCAATAAAGCACTTTTGGTGGAGAAGACGTGGGTCATACATCACCTCAGGCACACACAGTCTCCTCCGTCTGAGCGGAGCGCTGGCTATCTCTCACAGGTACTCCAGATTTATGGGGTGTGTGTTTTATTGAAGTTGCCACCCTGTTGAGTTTGTTACAGTTGGTGATGTATGGCTGGCAGCGCATCACACCTGATAGGGCATGCCCTCTGCCAGCCCGGGTGATTTAATACCTCTAACCCCTTTTTTGTGTGCGTTGTCTCAAGTATCTCTATGTTGTGTGTGTGTGTGTGTGTGTGTGTGTCGAGTATCTCGATGGTTCACCATTACACCCGTTTAGTGGGTCGATCATTTTTTCCGACACTCGTGGATCGCACACACACACACACACACACACACACACACACACACACACACACACACACACACACACACACGCACACACATTCTCTCTCTGATACACACATACACATTCTCTCTCTCTGACTCACATACACACACACACACACACACACACACACACACACACACACACACACACACATACATTCTCTCTCTGATACACACATACACATTCTCTCTCTCTGACTCACATACACACACACACACACACACACACACACACACACACATTCTACGGTGTACATATTTTATATGTCATTAGGCAGCTGTTGAAATGTATCCCTTCAGGGCCATAACGTCCCTGACATTAAAAGATATATGAAAGATTACAACATAAGCCCCCACGGGCTCCCTTTCAAATATAGAAAATTCAAGCGGGCGGCTAGCTGTGTGTGTGTGTGTGTGTGCGTGTGTGTGTGTGTGTGTGTGCGCGCCCGCGCTCGTAGGCCACCCAGAGACATCACTACAGCAGGAAACGGAGGATGTAATTTGCTGTTTAAACTGTCAGATCATAAAAGCATAGGGGACCGTATCCTGCGTGTCAAAAGCCGTTGGGTATAACTAGGAAGTGATGCGACGGCCTCACGTGTTTGTGCTTTTCCGCGTCATGTTGTGTCGATAAAGTTCACGTGACGGCGACTCTTCGCCTCTCGTCGCAGCCGCTTCCCGCTAATGTTAGAAGTCACATTAATCACAGCTTCAAACCCAGGGTCAGGTTATGACTGTCCCGAGTGATTCAATCATCACAATTAAGTCAAGCTGCTTTTGGGTGTGTGTGTGTGTGACTCTCTCTCCATCCTCCCTCCGCTGACTCAAATCACATTGACTTGAGGGAAACCAAATGTATCCTGAGGCTTTGGGAGCCAGTGCTCGTGGGTGGGCCACTGGTTCCCAATACGCGAACCAGTACAGGCGTTTTGAGGGTAACGGGCGGCATGGGAGTGAGTGAGGGTGGGAGTGAAGCGCCAACCGCCGCCCGCGACCTCCAACCCCACTAGAGGCGGACGCCGCCGCGGCGTTGCGTGCCGTTCGGATCCTGCCGACCGACCAACGGGAGCTGTTTCGCATCAGCGAGTGGCAGTGGCAGCACTTCTTAAACCGGGCCGCTTGATTTATGAATTTTTCCGGCACCTTCCAACAATGTAGAGAGAGAGGTCTGTTTTTACGAGCAGGAAACCCAGTCGCTTTAGACTCCCCTCGTTAAAACGTAGAGCCACGTCCTTTCTCTTTATTCCCCCCAGGTTCCTACCCCTACCAACCCCCCCCCCCTCCCCCCCAGCCCATCCCTCTCAGCCCCTTACCTGCTACCCAGCACCCCCCAACCCCCCTCCCAGACTCCTACTTCAACTCCCCCCCAATATCGCCCATCAACTCTTTCCAACCTCCCTCCCAGCCTCTCACCCATTCCACCTCCCCCAGCCTCACACACACCCCCTCCTCCCTCCCTCTCAACCCCCCCTCTGGGGGTCAGTAAAGTGTTTAGTGATCCTAATGAGCTGAGAGGGAGAGAGAGGAGGCAGGCGGAGGTGCGACCGCTCGTTAGCGCCATCCACGCTAGCCGACCAGGCTAGCTCCGGTCCACACCACCAGGCCCAGACCCCAGACAAAGCCAGGCCAGACTCCCGTCTCCTCCAGGCTGCACAGCCCGGGGGTCTTCCGGTCTCGCAGCCCCGCCACCAGTCAGCCGGTCCCCAGGGTGCCGTGAGGCGAGTCCCCAAGTGGGACGCATTAAGGGGGGCCTGAGGAGCAGCGTCCCCCGGGGAACACATTCCCAGTGTTATGGGATTGTTAATGGGAAGAAGAGGACCTCCATGGACCCCCCTCTCCCTTCCCAACTACCAAGACCCCTCAGAACCCCCTGTTCCCCTCTGGTTCCCATCCTCAAACCAGTTAACACCTCGCATGACCACCATACAGGCTCTCGACTGAGGAGGAGGAGGAGGAGGGGTTCTATCTCTCGATCTCACTCTCTCTCACCCCTTCACTCCCTCGCTCACATGCTGTTGCTTTAGTCGCCAGTGCAGGTCAGACAAGGCCTCTCTCTCCGCGTGGCAATGTGTTTTTTTTTTACGATTCAGACTTCATCAGAATCACAATCAGAAACAGCTTTATTGCCAAGTAGCTTTTCACATAGAAGGAATTTTCTTTGGTCTGATGGTGCATAACAATAAACAGTGTGAGGACAATACAGGCCAGTGCAAAATACAATAACCTAAGTGACAAATACAATATAATCTTCAATAATGTAGAAAATAATCCTGTGTCAGTGGAGCTTGTTGATGAGGCCAGCTACAGTCGGAAAGAAACTGTTTTGGTTGCCACAAGTCTTTGGTCCTCATGGACCACAGTCTCCTGCCAGAGGGGAGTGGTTCAAAGAGTTGGTGTCCACGGCGGGATGCGTCGACCACGATCTTTCCTGCCTGCTTCAGGGCCCTGGAGGCGTGCAGATGCTGGAGGGATGGCAGGTTGCAGCCAATCACCCTCTCAGCAGAGCAGATGACACGCTCTGGACTTGTCCTCAGCAGTGGCATCAGCGTACCGGATTATGATGGAGGAGGTGAGGATGGACTTGATAATGGCGGTGTAGAAGTGTCGGTTGAACCTCTTCAGTTTCCTCAGGAAGTACCTCCTCTGCTGTGCCTTCCTTGACATCCTGGGAGATGATCGTGCCTCCGACTCAACTGGGGAGTCACCCAGGGGGTGGGGGGTGTGGCTGGGTTCTTTCTGAAGTCCACAGCCATCTCCACTGTCTTTAGAGCATTGGGCTCCAGGTTGCTTTGGCCACACCAAGACACCAGATGGTCAATCTCCCACCTGCAAGCGGACTCATCCCCACAAGAGATGAGCCCAATGAGGGTGGTGTTGCAGGCAAAACTTGACAGACATCACTGACTGATGACGGGAGGTGCAGCTGAAGACAAAACAATGCGCACCAACACACTGAGGCGGCCATCTTGGATTGACAAGTGGCCTGTAGGGTCAGACATGGCTCTGTCATTGGCTAAAGGCTCCTCCACCACTGGCATGGACGAGAAAGGCTTAGTGAATGAGGAGGCCTGGAGTCACTGAGCTAAGTCCTCAGAGGGACTTACCTCCAAGTTACACATAACGTTTTATTAGCTATTAGGGTCACATGGAAATGCTATTGCAACACCATTCGCAACACTGGGCATGCGCGTACCTGTTATAAACAGACCCTGACCGTTATCTATGAAAATAATTTCTTTCAAATGCATTTATTTAGGGCTGCCTGTCTTCAACCAAAGGAAATCATGGTCAGCATCTCCAAATAAGTAGTATTGTTGTTGTTTCTTTTGATGTAGGCCTGCTTTTTCTCTTGAATCAAACATGTTTAATATTTTCTGAAGTTTTTAGTCTCAATGCAAATGATCTGCTTTGCAAAATCGTAAAGTCTGTGACTAAACACTCCACGTCTAGATATATGAGTGTCAGACTTTAAATCTTTTAATCTAAAATCTTTTCGAAGTCTGGACATTGCGATTTGACTATTATAATGCATAAACGAATGACATAGATAGAACAGCAGAGCATAATCTAATTGATAGGCCTACATTTCCCAGTGCTGCGCAGCCATGCATTTTAGAGAAAGTCCATTTAGACCCTTCCTCGGCATCCTGCTCAAAATACACTCCCGCGGCTATGTACGTAAGCAAATGAGTCATAAATGATATAATTAGGAAACTTGTAGTGTATTATATTATAGCCTATAGCCTTTTTTTGTCTAACAAACTTAATTGCTCGGCAAATAGAATCTTGGTCGGACAAAAGTAGAGCATTAAATCCTACAATCACATCTGATGTAGACAATAGCCAAACTTGCTTCATCATTATCAAGATGATATCGCATTTGCCTGTATACATGAGTAGGGAATCCAGGAAAATGATGACGAAGAACACCCCTCGTGGCATTCTCAAAACTTCATAGGTTTTCACAACGCCTGACGGCCTGTTACTGTAACCGCGAGGTGCAAACGGGAACCGAAAGTCTCGTAAACGGGGGTGAAACAACGCCGTGTAACCCAGGCCTCATACTTACACATAAACACGGTGTTTCCAGTGATGAAAGCAACCAAGGTTGTCTGCCTAGATCTGTGTGTATGTGTGTGTGTGTGTATGTGTGTGTGTGTGTGTGTGTGTGTGGGTCCTATGTCATCCGATACCAGGAAGCTTTGTGTGTGTGTGTGTGTGTGTGTGCGCATGTGTGCTTGTGTGTGTGCCTGTGTGTTTGCGGGTTTGTACTGTGTGTGTGTGTGTGTGCGTGTGTGTGCGTGTTCAGTGAGGTGTGTTTACTCAGTGACATAGTTTATTTGGCTCTCTGGGGCCACAGGCGTTCATTAACACCATTCACAGTCTCAGGTTTCCTGCTCCATCACCCAAGGTCAAGTTCAGTCACCCCGCCTGCTCTCAAAGCAGTGTGTGTGTGTGTGTGTGTGTGTGTGTGTGTGTGTGTGTGTGTGTGTGTGTGTGTGTGATGAAACGCCTGTATCCTTTAACTTCACCTCAGACAAAGCTTTTAGATGTCGGTGGGAATATAATATATCATGACATTAAGTTATATATATTACATGACACAGACTGCCTGGTCTAAATTGTTAGACCAAAACTAACTCAACTTTGAGGCCCTGCAAACCCACATGCCGTACCTCCTGTTATGCGCTGCTCCACTATCACATAGTGATATCAGACAGTAGTCAGTCCTTAGGAACGCCTGAGCCAGGTAAATATGGGATAAATACAGTCTCACGCCCAAGGTTCAAAGCCTTGCGTATCCCTGTCCCATAGTAAAGCACTCTGGAAGATTACCACTCCCGCACACACTAGACTCACCCTTCAAAGCCAGCGCCAGTTCCCCGGCACGAGAGTCACACGAGGCAGGACTGGGCTGAGCCCGGGGGGGTGGGGGGGGCTCCATCCTCCCCCCCCCCCCCCTCCTACTCTTCATCTGTTATGGCCTTTATCTTCTCACCCAGCCAGAGCCAGCATGCGTAGCGAGGCTGGCCCCAGACTGGTACAGCACAGCCAGCATACCCACAGAGGCACCACAGGGCTGTGCACCACCCCCTCTTCCCAGACACACACACCCGTACAGAGAGAGGGGGAACAGGGCCTTTTATGTGCCAGAGATCGTCCAGGGAGACAAACACAGGGGAGCAGCGACAGACAGGGTTTTTTTTTGGGGGGGGGGGCATTCTCCAAAAAGATTCTCCAAAAGATCACATCAGAACAAAACCGCATATTATATACTCTCAGAAGTTGCGAACGTGGCGTTAAAAAAACACAAAAAAAACACTGACAGATACAGAGAGATTATTGACCGAGATTATCAAGAGTTTTTAAAGGGGCTTTGCCCCTGGAGGAACGAGTGGAGCAGCGATGGAGGAAGTGGAGGAGGGAGGGAGGAAGTGGAGGAGGGAGGGAGGAAGGCCGGCTGTCTGGCTGGCTGTCTGGCCAGGTAGACCCCTCTCCTCTACCTCATACTGTCATCAATCCTGGGCTGTTATCCTGCTGAGTCCAGACATAAATGAATCAGTCGGCGGGAGACGGCATGGAGCACCACGGGGAACAGATGAGGAGCTGGTGAAGAGTGCTGTGGGAACCGGAGGAAGAGGAATGATCTGTGGTATTTACAGCGCACCACGGGAGGAAGAAGTAGCCTATCTCGCGTTAGATAACAGGCTATTTTTCACATCGGAAATTGGCCATCGGCTGACCGACTGTCTCTCCTTTGCTCCGTTTTGGCTCCTCTTCAGAGCGTTTGGGCTAGTTGATGGAGCCTCTTCTTCTGAAGTCCTTTTATCGTCATGTTTTACATGGACAATAATGTGTTTTTAGTGCTAGGCACGTTGCCAACGCTGGCCTCAAATGAGCCTAAACTGGCACGGTGACAGAAACCTGTGAATTGTAATGATTAGTGAGGACGTCTTGCTGGACACGATGTATGTAACCTTACTCATGTATCACACATCTACTTTCAAAGGAGGCTACTAGGAAACAGAGGCAACACAATGCACTTTACAGAGAGCAAAGACGGGAGGGTCATAGATCCTACCTCGGCATTTTCCGGAGGGAAGTGAAACAGTTCACCAGATCAGCAAGTCTAATCTAATCGAATCACAATAGCAATCCAGAAGTTCCTCAATTTCAATATTATTATATTGTAATACTGTGTTGTCATCAGGGGACATAATCCAGATTGTCTTCTTTCTCGTTCTGGCGGAGTCACTGCAACGCTGTATCTCTCCATGTGTTTCCAATATGACTAAGTCAGTGCGGCTCACACTGGAGCCAGAAGACATCTAATGTCTTTCAGCCTCTTGTAAACACAAAGATATTAAATAACGTATTTTTGAACTTCCAAAGAGTCATCGAGATACCGTCTGTTTTGGAGAGAGCATGTGGCGTATATTTGATTTCTGTGATGGTTTCTGTTTGTGGGGTGATATGATTTAACTATCCGCTGAACCCCAAACCTTATAAGGAGCTTCACTGCAGAGCGGAGAACTGGAATGATTTTAGACTGGCACTGCTCCGTCGTTTATCACTCATCGTACAGCGCGTGTGCACTGCCCCGGCCAATCAAACAATCACTCAGTCAACCAGTGACGGTCAGTTCCGTTGCAGATTTATCAGAGCATAATTATCCCAACGATAGCCTAACAACATGGCCCAGTGTGAAGGTACATACATATACAAGAGTTCCCGCAGCCGTTTAGCTCTGCGGACATCATGCGAGCTGTCATCGATTTGATTTGTATATTTGGGGTTCGTTCTCCCCACTGGCTGTGGTTAAATATCGTACTGAATGACACCAGAGCAGGTCGCTGATTGTAACGTACAATATGGCCAAACCATGGAGGATGACACCCAGCCGTAAGGTTGGGTTGAGAGCTGAGGAAAGACACAGACACCGCTATGACATTACAGTCATTTAGCAGACGCTATGGACTCATGCGCGGGAGACTGGGCTCCAGGCTTGCTGGAGAGCCTTGACCCCACTGTGTGTGGAGCTTCTCCCAGACGCTGCAGCTTGATAGTGTGGCTCAGTCCCGGTGTCGCCCTGTCACTCAGCACACTCAGAACACATTCTCTCCCGTGGCGACATTATTTTATTTGACTCGAAACGGGAATGTCCGATTTTTTTCCCCTCTGGTTTGGTGATAGTTTCATTTGAACCCGTTTGCTCTCCCTCCGATGCCGAAGGCAGGAGGACGCCATGTGTAATAAATTAGTGCTACGACAACCTTTTCCAGTAACGTCTCCATTGATTGTGCTGTACATGCATACGCAGCTTGTTGTGGAAAAAGTGAGCAGGCCATAGATTAGGTTGCTTTGGCTGCCGTGAACTGTGGTCACTTTATTTTTGTACACAGTTGTGATTATTTTACCTCCGTGGTCGTCTCATGTCATGGAACAACACGTTTAGCAACTGTGGGATCTCTGTGGCACTGTTGTCCTGCTGCTTCTCCTGCGTCTTCTCTCCACGTGTCCGGCGGCCCGATGAGGCGAGCGAAGAGAACGGAACGAGCTGGAAACTAACCGCAAATGTCAAATATCGCTTGGGGTGGAATTCGTCAAAAGTCAAAAAATCTGCTGGTCACAAAAAAACCAAACTCTCCACTCTCTAAGGGTGCAATCAAACCGTTAAATCTCTAATGGCTAATTAGGCCTCCACAGGTTATAGCTGAGTGGAGACGACCTTGGCAGGGGAGCTGAGTGGAGACTACCTTGGCTTCCAGTTTCCAGTGTTTTCCTTGGTCCAAATGGCCGCATTGTTTGGAGAAATGGTAGACACGTTCCTGCCCGCTGGGGACAGGCATACCAACTGTAAGCTTGGCCGCGTTCGGCTGCGTTCGGCCGTGTTTGTCCCTCGACCGCATGTCGACCGCATGTCGAACGCCTGGAAAGAGCAATGTGAAAGCTGTCTGGCGGGACGCACAAGCAAAACACAGAACGCTCTGTAGACCTGGATACTGTCTCGAGCGGATTTAGCTCAAGTTTGTAGTCGCCTTCATCAAAATACAGGCAGAGAAATAAGTGATGGTTAAGAGCCGAGTCGAAGAGTGGGTATTTATTCTCTAATAAGTATTCTTTAGACTCCAATAAGTGCAACCCAAATATTTTCCACAATGTCTGCTAGCCAGTACGCCAAGACCCTGGATTTTTATGATGTAATTCTGAAAATTGCTAATGTATTTTTTGGTGACAGATTGACTGCAGGTTAACATAAACACAACCGCATTGTCAACTGAACTATATTGAAAAAAGTAAAAATAAATTATATATATTGAAACAAGACCCGATTAAAACCTAGTACAGTATAATATGCAGATCAATATGATTGCTATCTTAGCCTAGCTAACAATTACGGTCGCTTGCAACCTATCTTATATGTACACCTAAAGTGACTAAACACTAGCCTTGTGTGACCATCCTGATTTTGCGAGCTCACATTTTGTTTCTCTCACAAATCAGTCTGGATACTCTCCATAGAGAACCGTTTGTGCCAGATCAGAAACAATCTCGCCAATCTATGTTGGATGTGAGGAATTGAATGACAGATGGTTCATCCAATCACCTGCCAAGCATTTGTGAAAGTCCCTGTCCTTTTCCAAACAGTTTACAATGGAGTTTCAGGACGGTTATGCGAAGCAAACCATGCGTCGAGTTACTTAAACACCATGTTACTGGGAAATGTATATTTTTTTAATTCAATGGTATCATTACTGCACAAAGTACAAACTACTGGGACATTGGGAAAACACTTTTTTTTTCCTGAGTAGTGACCCGCAGTCGCTGTTCATCCATTTTGTTCACCAGAGACCATACATTGGCAAGGAGAGATAGCTGATGAGGAGTTAGCGTCAGCTTAGCCCTTAGCCTCCTTAAGGCTCATTTAGGCATAAAGAACTCAGACGGATACGGACGAAGCTTTCTCGCTACCATTTCATCCGTATTTTGTCTGTCTTCTGAGAGCTTACGGATACGGGCGTAGCGGAGCAGTACCAGGGCCTACCACCAGAAGTTGTGGGGGCAGTGTAGCCACAGCAAGAAGCGAGACACGCCCAAGCACGACGAACAGTAGAAGAAGAAGCTTTCACTTTTGAAAGGGGTGGATTTAAATGGAGGACGTTTTTGAGGAGAGGCTGTGCGAGTTGGCGAGGAACCTCATCACAGTCAGTCACAGACATTTGCGTTTATAGGGCTGTTGCGGTCCAACCAAAAAATAAGTTAAATAAAAGCAATGTTAATTTCCCAAGTGTGACACTGCACTGCCCTGTAGTGGATGCATTTAACGTATACTTAACCAACGTAAAGGCATGCAAGTATGTGGGCAGTGACTGTTATAATGTTTGAAAAGGAAGGATAGATTTTCGTACGAAAAGGGAGCTTAAATAAGCCTTGAGCCATCCTCGCTTCCCCGGCCGTTATTTTTACATTCTTCCCGCCACTCGCCCGGCAGAGCGGAGCTGGGTGATGGCGTCCGGTGTCTTAGGGATCTCAGTGTTCAGCCGGAGATCACCCATAAATCACCCTTAAAGTTTTGTAAAACAATATCCGCAATTTCTTGATGGGTAGGTATGCAAACAAAACTGTTCTGAGTGAACAGACTTGAAACAAGTCGGTAGATAAGCGCTGACCTTGCAGAATCTGGAGACGCTGAGTCGCGTGTTGTGCACGTGCCGCCATCTTGGTCCTATCAAGTTACACTAGTAGACGCGTTCCGGCCGACCAATGACGTAACTTCATCACGTGTGTGAAATTTGACCAATGGTGTAACCTCGTCAGTCAAGTCAGTCAGTCAGTCAGTCAGTCAGTCATTTAACCAGTCAGTCGGTCAGTCACTCACTTAACCAGTCAGTCGGTCACTTAACCAGTCAGTCAGTCACTTAACCAGTCAGTCAGTCAGTCAGTCAGTCAGCCAGTCAGTCAGTCAGTCAGTCAGCCAGTCAGTCAGTCAGTCAGTCAGTCAGTCAGTCAGTCAGTCAGTCAGCCAGTCAGTCAGTCCACAGACATTCACGTTTGTATGGCTAGGCCCTACTGTTGCGGTCTAGCCAAAAAGGAAAAAAACAACTATGCAAACAGGGCAGAACCATCTTATCTGCACAGCCCTACAATGATAACAGAATGACGATCAAATCTACTCTACTTTTTTTTTACTGTAAAGCACTTTGTGATTGTGTACTATCTTGAAAGGTGCTATATAAATAAAGTTTACTTACTTACTTACTTACTTACTTACTTACTTACTTACTTACTTACTCGTGGCTCACAAACCAATACATTGCTCTGGTTCCCCCCCGCAGGTGTATCCGTGCAGCAGTGATAAGGAGTGCAGCGTGGGCAGCTACTGCCACACCCCCCAGCACGCCCCGCCCCGCTGCCTCACCTGCCGACGCAGGAAGAAGCGCTGCCATAGAGACGCCATGTGCTGCCCCGGCAACCGCTGCAGCAACTGTAAGTTGGTCTGAGGCCCTTTATTTAAAATGTAGTATATCTCTCCCTCGCTCTCGTTCTCTCGCTTTCTTTTCTTTCATTTTTTTATCAGTGTTTTATTTGTCAAAGCACGAGAGGTAGGAAGAGAGTTGAGTGCTGGTTACATGTTGGTGTGTAGCACAGGCCTGAACACGGTCTATGTGAACCGATGTATTTTACGTGTTCAGGTCAGCAGCCTGAAACACCCAGTCCGGCCTCCTCCCACGTCAGCTGGCACATCACGCTCTGTCTGCTTCTTTTCTCTTCTGTTCTTCTGTCATACGGAGACATCTCTGGAACACCTGTCACGTTCGATGTCCCGCTCGACGCAGAACACGGTTTCTATCCCAGAGGTCTACATTTGCAATCTGTTTTCACATCCAAACTGGATTAAAACACGTTGCGCTCAGAGCGGAGCGGTTTAACCTCGAGCCCTTCGCTCTCATTCGGTGTTCCCAGTCCAACCTGAACCCCCGCAGGTCAGGACTGCCTGACTCTGGCGGGATGCTGCTTGAGGAATGATCTGGAGAGAGAGACAGCAGTAATGATAACAGCATGTGTAGCCTTAAGCCCCCGTGGTGTAGAGCCCATCTAAAAACACAATCCAACATCTTCTTGGCTTACACTTTGAATTACTAGACTGTACCTCGGGTAAGCCCTAGTGAATGGTTGCTCAGATTGTTGAATACGATCTTTTAAACCTAGCGTGGTCTTTTTCTATTCCACTGTGCCTCTGGCTAAATGTTGTAATGTCATAAAAAGTAGCATCATGTCTTCCCAGCATTGTGGTCGATGGCTATTGGCTAACATCCAATTCTGCTCTCTCTCTCTCTCTCTCTCTCTCTCTCTCTCTCCCTCTTTCTCTCTCTCTCTCCCTCTCTCTTTCTCTATCTCTCTCTCCCTCTTTCTCTCTCTCTCTCCCTCTCTCTTTCTCTCTGTCCCTCTCTCTCTCTCTCTCTCTCTCTCTCTCTCCAGATAACTGCGTGCCAATCTCGGATAGCGTTCTCTCGCCTCACATCTCGGCCTTAGACGAACACAACAAGCTGTCCACCAAGGACCACGGGTGGAAGAAGAGTGGGAAGGCCCACTCCAAGCACTCCCTCAAAGGTACGCACAGCGCAGTGTTCACATTTCACCTTCCTTACACATCGCCCCCCTGGTGTCAGGTCAGTGCCTCAGTTTGGAGCACACCCAGCTCAAATCCATACAGCAGATTAGGGATACTTGAAGTATTTGAGGTGCGTTTGATTTATCTCAGAGTTTGCGCCTTTGGGAAGTGCTCTATTGCTTGCGTTGTAGTGAGTGAACTACTTTAAGTGCACCTTCGGTAATGATGGCAATGCTCGTAATTAGACAACCGACTGACCCTGAAACGTGTGCCAGGCAATGCAAACCGCAGCTAAGATAACATAAGGTCACTTTGGGGAAAGGCTATTTATTTGCTTTTATTTGCGTTTTGACTGATTGCGTTTTTGCGTCACTCACCGCAGAATACAACTCAATTGCAGTGACCTTTCGTAGGTGAACCCTAAATGTTTATTTGCAGAGAGAGAGAGAGAGAGAGAGAGAGGGGGGGGGGGGCAGAGAGAGAGAGAGAGAGAGGATGGGGGAGTTCTGGAGAGCACAACAGCGAATGCAGCAAACCGTTAAGGCAACGGAACTCGGCGCCGGTGATTGGAACTCCATTTTGAAACGCTACAGGAAGTGGGGGTCGTGTCGGGCAGACGGGATCGCTGGCTTGCGTGTCGAGAAAGCCCCGCGGGAGAGGAGAGCTCAGTCGTTTCACAGCAAACTCGCGTGACTAAATAACATGTCTAATAAATATTTGTTGTACTAATTACGCCTTTGAACAGGGTAATACGAACCTCCTGACAGGAATATCAGGTTCTACAGTACATAAAATAGGTTAATTTGGTTAATAAATCAGGAAATGGCTGTGCTCGAGCTTTTGCAGGGGTCTGAAGACATTTCCAGTACTGTAACACACCGTGGCCCTGTAATGGGATTTGAACTGAGGAGAACCAAGGATCCGGTTCTTTGGGATGAAGCCATAACAATGCATTCTGACTCAGCATTTCCTTTGCTTAAGTCATTGGGACTTTTTTTTATATAGTCCGATTCCATTTTACATACAGTACACTTGACTTGTGCCATAACGACATTGTACAGTGTGTGACCGGGCTGGGGCTAGGTGAGAGCATTAAATTGAATTGAATTGAATTGAATCGAATCGAAACGAAACGAAACGAAACGAAACCTTTATTGCCCCAGAGGGGAATTTGTTTAGCACACGTCACGCATACACAAAACATTAAATCTACGCCCATCACCAACACCACAATGTCACCAACCACCATCATACGACCAGAGCTCAGCCGCTGAGCAGCGCCACTTCCCCCCTCACAGTGGCTACGATCGTATCAGTTCTTAAAAACGTTATAAAGACATGCCGCAGGCTCTCCAACCATTTCAACCATACTCTATAGTTTGCTCATCCCAGTTGCTGTGAGAAGTTGGGCTGTGCGTAAAAATAACACAACAAAACCCCTTTTTCTATCTCTGACCCCTCCTCTCCTCTCCTCTCCTCTCCTCTCCTCTCCTCTCCTCTCCTCTCCTCTCCTCTCCTCTCCTCTCCTCTCCTCTCCTCTCCTCTCCTCTCCTCTCCTCTCCTCTCTGTCGCCAGGTCACGAGGGGGACCCGTGCCTGCGCTCGTCCGACTGCTCCGAGGGCTATTGCTGCGCCCGCCACTTCTGGACCAAGATCTGCAAGCCGGTTCTGAGGCAGGGAGAGGTGTGCACCAAGCAGAGGAAGAAGGGCTCGCACGGCCTGGAGATCTTCCAGAGGTGCGACTGCGCCAAGGGCCTCTCCTGCAAGGTGTGGAAGGACGCCACGCCGTCCTCCCGGTCCCGCCTCCACATGTGCCAGAAGATCTGAGGGAGGGAGAGAGGGAGGGAGGGATGGAGGGAGGGAGGGTGGATGCAGAGGGGAGGAGGAGGAAGAGAGGACTGGGGGGGGGGGGGGCAGAGGAGGGCAGCGAGAGCCTGACTGTATGTCTGTCTGCACAGGGGGGGGGTCCTCTCTCTGCGCCTCACCTGGAGGGGGGTTAGGACTTGGGGGATGGGATGAGATGAGGGGGGATGGATGGAGTGGGAGAGAGGGGTAGAGACTGAGAGAGACGGAATGGACAATGCTTGAAGGCCTCCGCCCAGCGAATGAAGAGGGTTCTGAGAATGTTTGAATGGTTCCTGTTTCTTTGTTTGTTTGTTTGTCAGGACATTCAGAAAACATTGCATGAATAGTGTCATAGTTAAAATATGTTTTTTTTAACTTCCAATGATGTTTCATGAAAAGCAATTTCCAAGCGTTAATTCAGTAATAATGTTCATACTTCGGTTCCCCGGACTATGAGAAAACACCCCACAAATGTCATCAGCATTCTCAGAACCTTCAGGGATCCACATTCTATGAGCCGGGTACCGTAGTAGGTTCTGTGTTGAAGAAAAGCCATGAGAACATTCTTCAAGCCTCGTCTTATGAACATCTACAGAAACTAAATTAGATGCACTTGTGAAAACGAAAAGCCATACAGATCACCTATATGTAACCGAGTTGAACTCCTCAGCTGTAATATACTGTTGCTAGTTTTCCTGTGGCGTAGCTTTTGCTAAAGCGTTCTTTTTAAGAGGACGGGACCCAGCATATGTACTGCAACCATTTTCATTTGAGGGCAGAGAAACCAATATTATCTCGTCTTCCAGAAGATTCTTCTCATTAAAGCAAATGTTGATGTTTTGTAACATTTGTTTACTCGTTTTGTCCGTATTTCGTTTATTTTTGTTTTGTTTCGGCACATACGGTATACTTCACATTCTCACAAATCTCAATTCTGGACCCAGATGACCAAAGCTATTGTATCTCACTACTCTCTCAACTATTTTAGAAAAATAACTGTCCAAAAGCTCCACGCCAAGAGCAGTTTTGATTTCACAGACGTGTTGCTGAGGTAGAAGTGTGTGTTTCAAGCTGTCTGCACCAGATCTGGGTCAAACGCATTTGTCAGGTAACTGTCAGAACACCAGAGGTGCACTTGATTGAGCAAAACCAATGTAGCATTCTTAAAAGGGTAACCTCTGAGGTAAATCAAACACACATTAAAAAATCAAAACAACTATGTGATCTATGTGTTTGACCCAGGTTTCTGGTAGTGAGAGTCTGTTTTGTACCACATCACAGCAGGGTCGATAGTGCAGAACTTGATACCATACACACGGAGTTAGCTCCACTTCCCTGTGATTATATACAGTATAATCACCTCCATATGACCCGAGACTGGGAATGCTGGTAGGATCCAAGGGTTATATTGAACACATGGGTTTATCTATTTGTACAGTGCTCACAAATGACAATTTGTGGGAAAAAAATGGCTGCAGTTAGAAAATATGATGCCCAATCATTGCTTGGCTGTTCCTCTACATTTTTAATCTGTGTCCAATAGAAGATGCGATTTCAGTACATGAATCAAGACATTCATTTTCTTTTCTTTTTCCGTCTCTACTGGGAACCTGCTTATCGTTAATATTTGTCAATATTTGTCCCGTCTTTTTTCTTTTCACCTCTCGTGTAACATAGTCGATTGTTCACCACGTAGTCAATGCGATAATGTGTACCACCATTTTGCTTTTGTTGTGTTCTCGGAGCACCATGTACACCATTTTGTTTTTGTAATCATTTAACATCATCAATAAGCTCTTATTATTGTAAATAACTTGGAAACAATTGAAATTGTATTTAAGAATCAATGTATATCATGTACATATAAAATAAACATCAGAATGCTTTAAATGTAACAGCAGAATGACTAGGCGAGACGATTGAGACGGTGACATGATAGAGAAAGGTCAACTCACTACATAGCTCATTTACAGGTAAATACCATCACACAAGGCATGGGGGGAAAGTCAATAGTCAGATTTGACCAACACTAATAGTCCAGTATATTGTAGGATAGTTCATATTTGGAAGTTATAGGCTGATAAACATCTAGATATCAACCGCTGATATAGTTCAGCTGCAGTGATGGAATATGGAATTATACATATATCCGAAAATTTCAACAATGCTGTTTGTGAATACTTTGTTGACGCTGGTATTTTGTGTGTGTATTTACAAGGATGAATGAATAAAGAGAATGTATTTTGTATCACCGGCGACTCAAGACTGTGTTATTACCTGTTCTTCATCGTTTGGGTCAGTTGGTGCGGTCCTCTCCCCCCAGAGGCTGAGGGGCTATCCTTTTACCAACCCGAGCCTGGGTGAGGGGTCACCCGGGCTATATATCCAGGAGCTTGCTCAATCGCCTTGTTGAGAGGGGTCAGGGAAGAATTTTTACAGCTCACTTATCTGGCCCCCGGGTGATTACTGTTTTTTTTGCTTCCCTCTGGAATATGTAGGGGTGGGTCGTATACCCACCTCCCTTGTTCTCTGTAAAGCGCATTGGGTTGCCTCTGGGTATGAAATGCGCTATACAAATAAAGCTTTGATTGATTGATATCCAGGCACACCTCCAGGAGCCACTCCACTGTTTCGGCATCCACGACCGTCAGGTCATGCATTCCGTTGGGTGTCCGTTATGCCTGCGAGGATGGGAAGGTTGTCCACAGGAGTGGAACGCAGGCATCCTGTCACGATGCGCAAGGCTTCATTGATAGACGGGTCGATGAGGCGGGTGTGAGCGCTGCGACACCAGACCAGTGCACGATACTCACTGGTCGAGTAGACCAGAGCTAGGCCTGCCATAGGCAATGTTTTTGCACCGGCGCCCCAGCCTGATCGAACCAGTTGTCTCATCAATGCCACATGAGCTGTTAACTTCTTGCGCAGTGACTCAAGGTGTCGGCAGAACGTGAGCGACCTGTCCAATGTCACGCCGAGATAGGTTAGCTTGGCGCTGCATGGCAGGAGTGTTCCATCGATGTGCACTCTGAGCTCACGTTTGGCTTCCTTGTTGTTAAGGTGGAAGGCCGCCGACACCGTCTTTGCCTCACTGAGCTTCAATCTCCATTTCCGGAGGTATGCTGCTAGTGTCTGCATGTCCTGGCTCAGGGTCTCCTCCACGGCCTGCCAGTCTCCAGCTGAGTACACCAGCGCGAGGTCGTCTGCGTAGGCATACTTCCTGGAGACTGTGATCAGGAGATCGTAGGTGTAGATGTTATAAAGGAGGGGGGCCAGGACAGATCCCTGGGGGACGCCGTTCTTAAGGCATCGCAACCTGCTTTGCTGTCCGCTACCGGTGGTGAGGGTGAAGCTGCGGTTTCAGACAAGCTCCATGATCATGCTGACCATGTGCCTGTCTGGCAGCAGGCGGAGCTGCTTGCAGGTGAGGCCGCGGTGCCATACGGTGTGTTATTACCGACCGGCGGCCATGGATGGAAGTCAGCTGAGAACATCTCTCTCAACGGTCATTATCTAACATGTACTGTATTGGTATTGGATGTCTAAAGTCAAGACTTTGCTGGATTATTGCGCGTTTGGCAAATTCCAAAGGGCTTAAACCCACAAATATGACTGTTTCATGCAAAGACCATAAACAGCCACAAGATGAATCCATAGTCACCCACCCGTGAACCTGCGGGCTCAATCTGCCTCGTTGGGGGAGTGAATCTCTCAGCTGTCAGACCCTCGGTTGTTCTTTGAAACGAAGCAAAACAAACACTGAAATACAAAAGGAAGAAATGTCTGGATCGGGTCGTTTCCCCCCGACCACTTCAGAGAGGCTGGAAAAGACTGACTAATCCCTTATAGCCGGACTAAAAGCTCCATAAAAGATCCACAGAATAAACCTCAACCTCAAGTGTTTGGAGCTCTAGTCTGTTCTATTCCATCCTGCAAGTTTATAGAGCTCTGTTTGTGTCTGAGGACAATTCCGATATCAATCATTGGTTTACAGTAGATTGAATACTTGACGTGGCCCATGCTGTGTCCATCGTGTCCTACTAGGGATGAAAACTCAACCTGCTATCAACCTTTAAATATGTGCTACCTGTACATTGTGTATCTATAGAGATACATACAGTATACGTTCTATAGCTAGTCTTTCTTTTAGTTACATGTATGTCTTTATTTTAGATATGACATATTCACTAATGGCAACAAGTAGGCCTGTGATGTGTCCATCAAGTCCCACTAGAGATGAATATTAAACAGACACGGAGGAAGTAAACCTTCTCTTGTTGATGTTCTAGCCTAAATGTGTCCTATGCTGGACATTTATACATGCAGTATTACAGCCAATTGTTGGTGTTTGGGTTTTTAGACGTGGTATTGAACGGAAGCTGGGTACTAGTAGTGGCTTCCTATGGTGGCTTCATACTCACCAGAATCCCACTTGCGGAAATTCTTTGATATTCTAGTCTTCCATTTTTCCATGCAGTTATTTAACATTTTACAGACTAAAGGGACATTTCTGAGAGCGACCTTTTTTGGGGGGTAAATGTGCTCGCCAGATGCTCGATAATCTTGAAAACCCATCAATGCAGGAAGGTTTTGAACATTTTCGAATGAGCAAGCTCGTTTTTCAGTGTTTCTGCGCCAAAGGGAAGTCTGCTCACTTTCAAAGGTGCGGCCCAGTGTGTAATATTATAGGCTGTATGACCGTGGTTTATGATACGTCTGTATATGATCGATATTATCAGATTCATCATGTCGAGTGTCTCCAAAGTAAATATGACCTTGGGTGAAGCCCGCATAAAGTGAGTTCACTGTTGGTTAGACCAGATTGGTTGGTGGGGGTTTTCATGATGTCATGGACCACATAATCATAAACGCCTCACTTTGTAAAAAAAAAAAAAGGTGGTATCGGCTACTTTCCATGGAAAATATTTTATGGAGAATATTTCATTTCTCAGCCCAGGTGCAAGGAATTCAAGGTCCATTTCAGTCCTAAGCGGATAAGCATAGTTACTGTGAAGGAGCAATTAGTAAACCATACTAAGACCTACTGTATTCTACATCATTTGCACATAAGTTTTTTTATGGATATTTTACAGCCCTCTCATTTCAGGTGCTGAGAGACGCAATAAATCATTTTCGCACTTCCCTTGACAGTACAAAGGGGGGGAATGGGTACAATTATTGGATACCAACCCCCTTTTCACTCTGCAGTTAATGAAGTTATGCTCCCAATTCAGGGAGTGTCCAGACATCATTTCGATATTCCACATGTGTTTCTGATCAGACATAATGACTAACCTATGTTTGGGTCAGATTACTGTAATCTGAATTATGGCTGTTCTCTTGTTATCTGCTCACTTAGTAACTAAAGTTGACTCAGATAGACACCAGGAAGGGCACTGAGGGAAAGGTAGAATAGAGAGGGTAGGGGGGAGAGAGGGAGGGAGAGAGAGAGGGAGGGAGAGGGGCAGCGAGAGAGACGGGTTGAGAGAGAGAGAGAGAATGAGAGAGGAAGAGGGGAGAGTATAGGGGAGACCGAGAGAAAGGGGGAAAGGAGAGCGAGGCGACGACAGAGAGCCAGGGGAGGGAGACGTAGCCGGAGAGACTCCAGGATCTCCATGGAAAGAGAGAAGCAGCAGCTGGAAGAGCCAGAAGATAGTTGGGTAGTTTTCCTTCTTCCTCCGGGCCCACCCACAGCCCCAGGGCATCGGCAGCCGGCACTAATGAGGCAGCGACAAAACCTCCCGATGACTCCACACTTTCCACAACCTGTCAGCAGAAAAGACGCGTGGAGCACTGCCCACGGGCAGGTTGAGCGCCCACATCGGTGCCAGCTAGGCCGGCGGACCGAAAACGCTTGATGATTTAATGGAGGACTTTTATTCTGTGCTGGCGCGAAGGGGGGCATAGCTGGGGATTTCGGTAATGGTGTTGCCTTACATGCAGCCGATGAGGGGAATGGGGGTTTGGTATTGGCTAGAGGCGGGATAACGGCCTTTTTAACGGCCGTCGCCGTCGCTTTTGAAGTTGTTTCGCTTGTCAGAGATGACCACAGTGAGGGAAATGACAGCGTAACATGTGTGTTCGTGCTTGTGGATGTGATCGAGACTCGAGTGGTGAAAGAGCCACAAATATTCATAATGTTGAAATCAGAAAATGATAGAATATACTTGTTTTTTTGTTTTCAGTCGAGAGACTCGCTAAACAAAGCCCTGGATACGGAAAATCCCAGGGAAAGCCAAGACATGGTGTGTTGAGGGCTACGCTGTCAACAGGGTGATTTCTCACCCCTTCTTACCGCAGAGGACTGGGAGTTGACACAGTCACCTCTGGGCTCACCTGCGAAGAAAAGCACATTGTTACCCTCAGACAAAGGCCTGTCAGTGACTCGCTGCTCTACTTCATTACCAGTCAGCTCTCCTCCTAATCACAGCTTTGCCAGAAGTAGAAACCACAGGGAACATGTGTGGTTGGCCACTCACAAACACCAGGGCCTTCACTATTGTCTCTGTCTCAGTAGGGCTTTGTTGTTGAACACATACAGTACAGTGCCACCTGTGTGTACGATACTGGGACCTATAGGACACTATAGAGGAAGACAGGGGTGATTTCACAACATGGTTTAGGGCTGTGTGATGGAGTCACTGCTGTAACAACCTGGGGCTGACCTGACACACACACACACACACACACACACACACACACACACACACACACACACACACACACACACACACTTACTTTACTTTGCTATCCGATGATGACTTCTACTTCTTTTGATGAGTTTTGAGGTGACTGTGAAGTCCAATGTGAGAGCCACATGGTCTATTGCATTGAGGGCATGTGAAGTACTGCCGTTTTCGGAGAGGATACTCCCAAGATATTTGAAGTCTGGGACTACTGGGAAGTCTGGGACTACTGGGAAGTCTGGGACTACTGCTAAAGACTTGTTGTCCATGTTGAAGACAGGTGATGGTGGTGGAGTTGAGTTCCACTGGCAGAGTACCTCCATCTTTGCAGTGTTCACAGTGAGACCTAGTCTGCTATAAGCTTTCACAGCAGCTGTTAATGTTGCTTGCAGAGCCTCTGATGTATGTGCCACACAGGCACAGTCATCTGCATACTGTAACTCCACTATGTTTACACTTTTGACCTTAGTAGCAGCCTGGAGTCTCCTGATGTTAAATAACCTGTAATCCACCGACACGCCACTGCTTCCTTCAACCTCTTTGTGCAGTAGCCAGGTGACGCTCATGAGAAAGATGTTGATGAGTACAGGCAGGGGGGAAAAATAACTTTCTGGCTCACGGTGAGTCACCTGCCAAGGGGACTGTAGATGAAAAAATCTACCGGCCAAGTATATATTTTTTTCAGATAGCTTTCTGAAATCTAGTCGCCAATTGGAAATTTTACCTGCATTTGGCCGGTGGCAGGTGTTCATTTTCAGCCCTGAGTACAGGTGCAAGTACACAGCCCTGCCTGACACCTGTGCATACTTTGACAGGTCTGGACTCCTGCCCTCCTGAGCCATAATCCCCTCGTGAAAACTTCGCAGAATGTTTACGAACTTCTGCGGGCAGCCCACCCTGAACACACACACACACACACGCACACACACACACACACACACACGCACACACACACACACACACACACACACAGATATTAGCCAAATACAGAGGTCAAATACTTGAAGGCAATTGAAAGTAGGCCTACTAAATCAGGCGCGTTTGTGCTCAGAGAGCAAATGTTGGGACACGTTCCATTGGTTTCCATGCAATCTGCAGACCACATCAAGCTCACCTGACGTATCTCACAGAAGCATCTGACCGAGGGTCCAGCAGGCAATCGTTGTTATTCAGTTAGCGAGCCGCTAACGCTAATGCGTTATTCCAGTACAAGAGAAGGAGGCTAACCTCTGACAATGGCAGACGTTACTGTGCACTCATGCATCCCTCTCCCCTTAGCTCACATTTTCCACTCGCCTCAATCTGCCACGGGTATTCTTTTGACATAATCTGCTTTTCTCAGAAATCAATGAGCTCCAAATGACATGGCGTACCTTGACTCCAAGAGAAAATAGGGGTGGTTTTTATTTGAGTTAAAAAAAAAAAAATCCAAACAGACAGGCAGTTTGTTTTGCCAGTGCCAAGACTGGGTCTTGACTCTCTCTCTCTCTCTCTCTCTCTCTCTGCTCTCTGTCCTCACGCGGCCATCTTGAGCTCAGAATTAATGAACCATTCCTATTGGTGGCCTGGCGATGCATCGTGACTCGTTAACCGGAGAATATTGATTAGTCGGTGGAACGGCTTAATGAAGGGTTGCCATGCCAGTGTTTTTTTTTATTTTATTTTTTTACAATACTAGCTTCTTTTTTGCTCTAAAAGCACGTATGTGCACTGTATATAATGATCTCCCCTGCAACCATTTTTCGTTCCACACAAACGGCAACAAGAATAGATTACTGACGCACTATTCTTCTCTTGTATAGACGGAACGCCAGTGAATCTAGCCATTTAACGTCACCTGTAGAGCCGGTACAGTCTACATTATAACTCTACTGTATATATACCTCAGGCCCGGTGTAAAGTGCAGTACAGAACCACGTTGGGAGGTCTTGTACTGTATGAAATCTCGCCACCCACG
Organism: Borostomias antarcticus; assembly: GCF_949987555.1. Classification (NCBI taxonomy): domain Eukaryota; kingdom Metazoa; phylum Chordata; class Actinopteri; order Stomiiformes; family Stomiidae; genus Borostomias; species Borostomias antarcticus. The sequence continues at coordinate 2,631,144 of NC_140253.1, forward strand.
TATGTAGTTAAGGGATATTCATTCCTTTTACTTTGATGATCTTCTCTGGCCTTTCAACTGTGCAGAAAGAAACTCCATATACTCCCCGTCTTCCTGTCCGGCCAGCACATTTCCTGACAAAGTACAAAATGGCAGTTATTTTGCTCAGCGGATTTCCACCAGGTCCAGCTGCATGATTTGCAAGCAACTTTATCTCTTTGGACTTTTTTACTGTAAAGGACTTTGGAACACATAAAAATAAGAATTTGGCTACAAGATGAGACAGACGCGGAGTCCAGACAGGGGCCGAACGGCCGCTGATGGATGCATTGTAAACGGCCAAGTGACGTGAGGCGCATCAAAGTGATCGTTTGATTTCCTGGCGCTTCGGAGGTACCAAAACATTTCTTTTTGGCCGGAGTTTGACTTCGTTTGCTCTGACGTGGGTCGGGAATAAGTTATTTATCGCCGCAGTGGGGAGAGGACTCCTGGCTCCGGCGATCTACGTCGACGATCTCATTGTATTTCACCCACGGCCCCCCCCCCCCACACACACACACCAGGAACGCAACAACCCCCCCCCCCTCCCCGAGCTGCCACACAGCTGCCGCTTGGTTACAGAGAAGAGAGAGAATACGCTGCTGGAACACACTATAGATCCATCGCAGGTTGTTACATGGAGGCCTTTGATACTTTGATCATCCCAAATCCCTTTTGTTTCATTTTTCTCAGGCCGGGGCTGATTGTAAATCATTCAGTGTATGCAACAGGGAACAGCAAAGTTTGAGCGGCGATAAAATTGCGATTGAGAGAGAGAGAGAGAGAGAGAGAGAGAGAAGGATTAAAAAAAGAGGGTTTCCCGTTGTTGATTGGTTGAGATGGAGTGAAAATTGAATTGGGCTTGACTTGCCAAAGCCCCCAGAGTTTTTCCGTTCTTTCAGTGGCCTGTCCATCTTTGTTTATCATCTCCCCACATCTGTGCAATAGTGGAACCATCTAGAACATGTCAGTGGGAAGCTTGACAGGAGTGCACGGTAGGAACACGCATCCCTCTCTCCGTGGAACAATCCCCGCTGGTTGGACTCTGCCAAGCGGGCTCAATCAAGCTCAGCTAGCGTACGGTAAATCAGAATGATTTCACGTAGGCCCGTATTTCGCCCAGGTGAGACGCCCGCTTTTCCATCTTAATTTCTCTTCCTCCGTACCTCCTGGTAGCAGGTCATCGATCCTGCTGTGTAACAAGGTATGGATGATGGGAACCTACTGGCCTTGGCCACTCAAACTGAACCCAGGTCTCCAGTCCTCTCACCTTCAGATCACCCGACAAAGACGTAAGGGTGACCCTTTCTTTCTTTCTTTCTTTCTTTCTTTCTTTCTTTCTTTCTTTCTTTCTTTCTTTCTTTCTTTCTTTCTTTCTTTCTTTCTTTCTTTCTTTCTTTCTTTCTTTCTTTCTTTCCCTCTTGCTCTCTCTCTCTCTCTCCCCCTCTCCCTTTCTTTCTCCGTCTCTCCATATTTCTCTCTCTCCCTGTACCTCTCTAGTTTTCTCTCCTTTTCTCTCTCTCCCTCTCTCCCTTCAACTTTCTCTGTACCTTTCTTCCTCTCTCTCTCTCTCTCTCTCTCCCTCCATCCTTTTCTCTCTTTCATCTCTTTGGTCTCGGCAACACTCACCCAGCCTGATTTACGTTTCCCCTCTCACACTCAGTAGGAGTCATAACGGTCGTTCGGTGCGTTCACACGTTCGATGGCTCTAACAACACCTCTGGTTCAGAGATCCATGGCTGCCGCCGCGCTATCTCGTTTCATGGCCGTCGAGGCCAGAGCAGAGCCAGATCCAGATGGATGTCCAGTTAACACCTGTGTAAATACGGGCCGGGCTTGGGTTTCTGTTCGTTGACATTGTCCTTCATGTTGGCAGCATCTTCATCATCCCAATCCCATTTACACCTGCTAGAGTTGATCCCCCCTCGCTCATAAACACACACACACACACACACACACACACACACACACACACACACACACACACGTGCAGGCATACACACACACACACACACACACGCACACACACACACACACACGCGCGCGCAGGCATACACACACACACACACACACACACACGCGCAGGCATACACACACACACACACACACACACACACACACACACACACACACACACACACACACACACACACACACACACGGTGATCATGACTCTCTTCTAACTTTTCTCAAACACATACCATCTGGTTTGGCAAGCTGTCCGTTCCCTCGCGCCAACACACACATACACACGCACACACAAATGTACACACACACACACACACACTCACACGTTTTGCGTCAAGCTGCAATGTTTTAAAATGTATGAGCACATCTGAGGAGGTTCAGCATGTTTAATTTACACAATGATCTGCTTTTAAGGAAAGAGAGAGAGAAAGAGTACAGGGAGTTCAGCCAATCGAACGAGGGCGTAATCACATGAGAGGAATCACCACACTCATTTTGTCTACATCTCATTTGCAGGACTACGGTCTTAGTGAAAGAAATTAGAATGAGAGAGTACCAACTTCTGTTTCTTAAACTGGCTCTGTTAACTCTGTTTCTCAAACTAAACTATCTCATTTGTACGATTATGATCTCAGTGAAATAAATTAGAACGAGAGAGTATTAACTTCTGTTTCTTAAACTGAACCATCTCGTTTGTACGACCTTGACGAATGAAGAATGAGGGAGCAACAACGTTGGTTTCGTACGTAGACCTGGTTCTGTTGATCTGTTGCATTCGCCTCGGAATCGATCTGTGATTGGTTTGAATTACATTCTTGGGGTTATGCATCATGGTCCGTCGAGGAGAGAATGGTTTGCAGACCTACCAGATCTGGGTCCAAATACTATCTGAAATCATTTCAATTACTATTACATGCACTTGATCGTTCTTGTCTGGCGCAGTGGAATCAATGAGCTGTCTCCCAAAAAATGCCAACGCAAACCCGCTTGACCCTCCAGGCAGACGTAAGCAGATGATAAAGTAATTGAAAGGATTTCAAGTAGTATTTTGAACCAGGTCTGATCATTCCCCTCCAACCTGACTAACATTCCAGGGTGAGAAGTTTAGGGGGTCTGAAGTGGGCAAGAGGTCGACCAAGCACCAGTACACTCCCTCTCTCTCCCTCTCTCTCTCTCTGCCTCTTTCTCTGCCTCTCTCTCTCTCTGTCTCCCTCACTCTGCCTCTCTATCTGCCTCTCTCTGCCCCCCCCCTCTCTCTCACTCTCTCTGCCTCTCTCTCTGTGTCCCTCTCTCTCTCTCTCTCACTCTCTCTGCCTCTCTGTCTCCCTCCCTCTCTTTCTCTCACTCTGTCCCTCACTCTTTCTCTCCCTCCCTCTGCCTCTCTCTCGGTCTCTCACTCTTTCACCCTCTCTCTCTTCACTCTCTCTCCTTTCTCACTCTTTCTCTCTTCACTCTATCTCTCCCTCACTCTCTCTGTATATCTCTCTCTCGCTCGCTCTCTCTCTCACGGGCGTCGTCTCTGCATGTGAATGTGTTTAGGTCAGGAATGCAGGATATGCCATCTAAGATTCACAGCGTCTCTTTGATCAGCCCTCGGCCTGATTTACAGGGCTGGATGGAAGATTTGTGGCTGGTTTTATTGGCCACTGTAGGCGGAGGGCAGCAGACATGCACAGTTCAAAGGGGTCTTTTTTGTGTCTTTACGTAGGTACACACATGAGCTATACCATTTTCATGCCCAGGTATGTCAGGATTGGATAGGCTCTGATGATGGAGTGTGTGTGTGTGTGTGTGTGTGTGTGTGTGTGTGTGTGTGTGTGTGTGTGTGTGATATATACAGTATAATACAGCATTTATCATAGCCACTGTCGTATGTACACGCACGGATGTGATGGCGAACCCGATGACAGGCGGAAAAACAAACAGACCTGACCTTGTTTTAGTTCTGGTCAGCCATCTGTGTCGAGTTGTGGTTGACATCGTCGTCGTGCTTAGTGCCTCCTCGCGTGTAAGGCGTGGCAGCCGGCGAACAAACAAACAAACATACAAACAAACACTGCCCTTTGTTTACTCTGCCACAGACCCTTACGAGCCGAGTGGAGTGACAGTTGTGTAAGTCCAGGGCGGCGTGCGGTCGGCAGAGTTTTCCCTCAGTCAACACTCAGCCGAGGGTGCGCTTGGTTTGTGTGACGGGACACTCATGTCCGTCTCACTCCCCCACGTTCTCTCTGACGCTTTCCAGGTAAAAGCTTTGTCGTCCACATGTCTGAATCCTGAGTCAAATTCATGGTTTCTTTATTAGGACAGGAGGACTGCAGGCCGTTACATTTCCCCCTAAAAATAAACAACAAAAACTGAAATGTTGCTCAACAGAAAGGCAACAAGCAAATGTGTCACCACGCTAAACATGCCAAAAGTTAAAAGAAGCCAAGCATTGAAGTGACTCCCAATCTAAATTAAGACCTATCCAAAAGAATATCAGTTACAGATAGATAGATTATTATTATTATATATATTATTATATAGATATATTACTATGTAAGCCACTGTCTTTTATTGTTCAGGTGTTTGTTTTGAAAAACCTATTTTCTAGTCGTACCTGAGGAGGATCTTGACTGACCGTCCATTAAAGTTCTATTGTGCCAAAGCTACTACAGCGTGCGCGACCTTTTCCATTCTCAGTCCTTTTTTCTCTCTCTAGTCGTACCAATAAAAGCAGTGAAATGGAATGGAACTGATAGCTCAACCGACTTCCGACGAGACTTCCTGTTTCTTTTATGTTCTGTTATTTGAACTTCTAAACTGTCATTGTTGTCGGCGGGGGCCTGTAGCCCTGGACGCGCAGACGGGAATCGCCCGCCACAGCCGCCATTGCAGCAGGAGATTCATTTGTCAAACAGGCCAACTTGATACCCTCCGCCATTGTTCCCCTTTCACCACTTCCGAACGATGACACTGCCCCTCCTACTCCCCAGGGAGGAGAGGGGGGTGTGTGATTTACACCCCTCCCCCCTCACCCTAAACCCCCCCATCATCCTTCATGTGTAAAAGGAAGCTTTGTCACAATGTCTCACTTTGGACAGTTTAACTTGATAGGCACCATTGAGTGTTAGTTGGTGGGTGGCGGAGGGGAGGGGCTACGGTTTCCTAGGAAGAAAAAACAAAAATAAAAAAAGGGCAGAAGGAAAACTCACGAGGACCAATCACCATGGAGCAACCTTCTCCCTGCGCTTATCTATCTATCTATCTATCTATCTATCTATCTATCTATCTATCTATCTATCTATCTATCTATCTATCTATCTATCTATCTATCTATCTATCTATCTATCTATCTATCTATCTATCTATCTATCTATCTATCTATCTATCTAACTACCTACTGTATCTATCTATCTATCTATCTATCTATCTATCTATCTATCTATCTATCTATCTATCTATCTATCTATCTATCTACTGTACCTATCTATCTATCTATCTATCTATCTATCTATCTATCTATCTATCTATCTATCTATCTATCTATCTATCTATCTATCTATCTATCTATCTATCTATCTACCTCTCTATCTATCCCTCTGTTTCTCCATCAACATGGCTAGGATCAGGCCTGTCCACGTCGTCACTATTCCGATGATCAGCCGAGGCTGAACTGACCCCAGCGTGGCCCTCCTCTGTCCCAGACAGAGAGAGATGAACTGACCCCAGCGTGGCCCTGCTCTGTCCCAGACAGAGAGAGATGAACTGACCCCAGCGTGGCCCTGCTCTGTCCCAGACAGAGAGAGATGAACTGACCCCAGCGTGGCCCTGCTCTGTCCCAGACAGAGAGAGATGAACTGACCCCAGCGTGGCCCTGCTCTGTCCCAGACAGAGAGAGATGAACTGACCCCAGCGTGGCCCTGCTCTGTCCCAGACAGAGAGAGATGAACTGACCCCAGCGTGGCCCTGCTCTGTCCCAGACATAGAGAGATGAACTGACCCCAGCGTGGCCCTCCTCTGTCCCAGACAGAGAGAGATGAACTGACCCCAGCGTGGCCCTGCTCTGTCCCAGACAGAGAGAGATGAACTGACCCCAGCGTGGCCCTGCTCTGTCCCAGACAGAGAGAGATGAACTGACCCCAGCGTGGCCCTCCTCTGTCCCAGACATAGAGATGAACTGACCCCAGCGTGGCCCTCCTCTGTCCCAGACAGAGAGAGCAGCCGTGTGTGTGTCCGGGGGCTGGAGTCGGATCTCCAGGAGCTTGGCCCGGCGGAAAACGTCCAGGACTCTCAGGTCCGGGGGTCCACGCGGCCTGGACAGAGCCCATCACATCCCTTCATCCCACTCCAGTTCCATCCTGTCTCCACGCTCCGCTCCAGTGACCCTCGCCGGGCAGAATCAGGGTCTGTTGTTGCCGCCATGTGAAATCTTGATTCGTCTGACGAACCGGGGGGAGGGGTGGGGTTAGCTCCAGCGTGTCGGACCCAGACCCCTCGAGCAGAGGACTGTGGGATACCAGCAGCACTACTGGACCCCGTCTCTCTCTCTCTCTCTCTCTCTCTCTCTCTCTCTCTCTCTCTTTCTCTCTCTCCGCCGCCACAGGCCCGAGCCAGCTGTTTCTGCGAGCGATCAGCAGGAGCAGCCCAGAAACACGTGCGCCACCCCGGGGAGAAGGCATGCGAGCTCACACTTGTTTTCACATCCATATCCCCCGATCGCCCAGGCCCTGCCGAGATGACACTTGCCTGTGCGGACGGCTAATTGGGCCACGGGACCGTGGCTTTCACGTTTGAGGGGGGGAGGAGGAGGGTGTTCTTGTGGGTAGCCTACATGATGTCATCCGTGGCCGACAGCAGTACGGGGCTATCACAACCTCATAAATGTATCATTTGTGACTCATATCATATAACTCTGTGTAGTGTGAAACGGCAATCACAACTGGCTCAACCAGTAGGCTACTTTATCCATCTTGAAGTCTTTTGGGGGCACTGGTAACTAAGTTAGGGACGGTACACATGTAATTCTCCTCGTCCTGATTTGTCAGCTGTCAGAAAGGCGCTTGACATCACACAGCGCTTTTCGGAAAAGTTAAACAAAATTCAACTCAAAAGGCGTTGGCAGCTGCGCTTTTTAAAAAGGCGGGGCCGCCTTTTCCCATTTCCCATCGGGCTGCATGTAAAAAAGGCTCTGGCCGTTAAAACGCGTAGTGTGAACACGGCCTAATGGGACAGGGCAGGTTGGAATGCAGCCGGAGTGTTCCGGAGTTCTGGAGCTCAGTGTTCCGGAGTGGTGCGTGAGGTTCTCTCCCGGAGAGAGATTGTCCAGCCTCCGGCGCCGTGGCGACCGGGAGGTCAGCTGGCTGGGTGCGCCGTTCACCAGAGGTTGCTCCATGGGTGGTTCTGAGGTTAACAGGTTCTTCTCTCTCTCCCTCTCTCTCTCCCTCTCTCTCTGTCTCTCTCTATCAATGTCAATGTGATTTTATTTTTTATAGCACCATTCATACAAATTAATGTAGCACATAGTGCTTTACATAAAAGGAGAAAAGAGCAGATGGCTCTCTCTCTCTCCCTCTCTCTCTCACACTCTCTCTATCACTCTCTCTCTGTCTCTCTCTCTCTATCTATCTGCTCTCCCCCCGCTCTGCTCTCTCCCTCTCCCCCCTCTCTCTCTCTTCTCTTTCTCTCCATCCCGTCTCTCTCCCCCTCTCTCTTTCTGTCTTTCTGCTCTCTCTCTCTCCATCCTCTCTCTCCCTGTCCTCTCCCACTCTGCTCTCCCCCTCTCCCTCTCACCCCCGTCAGTCTCCCCCTCCTCTCTCTCTCTCTCTCTTTTCTCTCCATCCCGTCTCTCTCCCTCCACCCTCTCGCTCTTTTTCCCCTCGGCGGAGCCACCCAGAAACACCCGAGGGGGGAGAGCAGCTCACGTCCATGCTGCTGGTGTGTGTGTGATCACGTATTACAGCGAGGCCAGTGTATTAATAGACAGCCAACCCCCCCCCCGCCCTCCCCCTCACGTTGAACGGCCACCCAGGTATCGCACTCTGGCTCCGCGCACTCCAGCCCCCCCCCCCCCAAAAAGCCATGTGTTAACCAAGGCCGCAATTACCCAGAACATTATGCTGGGAGTATCGCACTTTCCAACTGTGAAATTCCCTCCAGTGTTTTTTTTTTCCTGCTTTTTTTCCGGCGAACCGGCGTCGCTCTCTCCGGGGGGGGGGGGGGGGGGGGGGGGGGCGCCGTGCGGACGTCATCGGACGGGCCGTCGTGCATCGCCCCCCGCCGGCTGTGTACCGTACCGTACCGGCCGTTAAATGGACGTGAAGTATCTCTCGCCAGCTCCGCCCTCAACTCACACCTGTTGATATACAGTGAGCATCTGGCGCTGGCGAGGGGAGGAGG
>NC_140253.1:2641230-2651230 GCF_949987555.1 Borostomias antarcticus
AAAAATAGAAGGACCACAATGCTTTTCACAATGCCTCTTCCCTCGCCATTCTTCGCCCGATCGCTCCGGCTGCAACCGGACACCCGGCCTATTGGAGCCCTGTGTTTATCTAAGCGCCTCTGAGGGATAGCCCTCCTTTTCAAGCTTCCCCCTCTGTGAGAAAGACCGCGAGGATTCCTTACAGTGCCCCGAACAACGGGCCATGGCTATAGGCCGTGGATGAAAAATGCTCCTCTTGGTCGCCTTTGTCGCGCTTCCCACCATTGAACTGCCATTGTCTTACAGGGGAACAACGGCAGCAAGAAGAACAACATCCTGCCGTTACTGTAGCCGTCCCCCTTCTGGAGGTTGGGGCGACGCACGACGAGGGCCGGGAAACAGCAGCGTCCGTCCGTTTAGGGTTAACCACAAACAAAACCAACGTGAAGCGAGGCAGCGCCGTGCCTGGGAGGGTGTTTCTGGGAGGACAGAACCTTCTTAGGGGCTGTTTTACTGTAGATTTACACTATGACGACAGTGTAATATCATTGGGGCGGGCAACATTACGTTTTGGGTGGGCAACAATGCCCCCCCCCTCTGGAGCTGGCACGGTCTCTGTCCTCATCAAGCCTGTGTTTTTCAGGCGTCTCTGGGACTCGGCGTGTCGGAGGTCCGTGAGTTTTTTCGGACCCCTGTTTTTTCTCACAATCCTAAACAGTCGCAAACGCGCAAAACACAGCCAGGATCTCTCGTATGATTAAACACTCATTATTTCCCACCCTGGCGTCGGACGGCCTCGCCGTTCCCAGAATCCCACATCAGTCCAATCCAAACAAGGAGAGGATGAAAACTAGCAGACCTGCGGTCAAACGCGGTTAGTGGACGCTGTGAAATAGCCCCGCGGCGCGCTTCATTCACGTCGCTCAGCGCCGTGACCCGAAAGATGCACCCATATCGCACCCAAAAGGTGCAAACTCCTGAGGTAAATCAAGTGCACCTCAAAACGTGTGTCCATGCGTTTTGTCCATCACTTTTATTCACACCAGACGGAGTTTGTTTTTTTTGATCGGCAAGTTCTGTTCAACAGGATGAACAGATTCATGTTTTTCATGAGCCTCTCGGGTGCCAATAAACTGTGGTCTTATCTGAGTGAAGGACTTGGATCTGGTGTTGTCCTTCTCATATGTGGAGCAGATTGTGACGGTGTATGAAGTTCTTTATCACTCTGTCTGCTGCTCTACCTCTCCATCTGTTAGTAAGCTCTGTCTCTCTCTCTCTCTCTCTCTCGCGCTGTTTCTGTTGTGTGTTTGTATGTGGCTGAGGGAGTGAGAGAGAGAGAGAGAGAGAGAGTGTGTGCGTGCGTGCGTGTGAGGGAGTGAGAGAAAGAGTGTGTGTGTGAGAGTGAGGGAGAGAGAGTGTGTGTGTGTGTGTGTGTGTGTGAGAGTGAGAGAGAGAGTTTGTGTGTGAGAGTGAGGGAGTGAGAGAGGCAAACAGAGAGTGTGTGTGTGTGTGTGTGTGTGTGTGTGTGTGTGTGTGTGTAGCTGTAAGCCAATCTCCAGCCTCCCTCCAGATAAGATCCAATCGGCTGGTCTGGGGCCGGGCAGCTGCAGATTCCTACGTGACACTGAGCATATCTCTCTCTGTCGACCAATCAACAGCGACGGCCCGCCCACCCGGCAAGAATTAAACCCCAGGGGCCAGAACGAAACATCGGGCCAATCTGACAGGATATTTTTGGCTGTGGGGGCGGGGGGGGGGGGGGTCTAAGTAACATGTAATTACCTCTAAATGTACCAGTTACTGGAGACACTGACAACCAGCGGTGTGCTCTGTAACGTGTGCAGGAGTCTGAAGGGCTCCATCCCTCCAGATATTGGACGGTTTCACGTGGACATGATATGAAAACCTCATGCGGTATTCATTTCAGTATTAGTGGTAATATGACTTGTCAAGGTATGATGATGATTGCTTGTGGCAGGCGTGCTACACTAAGTGGAGATTAGATGGTGCGCGCGCGCGTGTGTGTGTGTGTGTGTGTGTGTGTGTGTGTGTGTGTGTGTGGTGTGTGGTTTCCCTTCACTGACCTGCCAAGGCCTGGTCACGGCCTGTGTGTTCTTTCCACCAGCGTGTCATCACACACACACCCCACTTAGACTCGGTTCCACATCACCAGAACACACACACACACACACACACACACACACACACACACACAGAGAGTGAGTCAGAGAGCTGGAACATACTCAGGTGTATATTTTTGGGGAGTTATATCTTGATTTGACTGGAGGAGACACTGATGTCACTGACCACTGTGTTTCCATTGTCTAGCTTCCTCCTTGGTCACGGCGTGTGTGTGTGTGTGTGTGTGTGTGTGTATGGGGTGTATCATCGCCCTGGCAGAGTGACTCCCAGTGAGCTGTACGAACTGAATCACGTGTCCAGTGAAGAGATAGACACATCACAGACACCTGCTCTGCAAACCAATGAAGCCAGTAAGATAGCACACCTGTCCACACCTATGTACAAAGACTCTTCCTCCCCCTCCTCCTCCTCCTCCTCTCTCTTCATCTGACCTCTCCTCACACGCACCACATCGAAACTGAGAACGATCTCTGATGCACGGGACATTCCGGAATGTTCTCCCCCCGGGTTCCGGAAGGTCAAGCAGGCTTCCATACTCACTCACAGATTCATCACAACCACGTGTGGCTAGTGTAGTGATTCAGCAGAAAAAAAAAACTTGGCTCACGACTTCTCCTCCCCTCTCTTCTTGAAAACACCCAGTGGGGTCAAACGGATCAAATCAACAAGTATTGAAAGCGGGACCTGGTTTTCCAGGCTGGTGGGAGCAGGAATGCGGGCGAGGGCCGAGCCAGTCCGGGTTGTTTAGAGTTGAACCAGCTGGGGGGGGGGGGGGGGTGCGTTATTCCAGGCAAAGCTAGATTTCATGCTGCAGCTCGCTAATATCACTTACACTCGCCCACTTTGCGGTAATCGAATGCGTGTAACATGCACACACAGACAGACAGGCGCGCGCGCACACATACGCACTGCGTCATCAGAAATTGCTTTCATCTGATTTGAATAAGGTCCTCAACGAAAGAAAAAAACGTATATATAAATTTAAATAATACCTTGATCCACAGAGCTTAAGGGCTTGTAAACCGATATCATTTCTCAGAATAACAATAGGGCCCGCTAAGCACACACGACCGCAGGGCAAACAAGGGCTCCCTTGTCCGGCTCTGGTGCTCTGCAAATCAAATGAATTCCGTCATCCTGATTCACAACGGATGGTGTTACACACACCGTAGGCCCCCCGACACTTTCGGAGCGTCCGACACCGCCGCCGAAGCCGCGGATCCCTCGCATCAAACCAGGGGAGCGGGCAGAGCCAGCGGGCGGTGGTGGGTTGTTGTTGACGTTTCGTCGGGACAGGCCGCGTCTGTAAACCCACACCGGCCCCCCGTAGGCCTGAACGCCGAAGATTTAATTTGTCCGAAAGCTGCCATCCTGCCGTCACCCCTCTCTCTCTCTCTCTCTCTCTCTCTCTCTCTCTTTTGTCTTTAGTTTCACCTGAGGATCAACGAGGGACAGAGGTGTCCTTGTGTGTCGAGGCTCTAATTATGGTGCTCACCTCAAAAGATTCCCCCTGGGAACTCCCCCCCCCCAACCCCCCCTCAGTTCCTCCCAGGGGCCAACAGCCGCACTCAGGGTGACTCAGGAGCTGTCAGAGTTGTCTTAAGACAATCCAGCCCTGTCTCTCTCTCTCTCTCTCTCTCTCTCTCTCTCTGTAAATGTCCCTCTTGAATTCCTCTGCAGTCTCTCGCTCATCTCAGTCATGGCCTGTGTATCTGGGTCATGGAGGTCATGGGTCATCTCAGTCATGGCCTGTGTATCTGGGTCATGGAGGTCATGGGTCATCTCAGTCATGGCCTGTGTATCTGGGTCATGGAGGTCATGGGTCATCTCAGTCATGGCCTGTGTATCTGGGTCATGGAGGTCATGGGTCATCTCAGTCATGGCCTGTGTATCTGGGTCATGGAGGTCATGGGTCATCTCAGTCATGGCCTGTATATCTGGGTCATGGAGGTCATGGGTCATCTCAGTCATGGCCTGTATATCTGGGTCATGGAGGTCATGGGTCATCTCAGTCATGGCCTGTATATCTGGGTCATGGAGGTCATGGGTCATCTCAGTCATGGCCTGTATATCTGGGTCATGGAGGTCATGGGTCATCTCAGTCATGGCCTGTATATCTGGGTCATGGAGGTCATGGGTCATCTCAGTCATGGCCTGTATATCTGGGTCACGGAGGCAGGTGTCGCCACAAGCCCAGTTGACTGGTGAGTGATGGATGATCTCACTGAGGAAGACCAGGGTGAAGATGCCTTCTAGACAACCGATCTGACCTCGGCTCAGTCCCCCCCCCCCCCCCCCCCCCGCATCGCTTCAGTTACAGTAGGTCTGGGGTTTAGAATCGGATCTCTGATCTGTTCTTAGACGTTTCAAATCTGTAAATCACAATCCAGTCCTGGGGGTGAAATCAAGAGATCCCCTGGGATCTCTGGGATCTTGTTGGTATAATACTTTAACTCCACCTGGGAGTGTAATGAATGAGATTAGTGTTTGACCTATGACCTATGCCCTGAGGGGACTTCGGAGCTCCATCAGGAAGCCTGCCTCCACTTTTCATTCGGCCATTTGTATTTATAGTGAAGCTCTGCCCTCCTGTGGTCACCATGACGACTGTAGTACTTCCTACAGGTGGTAACCATGACTACTGTAGTACTCCCTACAGGTGGTCACCATGACTACTGTAGTACTCCCTACAGGTGGTCACCATGCCGACTGTAGTTCTCCCTACAGGTGGTCCCAATGACGACTGTAGTACTTCCTACAGCTGGTCACCGTGACGACAGTAGTACTCCTTACAGGTGGTCCCAATGACGACTGTAGTACTCCCTACAGCTGGTCACCGTGACGACTGTAGTACTCCTTAACAGGTGAAGATGTTCTTTCATGGAGTCGACCTTTTCATGAACTTGTTTTCATACTTTTAATCTTCTCCAGGAGGCACAAAATAAAGCTGCTGGAAGTATGATGTCGTGGTTGTGCTTTCCAGCATTTCGTTTTGAATCAGAGATCAGTGATGTGCATTAGTCATTTGCTAATTTCCAGAGGGAAATTATTTTTGTTTTGTTTTCAGGCATGGCTTGTCTTGCGGTTTGTCTGTCATTATGGATTTCACAGACCGACAGATTTACTACTTGATGGTAGACGACTTGGTGGCTTGACTTTCAAGGCTCTGTGTGCGTGCGTGCGTGCGTGCGTGCGTGTGTGTGTGTGTGTGCCAAATCCACATCTCACAACCACTCTCAGTGAACAAACCCCGCTAGAAGTCAGGCGATGAAAAAACGCTTCGTCAAATACTTTCCACTTGACCGACCAATGCAAATAAATACGCTCAATCAGTGATTCCGTGATCAAGGCTAATTCTCATATTCAGTATTTTGGAAAACCTCACACCTCAAAGCAGAATAAGCCTCAGGCCTCTCTCTCGATCCTCCGGTTCCGCTGGAGTCCTTTAGCGCTGGACTGGCCTGAGCAGAGCGGTGAGCGAGGCGGCCGTTCCCTGTGACTCCAGACCGCTGCCGGCGTGGAGCTGGCCCGGCTTCTGAGGGCTCCGTCAGAACGGGTCTCTGACTGGGACTGAACAGCGCCGCGGGCCTCTAACGCTGGTGGGCCAGGCCTCTAACGGGGCCCCGCTGGTGGGCCAGGACACGGATAATAGATTGACTCTGGTCCAGACAGAGGAAGAGAGAGGGGGGGGGGGGGAGAGGAGGAGACGGGCGTGAGAGAGAAAGAGATAAGGAGAGATAAAGAGAGGGGGAGGGAGAAAGTGAAGGTAGAGCGAGGGATGGGGAGTGAGAGAAAGAGAGAGAGGGGGAGTGAAGGGCAGGGATTCAGGAGGAATGCTGATTTGGTACAAAGCAAACCTGGTACACTCAATAGAATTAATAAAAAAAAAAAGTGAATTTTCAATTTGGCTCAAAATAAGAAGAGAGGTTGTCACCACAGATAAATACATATTCATGTGTACAGCATACATCCCTCCATCAGAATACTGATTATAATGAAAATAGTTTCTCCATTCTCCAAGATGAGATCAGTCACTTCCAGGCCCAGGGAAGTGGACTGATCTGGGGGGACCTTAACGCCAGGACCGGTACAGAACCAGATTCTATTAACCCACAGGGAGACAAACATATACCTGGATACCAGGCCAAATCAGCATCCCCCCCCCTTCACATCACCACAGGAACAACTTTGACAAAACTGTTCACAAAAGCGGTCACCAAATACTGAAGGTATGTCGAACACTAGGTCTAGGTCTGTAATGCTATAATCCACTGTGCTATTGCCAAGAGAGAGGAGAGCTGTGTGTGTAGTGACCAAAGTACTCCCCTCGAAGCCAACCGTTAACGATGTACTGGGTCTGTACATCGTTAACGGTCGGCTTCGAGGGGAGTCCTTTGGTCACTACACACGCAGCTCTCCTCTCTCTTGGCAATAGCACAGTGGATTATAGCATTACAGCATTCACAGTCAGTCCATTAACACCCCTATCTGATCACAGTAAAATTACACCCTACCTTAGAAAGACAGTAACAGACCCTCATGCAGTAGAACCCAATAAATCGAGCTAAACAAAACAACCATAAAGATGGACAAACAATGGCAAAGATGACTACCAGAAACCAATTGGGCATCAAACAATTCAATCTCAGTTAGTCCATTTTCTTACCAGCTCATATCACCACAGTAATGATGGGCTGAATCAGGCTGTATGAGGCTTTGACTTAAAAAATCTCACCATCACAGATCAAAAACATCAGCCAATGAAAAGTGGTTTGATACAGACTGCAGACATCTAAGAAAAACACTCAGAGGTTTATCAAATCAAAAACACAGACGACCTGACAACCCTGAACTGCACCTCCAATACTGGGAAACACTAACATTATACAGAAGAACATTCAGAACTAAACGGGAGCAACTTGCGCAGAACCAACTTGATATAATTGAACAGTCCATTGACTCAAACTATTTCTGGAAAAAATACCACTCTTTCAGCAAACCACACAAAGAAGTATTGGCTATCCAAAATGGTGAAATATGGAAAAGATTTCACAAAAGCTTTTGACTCAATTTGGCATGATGGTCTGTTCCTGAAATTAATCGAAAAGGGTGCAGGGCCTATGATATAACTAAAGCAATTTATACAAATAATAAATCTGCTGTAAAAGTTGGCAACATGGAAACAGATTTATTCCCCCAAAGTAGTGAGGTGAAACGCCTGTTTAACTGTTTATATCAATGAATAACATTTATATCAATGAATTGGCAACATCACTAGAACAGTCAGATATCCTTGGTCTCACCCTCTCTGACACAGACATTAATTACTACTTTTTGCAGACGATATATTACTGCTTGCTCCATCTAAGGAGGCATTACAACAGCAACTGGATCACCTGCAAAACCTGCAGACCAGGGCCCTCACAGGGACTGTAGAAAAGACTAGAATCATGGTCTTCCAAAAACCACCCAGGTGTCAGAAAAACCCAAATAGATTCTTCATGGGCCCCACTGACATAGAACACACACACTTACACATATTTGGGACTAAAAATGACCTCTACAGGAAATTAAAATCTGTCTGTTAATGATCCAGAGACAAGGGAAGAAGGGCTTTCTATGCTATAAAAAAATATTCAAACATCAAATCTGGCTCAAAATATTCAAATCTGTAATTGAACCTATTTTACTGTATGGTAGTGAAGTGCGGGGTCCTCTTGTAAATCAAGACTTTGAAAAATGGGACAAACACCCAATCAAAGTCATACACTGAGATTTGCAAGAGCATTCTCAGAGTCCACAGAAACACCCTCAAAAATGCATACGGAGCTGAGCTGGGCCAATTCCCCCTTTTAATTAGGATACAAAAAAGAGCAATCAAATTCTACAAGCACCTAAAAACAAGTGACCCCAACTCCTATGATTACAAAGCTCTCCATTACCAAGAGGAGAACATAGAGACGAGTCCTCTCAGCCAGCTGGTCCTGAGGTCACCTCCTCTAACAGCACAAGGCCTCAGGACAGCCCTCACACCATCTGGACCAACCAAATCAGAGATAAAGAAAAATAAAATTACCTTAACTATTGGACATCTACCACAAAAACTCAAAACAAACTTCAATGCTATTTGGCTCTAAACAGACAGTACAGGGTGGCAAACTATCTGAGTGCTGTGACTGATGAGAAACTGAGAAAGACATGAACTACAGACTCAGTGATCACAGCCTGGCCACAGAGACACAGGCAGACCTGACTGCCTAGAGAAGACAGGCTGGGTCAGCTCTGTCCACAGAGAGAGAGCTGGAGACAGAGCAACATGTCCTGCTACAATGCAGAACCTATGAAGATATTAGAACAAAGTTCTTTACAAAAATTACATGTAAGCTTCTTTTTTTTTATACACTCTCTGACAAATAAAATGCAACATATACTTGGAGAACACGGTATCATGGTCATAGAAGCAGCAAGATATGTGAGTGAATTTCACATCCTAAGAGAAAATCAGCACATCACATAACAAACAGCTCAAACTCTGCCCTTTCATTCACCCCTCTACTTCATGAGGATCTTTTTGTTTGTTCGTTTGTTTATGTATTCATTTGTTTATTTATTTTACATGATATTTGATACATTTGATATTGTATTATTTGTGTTATTGTATCTTTATTTCATGTCATTATTGAATTGTATTTTTCTTGACGCTTTGACAATATTGTTCACCGGACATTCATGCCAATAAAGCATATTGAATTGAATTGAGAGGGAGGGAGAGGAGGAGAGAGGGAGGAGCTAGTGAGTCTGGACATAGAGGGAGAGAGTTTGGGTAATGTTCCCTGTGAACACCACCGAGCCGTGACACCACACGTGGAGCAGCATATGAGGGCTGCGTGCTTTCAACTCCGGCCAAAATATGCCCAGGGAGAGTCCCCCCCCCACCCGCGGTGTATGCCACACGGCCGCCTTGCTTTCCACCCCGCCCCCCCGCCCCCCAGGAAAGAAATCCCCCTCACAACAACAAAAAATTTTTTTTTCTCAATTCTTGCATTGGTCGGATTGATGGTCGCAATACTGTCATGTATGCTCTGCTAATTTACCGTCCGCTTAATCTGCGATAAATTACGGGAAACTCCCCTCTTCCCATGTGTGACGAAGTTACAACACACGGTGGGTTGTAAATGTGTGGTCGAAGATCCATATGGATGCTTTGATAGCTGAGAGTTCAGCTTGTGGCGCTACAAGACCCCAAATGAACATTGACAAGGGATTTGGGCCACATGCCGTTGTGTATGTCTGTGTGTGTGTGTGTGTGTGTGTGTGTGTGTGTGTTTGCAGTGTTTTCCTTTATTTATTTATTGTTCGTAGTGTGGAGCGCACACCAAGTATGCTTTGAAAGTCTTTTATTTACACTCTAGAGTCCCTTTGAATCAATGGCGCTGAAGATCGCCGTAGTGGGTTATTAATTAGTTCGGTCCCATGTTCCACTGAGAATATTTAAACAAATTATCTTCATGGTTTCGACTCTCTTTGTACTCCTGCAGAGAGAGAGGGAGGCGAATACCAAGTACGGCTCTCGCTCTTCATGCGGCTCCAATACATTTCAGCTTCAAAGCTGTGGAAAATGTGTGAAACAAAACAAACGCTCCCAATGATGAGGCATAACCAAGACCTCAAGAACTCTCCTTACTAAGCACTCCCTTCATCGAAAAGCAAACAGCTGTAATTGAAGAGAACAAAAATCATCATTGGGCCCAGAATCTTACTGGGGTGGGGGGGTGGGGAGTGGGGGGCGGGGCGGGGCGGTGTCCCCTGTTACCCTTTGGAAGCCAAGATATTGAAGGGGCGGCCAAGTTTGGAGAGACACTGCGCTGGCTACGAGAGC
>NC_140253.1:2653730-2681230 GCF_949987555.1 Borostomias antarcticus
CGTCTGTAGATCAACTAGAATGGCCCCTCAAAAAAACAAACACAAGACCCAAGAACCCAAGAACTGAAATTCCAATTAGATCATTTATTGTACTGGTAAAATCCTCAATAACAGTCATTGACTGGTTCATTTAGATTATCTTCATTTAAAACCCGGCCGGCTTGCATCAAATTCTGATTCTCAACACATCGCCGACACTAAACAGATTATACGTTCCAACACGCTCCAGGACGAGCTACGACAACAACAAGCCCTGGTTCACATCCAAAGCAAGGCAGTCCAGGAAGCCAAACCACGCTTCTCTGAGAAACTCCAACATCAGTTCTCAGAGGGGAATATGTCCGCTATCTGGAAAGGCCTCAGACAGATAAACTATAAACCAAAATCCCCCGAAACGACTGACGACTCACGCCCTGCCAATGACCTGAACGACTTCTATTTTCGATTTGAAAAGCAATGGAGCCCCCCCCACCACCCCCTCTCAGCAGCGACCCCCCCCCCCCACATCTCTATCCTGGAGGGGGACGTGCACCGCCTGTTCAAGAAACAGAACTCCCTGCTACGAGTGCCTGACTCCACCCTCAGGTGGATGAACGCCACCCTTATCAAGAAGGCGCAGCAGAGGATATTACTTCCTGCGGCGGCTGAAGAGATTCAACCTGCTACAGACCATGATCATCATCATCAGGTGGTCCAGACGGTCCTCCCATCTCCGTCTCCCGGTCCTCCCATCTCTGTCTCCCGGTCCTCCCATCTCCGTCTCCCGGTCCTCCCATCTCCGTCTCCCGGTCCTCCACACACCTGCCCATCTCATCGGTGGTCTGCGCTCCCGCATCCCTCTTGATTATGTCCACGAATGTTTTAGTAGGACGTCCTCACGACTTGTGTCCGCGCCATTGAGATGGCTGCCGTAACACCAGCTTGCTGGTCTGTAGCAGTCCCCAGCCACCGTGAGCTTCCGGCCAGCAAGCTGTTGTTATAGGAGCCGTCTCCATGACGCGGATACAAGTCGCGATGATGGTACAATTCTACACCTCCATCATCAGTCCATAACCATCAGTCCATCCTCACCTTCTCCATCACCACCTGGTTCCCTGCCGCTACAGTGAAAGACAAGGCTAATTTGTGGCGGGTGATATGCTCTGCGGAGAGGGCGATTGGCTGCGCCTTGCCCCACCCCCCCAGGCCCCATTCTCCCTCCCTCCAGGCCCCGCCCCCCTCCAGGCCCTGCACGACTCCAGGCCCTGCACGACTCCAGGACGCTGAAGCGGGCCAAAAAGATCATGGCCGACCCCTCCCTCCCGGGCTATGACCTCTTCACACCGCCCCCCCTCTGGCAGGAGGCTGCGGTCGTTAAAGACTAAAACTGTTTACAGGAACAGCTTTTTCCCCTCGGCCATCAGCCTTATCAACAAGGTTCTCCTCTGACTCCCTCCCTGCCCCCTGCAAGTTTTGCACTAAACTGACTATTGCACTGACTCTTGCGTAGTTCAATTGCACTGCTATTTTTTGCACTATGTTTGTATCACTGCACTTTACGAGTCCCGTCATGCACTGTCCTGTCTTGTCCTTGCACTTGTCCATTGTTGTAAGCACCACGGTGTTGCAAAAAAACGGGGGGAAAAACCCTATGTATGTAAAGTACAATGGCAATAAACAAATTCTGATTCTGATTATACGCCATGGAAAAAAAAACAAAAAAAAACGGTTGTAGTAGATGAGAACCCAGCGATATAGGAAGGCTGCCAGAGGGCCCGGCCTCAAAGAGCGTTGTCGTACTGGGATACGGAGCGCGAGGCAATGCCCCCCCACGCCCCCCCCCCCCCCCCCCCAGCCGGCCTCTCGACAGATGTTGCGGAGAACGTACATGGCCTTGATTACCATCAACGCAACATTATAGAACCGGGCGGCATAAATCAGGCCGACGACGGCTGGAAACGTGTCTCTCTCTCTCTGAGCGCCGGGGAACGACGATGATAAGTTCCTGAGTGGAGCTCATCTAGTTAGATCATCTTTCAAATAAACTGCAGGCGAGTGACATTGTCCTCATATAGCCACGGAGGTGGTGACAGGGGGAGCGGGGGGAGATTAGAGGAGAAGGCCTTGAAGGGCCGTCCTGATAGGCTCTGCTCAATGTCTGCGAAGAAGCTGATCTGTTCTCTGGAGCCTTTGTAGTACGACCCCCACCCCCCCACCCTCTGCTGCTTAAAATTACCCAAAGGGGTAGATGAGGTTGAACCAAACGATGCTTTAGGACGATCTTTGGAGTTCGTGTTACGTTCAGCAATCAAAGGAAAATCAGAGAGCCATGGGATTAAGGAGAAAATGTGCATAGCCCTGAAGAGTCCTGCGATGATATATAAACGCACTGGTATTTATTTTCAGGGCTTGGCTGATGACGTGCTCGGCTGGAAGACGTGGACAAAGACATTCCAATGACGTTTTAAAGACGGGCGAGAAAAAAAAACGACGCTTTTTCAAAACTCCTTTTATTGAAAGACTTCCCTTTTCCGTCTTTATCATCATCATCATCATCATCATCAACATTGATGAAGGTTGTTAAAACCCGCAGCCTGTTGGTTGAATTAGCAGCGCATGGCAGACCACGTTCAAATACATGCATCGAGTACCATCAAGTACTTCAGGTGTGCTTGGTTTGCTTTACCCAAGGAACTATCCCAATTGAACAGTCCCATAACTGCAAAACTGTGAGTCCAAATCAAGTGCACCTGAACTACTCTTCTAGTCTTCTTTCATATATTCAACCCAAGTCTGGAGCACAGACGTCTCTAACAGCTCCCTTACACTACATCCCTCTCTCCATCCCTCCATCCATCCCTCCATCCATCCCTCTCTCTATTTGATGCCACTGTTGCTCATGGTCTGGGCTTTGCACACTCCCTTGCCGGCGACCTCGAAGGCGGCGCCCTTGTAGGTGGCGACACACTGTCCGTCCGTCTGCAGGTCCGGCTGCACCTGCTCCCACACCTTCTTCTTCGGGTTCAGCTCCTTGTCTGGCTCGCCTGGAGAAACACGTACACACACACACACACACACACACGCACACACACACACACACACACTACATTAGAAGACTTTTAAAAGTATGGCTTTGATGAATACTCAATTCTGATTGACTGGAGGGGCGTGTGTTATTTTTGTTTTTGTTTACTCAGTGTCTGGAACACTAAGACATGAGAGGACGTGTTCTTTCTTTCTTGAGTATCTATAATACGGGGCGGCTGTGGCTCAGTGGAAGAGCAGGTCGTCCAATGACCGTAGGGTCGGCGGTTCGAATCCCGTCGAAGTGTCCTTGGGCTAAGACACTGAACCTCAAATTGCTCCCAATGAGCAGGCTAGCACCGCCATTGGTGTGTGAATGGGTGAATGAGAGGCCATTGTAAAGCGCTTTGGATAAAAAGCGCTATATAAGTGCAGTCCATTTACCATCTACTTCAGAGGTGAAAAACTGTATCTCACCACCGATATTGATAGAAATGCTAGAAATGCTCGACAACTACAGAACTGTACAGTATACTTGCTTGCTATCATCGTATTTCCTTGCGTACGTTGTGATTGATCGACAAAATAGATACGTTACGTCAATGGGCTATATAAGTGCTCTTAAACAATTAGAGAATTGCTCCTCGCTTTTGTTGTGTCTTATTGCCCGCTGACGTCAGGACAGCAGAGTCGCTGCCCATCTTTCGCCGCAGGCTCAAAACTCACCTCTTCGAGAAGTACTACCACGATCCTCCCTCTTAAACGCCTATTGTATTTTTAGATTGCTATTCTTGCACTTTGCCTCCAGCACTAGATCATCCTCTTAGTCACTTGTTTTAGAAAGGAGATGCACTTGCGAGTTCAGGCGAGTAGGCCTAGTAGTACACTGGCTTTCCCTACGTCGAATTCAATCATTGTAAGTCGCTTCGGATAAAAGCGCCAGCTAATCGACCGTGAAATGTAATGTAGCATTATTGAGGGCTCGTGGCGCTCGCCCTTGCGTGGGTGTGCTGTGCGTCCTCTCTCTCTCTCGCTGCCTGTCCGGGTTTGCCCTCTCTGTCTGTGGCTCCTTCTCCTCCTCAGTGTGTCTTAAAATTAAGATCCGTTTTACAGCCGACGCGCAACGTCTAATTGGAAACACGCCGGCCGGTGGCGGTCTCGCCTCCATGTCAGTTGGAAGAAGAGGGACTCTTCTTTTCGTTTTTCTTTTTTAACAGAGCGTGCGTTGGCTTTGTTAGATGACTTTGGCATTTTGGGCTCTTAGCCGGGCATCGGGGCAGCTTCCGTTGGGCGTGGCCCTAACCCCCCCAGCCCCCCACTCCCCATCGTCATCGCCGCAGCCACGTTTTGAGGCGTGTGGAGAAACAAGTGCGTTTCATTTCAACCCCCCCCTCCCATCCGTTTTGTGTTGCGTCACGCTCTCTGACACACAGAGACAGGCGCTCTGTTCTCTGTCCCGCCATGACAAGGCAGCAGCGATTCCTTTTGATATGAGAGAAAGAGAGAGAGAGGGGGAGAGAGAGAGAGAGGTCGAGAGAGAGCGAGGGGGAGAGAGAGAGAGAGGGGGGGGGGGGGGGGGGGGAGGGAGGACGTGAAACGACTGAATCTGTTATCCCCGGAACAAGCGCTCGCCGTTTGCGCTGCGTCAGAGTTACGTACCGCGCGGCCGGGCCAGGTACCAACGAGAAGCCCCACCTCCTTCTCCCCCCTCTCCCTCCGCTGCTCCTCTCCTCCATTTCCCTCTCCTTCACCCTCTCATCTCCTTTCTTATACCCCCTCTCCCTCTCTCTCTCTTTTCTTGAAACAGGGGTCGCAAAAAACCCGGGGATTTAGCCCGAGGGGGATTCCGCATAAAACAAACAGCTTTAGGAGGGCCTGGAAGAGAAGGAGAAGAGAGGGACCCCCCCGTCCCCCTCATCGTCAACCCCCCTCCCCCGTCAACCCCCCCCTCGCCCCAGCGCCCGTCCTCCCCGCCACAAAGCGAGGGCGGTTCTTTCGCCAGCTCCGACCACGCTCTTTTTTTTTTTACAATTATTTTTACGAGGCCCGAGGACCTGGGGAGCCTAAATCACAATCACATTGAGGGCGGCGTCCCCCCCCCCTCCCCACCCGCCCCCCCCCCCCCCCGACGCGAGGGGTAGGACGCGAGCTCTGCTCTACTTTTACGGTCCCCCGAGCAGCGCTCTGAACATCTGGGGCGCCTGTGTGTTTCTCAGCCATGACACTGAACACGGGACGACGTTAATCAGAGCGGGACAGTGGAGGGGCCGATGTCTTGGGGGGGGGGGGGGGGGGGTGTGAATGTGTGTCTTTGCGTCCCCAGTCCACAAAGACGGTCCAGATCTCTCCCAGCCTTTTCTGTGTGTGTGTGTGTGTGTGTGTGTGTGTGTGTGTGTGTGCGCGCATGTGTGTGCGCGCGTGTGTGTGCGTGTGTGTGTACCTGGGAAGTTCTGGAAGGTGACCCTGTCCCCAGGCACCGCCCCACTAGGGGGGTCCAGAATCTCCACTTTGTCGGGTGAGCTGGCGCACATGACCATGGCCTGGGAGACCACGCCCCTCATCTTGGCGGGCTTCAGGTTGCATAGCAACACCGCCATGCGGTTCTGCATCTGTCAGGGGGGGGAAAAGAAACGATGACATCAGCCATCGCAAAGATGACCTAACATGGACAGACACACACATTCAGTATATATATATATATATATACAGCATATATACACAGTATGGTCACTTAATGCTGTATCTCATGATGATGTCTCACATCTTTCTGCATCTAGGCAGGAATAGTGACGAGATATTGTGAGGGGAAAACAATCACACCCAGGTGGTGAAGTAAGAGGTTCATGAGCAATCTCTACTGCCCTCTGCTGGTGTGCAACGGTATTGGCTACTCTACTACTGATTGGTCTAGATCTCGTGCTACGAACGGACACACACACACACACGCACGCACACACACGCACACACACGTTATTTATAGAGGCGTGTGCACCTTTTAAAAGCGCTCCAAACCGGTCTACTAAAAGTGGTGTATGTCGTACGAAGGGCCTATAATAATCATATTAACGGTATTTGACGGGGCATGTCTGGCAGGCCGCTGACTCATGACCACGGTTTGTTTAGCGTGCCTCCTGGCATCTCGCAGCGGCTCCATGACGGCCGAGCGCCGGTAGGAGCGCTTGTTTCGCTAAAGCGTCCGACGCCGGTTAGCCACACGCGCCGTCCAGGGAATGTAAACTCAAGCGATTTGTCGAATATTCCAGCTGGGGTATTAGCAACAAGTATCTGACTTCTAGAATGTATGAAATCGGAGGGAGGGGGGGGCGGCGGGGGGGTTTGAGCTGTCTGTCACTTTCAATGAGTCTCTCCTGCTGTATGGTAGTTATTTCAGACAGTGTTTGGGTACATGAGACTCCAGCCAGCATGTGCTTCCATTTATAGAGATATATTGTCTATAGAAGGACTGACTTACAAAGGGCTTCTAAGCCGGAGCGTGAACCTGAGGGAGACAAACACAAACATGCCTTTTGACCGTGGTAGAAAAAAAAAAAAGAGGCCCTTTTTTTTCGTGGGTGAAAAAGACTCGACCTACAAATTGCTTTACGTCTCGAGGCGAAAGTGTAAATCACACACATGCACACACACACACACACACACACGCACACACACACACACAAATGCACACAGTGGACAGAGAGAGCACAGCTCAGCACAGCTCCCTCAATATTTAGCTCGTATAGACTAATAAATCTAAAATACGGCCCCGGAAAACCATTCAGACGTATGGCAGCTCTTGGGCTGTGCTCTGTGGTAGGGCATTTCCATAGCAGTCACTCACACTCAAACTAATGTTGAAATGCATTCAAATCCCTGAGACGGAGATTTACAGGTCTGCTGGCTTAGTAACGTTAGCCCCTCGGGCGTGGTTTCAACTCCAGAGGCACCTTAAAGAGTTATAAAACCAGCTTCGGCCCGGATTCCAGACGCAAGCTCCTAAACACTGTTGTGGAGTTTTCTGACTGGTCCGACACCTTCTCCGTTTATGTGTTATAATGTTAAGAGAATGAGGAGCCAACATATTTGAGGTGCATTTGATATAAATAAAAGAAAGGAATATCCGCCCACTGTCGCTCCCGTTTGCTGCAGTATGCGGACAAGGTCCGTTTGATTTACCACAGGGTGTGTGACTGCTCGATTGGTTTCATTACACGGGGTAACCTACTGTAAGTCAAGCATACCGCACGTATCTTTCAGCCTATTCGCCTTATTCACCTCAGCTGCCATATTGGTCAGTCTGACGTAATTGTGGGTGCGGATGCGGAAGTGCCCGTTGACTTCAATGTTAAAAGTTCACTGTAAAAACACCACTTCAAGAACCAAAATAGTCAAAATATTATAAATAATAACAGGCTGAATACACTATCGGGGTTATCTGGCTAGCCTAGCGTTAGCCTAGCCTAGCGTCATCGCATGCCGCGCCGCCTCAGTCACCTGGTCGATGGGGATGTGCTTGACCAGCCCGCTGACCACCGTCCTGGGCGCCGCCTCCCCCACGTCCACCTGCTCCACGTACAGCGAGTCGGCGTCCGGGTGCTTCTGGGCCGTGACGATGCGTCCCACGCGCATGTCCAGGCGGGACACGTCCACGCTGGCCTCCTCCTGGGCGGGGCCGCCCCCTCCACCTCCTCCTCCTCCTCCAGCCTTCGGCTTCTCCCCTCCTGGATGGGGAACAGAGGTCAACAGTTAGGCGTTTCGTTCCACATGGTACTCATGTCTTGCACATGTGACAAATAAAGGAACTCCTTGAATCCTTGAAGGGCTCCGAACTGTTTTGAGAGAGAGAGAGAGAGAGAGAGAGAGAGAGAGAGAGAGATGGAGAGATGGAGAGATGGAGAGATAGATAGAAAGGTACTTTATTAAACCCGGTGGGGAAATTGTTGAATACCATTAAAAAGAATCTGTCATCTTGAATCACTGATCTAACGTAATTGGATAGGTACGAACGCATGTGAGAGGTCTCTGTACACATGCACTGTGTTTCTCTTATGTTGTTGCCTGCAGCAGGCCAGGTCAGGGGAAACACGGGCTTTCTTACGGTAGTCTGTGTGAGTGAATAAGCATGTGTGTGTGAGTTAGAGCAGCAGAGCCGGGGGGGAACAGAGAGCCTGTTCTCCGATCCGCGTTCCCTCCACCTCGGGCCTTCATGCAGTACGCTAAACGCACGCCAGAGAATACGCACGCACTCCAACCCCCCCCCCCCCCGGGGGAGCGATAAAGTATCTTATCTATCTATGCGTACGCACGCGGAAACGCACACGCACACACACACTCAGTTCTTCAAGGCATTTAAAAGCGATTATTTTTAGCCCACTTGTATTGGTCCTCAGGGACTCATTGAGGCCCATCTGAAAAAGTGTGTGTGTGCATTCGCATGTATGGAAACTATGCAGACCGGGGCAGCCGTCTGGTATAATCCAACCCCCCCTCCCTTCGAGAGTGAAAACAAACGTACCCAGCCAGTGTGTGAGCGCCCGGCCCCTGGCTGGCATGTCTGAGCTGTGATCACTGCAGGCATTCAATAACACCAACATTGGTTTTTCCACAACTTTGCAGCAGACCTCCGAAGAGGGGGGGGGGGTTGGG
The DNA here is from genome assembly GCF_949987555.1 of Borostomias antarcticus. Taxonomy (NCBI): domain Eukaryota; kingdom Metazoa; phylum Chordata; class Actinopteri; order Stomiiformes; family Stomiidae; genus Borostomias; species Borostomias antarcticus. Next base: position 2,662,377 of record NC_140253.1, read on the forward strand.
GGGGGGGGTTGAGTAAACACACGTACACACCAATACCCTCTGTTCATCTGTTCAGACAGACATGTTCTTTACGTGGCGGGAGGGGGCGGGGAGGCTTGGCTTGGCTGGCCAGAGTCATGGGGCTGTAGGGAAATCAGGTTTGATTTGACGTCTGGGGTAACATAACGCGCCAGTAGCCCGACCTGTCTAGCCAATAAGACGGACGGCGAGGCCGACTAACGAGGAGTCGCCGTTTTAATCAAAGTTTGTGTTGGGTTGTTTAAACCGCTCGACTCTGAGGGCGAGAAGCCAGGCTGAGGCCCAGGCAGCCAACAACACACACCACACACACACACACGCACGCGCGCACACACACACGCGGGGTTTCAAAGGGTAACGCTACACAGTCTCGCTCTCCTTCGCTTTTTTAAAACAAGTTTCAGATCCGCCGCCCTGTCGGGGATGACAGGATCCTGTGATGTGACACCAGTGCTACACATGCGCTCCGCCACGCACGCACGCAGAGAGAGAGAGGGAGGGAGAGAGGGAGGGAGGGAGGGAGGGAGAGAGGGAGGGAGGGAGGGGGCCACGACGTGGAGGACGAGGTGGGAACAGGCCGCTATCAAAGGGAAGACGAAAAGACTTTCACATGTACTCCAGCGGAGCCCCGTCACACGCCACCCACGTCAACGTCAGATATTTACTGCCATGCATTCTCTCTTTGGCATCTGGCCCTCAGAAAAGCCAGATACACACTGAGTCTGTCAATGTCTCTGGGAGTTGTTTTTTTTCTTTTCTCATTCTCTCTCTCTCTCTCTCTTTCTGAGTCACCACCGCCCCCCCCTCGCTCGCTCTCTCTCCCTCTCCATGTAATGAATGATAAACGACACTCCCATACATAATTCAGGCAAGATTATTTCCAATCTCTGCCCTGACAGTTAATTAATCCAGATGGCTCAACGTTTGAATGGAAACACGGCCTTGGATGATTTATAGTTAAAATCAGTTTCTAAATAAATGGAAAGAAAAAAAAAAGAGAGAGAGATTAACTCCTCGATGTAGCATTTCAATCACTTGACTTCACTGGAAAAACCAAGATGGGGGGTCTTATTTTTACAACAAGTAAATGAACACCATGTTCAACTGAAAGCTATGCGGTCTAGCTGTTGTGTAAAACCCTCATTTGAGATGAATGGCATCAACGCAACACAAACACTAAAACCAGTGCGTCGTCTGGACTGTGTCTCTGTCTGACACTTGACTCCCTCCCACATCACCGGGAGACAAGGGCCATCATCATTGCAGTCGTAAATAAGTAGCTCATGTTACTTCATAGTATATTACAAACATTGGCATAAATAAATCACGGTGTGATGAACCGGTCTTTCGGACAACTGGTGAGTTTCCCGCTGTGAAGTCTCGTTCGGGGACAGCGTAAAATGGATCCTCAACGTCAACGTTCCCTCCCTCGAATCTCTCTCATCTCGATTCTCATCTCGTCTCTCATCTCTAAAGGCCCAGATATTGAAAAAAAACTGTAATGGAGACAGAGGGCGTATGGTGAGAAAATGGCAAATGGCTTTTAAAAAGCACAGAGAGCAGCCAAACATTGATGGACCTTCTGGATGTCAGTCAAGAAGCTAGTGTTCCTAAGTAAGGGTAATTTAGTAGAAGACCCCCCTACCCCTCAAAAAAGACCAGCCCCCCCACCGCCAAAAGAAATAAAGAAAAAAACCTTTTCTAGAAAGTAAAAACCTTTCTCAACAGCTAAAACAAACCTGCCATTAAGAGCGAATTATCGCTTGAGTGGCTCTTGTCCTACAGTTCTGCTGACGCGGGCCAAAAAAATTGACATATTTCTTCTCAGTACCTCACAGGCCTGTGTTTGGGGAACACTGGAGTAACATATGTCAAATTGTGGGCAGATTTGAAGTCCGAACCACAGACAAGAGGGCCCTGCTAGTTCAATAGTGGTAGCGGTCTCTGAATATATTCAATACACTCAAAATACAAGGGTTTTGAGCCTCTCCAGGGTTTTGAACCCAACCATCTTTTTGAAGCTCGTTAGTAAAAAGGAACCACAGTTTAGTGCCTGGTTGCAGTATTCCAAGTCTTTAGGTCTTTCCACACTGTTAAATCTCCCTCCCAACTATTGAGCATACTGTTTCATTCAGGCTGAGCCCTGGACCACCGAAGACGGGGTTCACCTCAGTACCTCAACTGCCTGTCAGCTAGTCCTGCCAGCTAGTCCGCCTGCCTGCTAGTCCGCCTGTCAGCTAGTCTGCCTGTCAGCTAGTCCTGTCAGCTAGTCCTGTCAGCTAGTCTGCCTGTCAGCTAGTCCTGTCAGCTAGTCCTGTCAGCTAGTCCTGTCAGCTAGTCTGCCTGTCAGCTAGTCCTGTCAGCTAGTCCTGTCAGCTAGTCCTGTCAGCTAGTCCCATCAGCTAGTCCCGTTAATTAGTCCTGTCAGCTAGTCCTGTCAGCTAGTCCCGTTAATTAGTCCTGTCAGCTACCCCTGTCAGCTAGTCCGTCTGTTAACTCGCCCCGTCAGCTAGACCTTCTACATTTACCCTTTTTCTCTGGTTTCTTCTTCTTCCCCTCGCTGTCTTTCGGTGGGGGGCAGCTGGCAGCGGGTGCGGCAGAGGCGGGCGGGGCCGAGGGCTGGGGCGGCAGGGAGGGCTTGGAGTCACACAGGACACCGGCGTCGCCCGCAGGCATGGCCACGTCTCTGACTGCAGAGAGGAAACGGAGAGAGAAGGGTGGTGGTGAGAGATATTCATATCGTTGCACTCTACTGTGCGCCGGTGGCTGTAGACAACATAGCTGATGTACCGGTAGGTTTCAGGAGCATCCTGCAATACATACTAGCCATCATCCCGGCCTTAATTACTTGCGAAACCAAACGGAGACGATACACAAGACAAAAAAAAAAGTCAGTCAGGAATTTACCAGCTTTTCCAGAGTACAGCGACACTCTGCGCGGGGGAACTGTTTTTCGCCCCCAAGACGTTTCAAGTTGATTTACCGTACTTTATTATTTTGTTTAATTGTGTTTTTTTTGTGCGTTACCACATCATACTGCAAACTGTAATTCCGATGCAGCGAGATCCGGCCTGCGTACCCTGTAACAGCAACAACAACAACAACAAAGACGTGTTGAAGAAAGACAAACTCTCCCCTGTGATGTGACTGGGCTCCTGGGAGAGACTGCCGACGCGTCTCCCCTGACGTGTCTCTCCGGGCTGAGTGATAGGAGCCAGAGACGCTGCTTGTGGACCTGAGGGGGAGGACACTGGTCTCCTGGCGACAAGCGGTTTTGATGGGGAAATGACACGGTGTCCATGCGAGGACGGATGGAAAGCATGAGGAAAAAGCTATGAAAGCTACAGAACAATGTCTTCCATCAATCTCTCTCCCCGGGAGAGAGAGAGAGAGAGAGAGAGAGAGAGAGAGAGAGAGAGAAGGAGAGAGAGAAAGAATGTTCAAGAACGAACCCATCATTTAAGACGCCTTCTGGTGTTTGTGTTGTGGATGCCCACACACACACGCCCGTGTCCATGACAGACAAACACAAGCATAAAACATTTTGCAACCTATTTTCTTAATGACTATGTTGGGCGCTGAGGTTAGCAGCTTCAAGGTTGTCGTTAAAAAAATATAAGAAAAACGTTTACTTTTAAGACGCTGTCAAACCAAAAACATTGAGTAGAGCTTTGCACTGGCTACTCTCACTTACTTGCTCAGAGTACAGACTGTTTCCCTCAAGGACCATTCGGCCTTGTATCAATTGCATCAGCTAAGTCATCTCACTTACAAATCTATTAAGACCGCCTGAAAATATCTTCCAGAACGTTCTGAACTCATTATCGGCTGCTTTGATTAAACTCTTTCTATGGCACTGTGAAGACCTCAAATAAAATTAAATAAAAACGACTCTTCGATCGGCGTATCCAAGCACATTCCTCCTGTCCTCCCAAAACTGACATGTAATTAAAGTTTGTTTTTTCTCCTTTGCCTCTCTGGTAACTATTATTAACGTGTTAATGATCCAAGTAGTGTTCGGTCTTGTGTTAATACAAAGGTCAGAGAGAGAGCGCTAGGCAGATCCATGTCAAAGATTTGAGAGAGAGAGAGAGAGAGAGAGAGAGAGAGAGAGAGAGAGAGAGAGAGAGAGGGCTAGACAGATTTTGTGTTAATGCATTTCAGAGTGAGAAAGAGGGGAAAAATAGGGAGAGAGAGACGAAGAGAGAGAGAGGAAGAGAGGAAAAGAGGAAGAGAGAGAGGAAGAGAGAGAGGAAGAGAGAGAGGAAGAGAGAGAAAGAAAGGGGAGAGAGAAAAAGAAGAGAGAGGAAGAGAGAGAGGAAGAGAGAGAGAACGCTAATGTATGTCAGAAGTCACGCAGGCCTTTCTTGTTCCTTCTCTTCAATGGGGCATTCTTGTTTTTTTTGCGCGTCTTTTTCCGTTTACCACAGTGTTCAAGGATTGAACGAAGGTCTGAATAGCCCACATATCTGGTTGTAATATGCCAGCTGGGTGAGAAACGAGGATTTTTATTGAGATACAAAACATGACCCCAGCTAGCGAGACACTAACGCACTAATGAGCAGAGTGACAATTCAACGGTTTGGCATGAAGGGATGATGGCTGGATAGAGGGACGTGAATGGGTGGATGGATGGATGATGGCTGGATAGAGGGACGTGAATGGGTGGATGAGTGGGTGAATGGGTGGATAGAAGGATGTGAATGGGTAGATGAGTGGGTGGATGGGTGGATAGAGGGATGTGAATGGGTGGATGGATGGATAGAGGGACGTGAATGGGTAGATGAGTGGGTGGATGGGTGGATAGAGGGATGTGAATGGATGGATGAGTGGGTGGATGGGTGGATAGAGGGATGTGAATGGATGGATGAGTGGGTGGATGGGTGGATAGAGGGATGTGGATGGATGAATGGATGGATGGGTGGGTGGATAGAGGGATGTGGATGGATGGATGGATGGATGGATGGATGGATGGATGGATGGATGGATGGATGAATGGATGGATGGGTGGGTGGGTGGATAGAGGGATGTGGATGGATGGATGGATGAATGGATGGGTGGGTGAGCGAGTGAAACCGACCTCCTCTTGCCTTCTCCTTCTCCAGCAGGTGATTCTTCAGCTCCTCGATGTCTCTCTTCAGTCTGGCGTTCTCCACCATCAGCCTCTTCTCCTCCCTCACCGTGGCCTGCACCACTGGGCCCGCACAGAACCACACAGAACCAGAGAGAACCAGAGAGAACCAGAGAGAGAGAGCAACGAGATAATGTCAGACTCAGACACACTAGGCTCACCTGAGAGACGTCATTCACTGTTAAGCACAAAAAAAAGAAGCTTGGCCTTCACTGCTTTGGAATAGTGGGAGAGAGAGAGAGAGAGAGAGAGACAGAGAGAGAGAGAGAGAGAGAGAGAGAGAGAGAGAGAGAGAAAATGTGTGTGTGTGTGTGTGTGTGAGGGAGAGAGAAAGAGTGCGTGTGTGTGTGTGTGTATAAGTGAGTGTGTGTGCGTGTGTGAGAGCGAGTGTGTGTGCGCGAGTGCGGTGTAGACGCTCTCTCACTGGCTTTCTCCTTGAGCAGATGGACCTGCTGCTTCAGGTAGTCTATGAGCTGGTCTGCCTCCAGGGCTCTCTGCTGCAGCCTGGCCATGGAGGGGGGGGTCTGGACTGACATCTTCACCAGGGAGCGGGCTACCAACCTGGGGAGGGGACACGCCAGAGGGGGGCGGAGTGAGAACCAGGCCTGGATCAAACGGCACCGGGGTCTTATACTTCCAATGTGTTGGTCCGTCCGCATGGGGCTCGATTTTTATTTATCCAGTACAACGAGAATCCATATTAACACTCATCAAAGGGGTAAATCTCTGGCATGGAAACAAAAAAATCTATACACACACAAGTATCCCTACGTATAAGAGCTAGTCTGAGGCTAGATACATTAGAAACATACGCTGTGTGTGTGTGTGTGTGTGTGTGTGTGTGTGTGTGTGTGTGTGTGTGTGTTTGTGCGTGTGTATCATGTCGCAGGCATGCTGCCCAAAAACCAGACTCTCTTTCTGGCATCTTTCCACACAAGCATGCAGAGATCAGAAGATGAAATGCCGATTGTCATGAAAATGAGCCTGTAAATCAGCTTACGGATCCGTCCCTGAATCTCTCTCTCAGTCTCTCTCAGTCCCTCTCTCTCTCAGTCCCTCTCTCTCTCCCTCTCTCTCACAGGGGATTCGGAAGGAGAGTGCCGAGTAATGGCAGCCTCAGCAGTGACTTGACGAACTCCAGGTCAAGTCGGTCAAACCAAATTCCGCAATGACCCAGGGGAAAAACGCTGAGCAACGACATCCTAAATGAAATAAGCTGTCCGTTTAGCTTGCTGCTCTTCTCCTTCACACATGCATGCCATCACACTGTCTCTGCTCTCTCCCTTCCTCCTCTCTCTCTCCTCTCTCCCTTACTCCTCTCTCTCCTCTCTCCCTTCTTCCTCTCTCTGTCTCCCTCCACTCTCTCTCTCTCTCCATCTCCCTCCTCTCTCTCTGTCCGTCTCCCTCCTCTCTCTCTCTGTCTCCCTCTCTCTCTCTCTCTGTCTCCCTCTCTCTCTCTCTGTCTCCCTCCTCTCTCTCTCTCTCTCTCTCTGTCTCTCTCCTCTCTGTCTCTCCTCTCCTCCATCCCCTCTCTCCATCTCCCTCCTCTCTATCTCCCTCCTCCCTCTCTCTCTCTCTCAGGTCCAAATGGGGAAATCACATTAGCCTTTTTAAACCTCTTGCTTTGGGAGTCAAAGTCAACGGAGTGTTGGGTTTCGGAGCCCCTCGACGGATTCTAAGAATGATCAAAGAGGCGGCGGCCGCTCGCCATTCCGCCGTGATGCAGCTGGACACCGGTTGGTTGGGCTGTGGTTTATGGTAATGACACAGATTGAGACTCAGAGGTTTAGGGTAATGCAGCGTGGACATGTTGTGCTTGGCGGGCCGGGTCGTCTCACACCGTCAAGGGGAGCGATAAAGGCTGGGAAAAGGGCGGGGTTTGGAGGGAGGTGGGGGGGGCGAATGAGAGAGGCAGAGAGAGAGTGGGAGGGAGGGAGAGTGTAGAGAGAGAGAGATGGAGAGAGAAGAAAGAAAAGGTCCTTAACACGTAGTAGAACAGGGTGGCGTAGGAAAACAACAGCTGGCCTGGGATGAAAACAAACCGTTCAGAGGGACGGAGGGGGGAGGAAATGAGAAACACAAAACGAGCTGGAGTTGATAATATCCAGGATCAAAGAGCATCGTTGGTTTCGATTTTTTTTTTTTTTTTTTTTTTTAACTCTTTTCTTTCGAGACTCAGAATAGATTGAAGTCAGACCTGGGCCTGGAGGGGTCTGGTCCAGCTTCTGCTGGCCAGTCGCAGTCACACACACTTCCAGGATTAGTTTCACTTCCTAGCTGGCAGTGCCACACAGACCTCCAGAGCCAGCTTCATTTTCTGTCTGGCAGTCCCACAGACCTCCAGGATTAGCACCACTTCCTGTCAACATCAACAAACACAACCACCGCCACCACCACCTAGTCTATAGCTTCTAGTCCATTCATGCCATGATGAGCTGACAGAACAAATCTGAGTGTGTTGTAACTGACTTAACACAGCTGGGCCGGGGACTGGGTGTATCGGACAGAGCAGGGGTTCTCAACCTTTTGTAACTTAACGCCCACTTTTGATTGTTAAAAATATTCTGAGGACCACCTTCCCAAATACATGAGAAAAAAAACTGCTCGACCGTCACTTTTTGCATCCGAGAGAATGTGTTCGCTAGCAGCGCTACGTCAGCTGAAGACATTTGGATATGATTGGCGCGGTGATATTCATGACATAACTGGTCATTGAAATTATGCATTTTAACTTGAAAGGTTTTATTTATACGTGAATTCCTACATTTAGATCAAAAAATAACTAGCTTTGTAAATTACCAAACTATTTTTTCTTCTTTTCTCTCTAACCATTCGGCAGTAGGCGACCACTGCCTCGCCGGCCTACTTGATGACGCTCTGCGGACCACTGGTTGAGAATGGCTGGGATAGAGCCTCCATGTGAAACGGACTCGGGAGGTGACCGTGTTGGTGCTCAAGGGACAGATAAGCTACTAGCAGCTGTTAAAAGAGGCTGTCCCTGTCTGTCCAGTGTCCCTGTCCCTCCAGTGTCTACCATGACCAGGTCCTAAAAATAGCAATAGCGACCAGCGCAAATGCAACGCACAGCCTAGCCAGTAACCACTGCCTCTATTGATAAAAGGCTGCTAGGGATAAACAGATCTTGAAAGGCGCTGAAAGCGGCGGGGGCATCTCTCATCACGTCCTCCTCTTTCCCCCAGGATTGATCTGAATCATACGTGACCAACGCAAAGGACTCAAAATAGAAAATGTGCACCACAGAAGCACAAAGGGGGCACAAAGGGGGTAATGTTTGAAGAACCTACTAACATGTTACCAACAGTTTCTCCTCGGCCCCCCCCTCCTCCGACGTGCCTGCTATCGTGTGAACACCAAACAAGGCACAAGCCAGGCTGCTGTGATCAGTTAAAAGTTCCCCCACAGAGCGATTGGATTGAGCGTGAGTGATCACTTATGCCTGCCAGGGCCAATCACAGCAGCGCGGGCCCCACAGCAGGGGGCACGGTTACGAAGGCCTCAAATGGGCCTACATGCCGCTTTTTTTATTTCAAGGAAAAGGGATATATTAGGTGCAACTGTGCCCGACTGCGCCACATCTGCGGCCCTTTCAACACCCTCCCTACCCTGGCTGTGCCTACCGCATTTCAACGCCCCAGCTGCACCGTCAAAGAGTTGGTTATAGGGGTCTCTGACTTTGGTCTGGGAGAGCTACCCGCCTGGAAGCTTTTTCTCAGACTCCTAACGACCCTATAACCCAGCACACCAGATTCTGCTAATTAGCTACTCGTCAGGTCCTGAACACCTCCTACCCTGCATCTTGGACTGGAGCAGAATCAGCTTGGCTGCATGATGGCACTTTGGGGAGAACAAAATGTGTTATGACAGAAAGCAGTGGCAATGCATCAAATCCCCCCCTTCTAACTAGAATAGACGTTCTGGCAAAGTCTCCGAATCAGCAAGAGGACTATTCAGTAGCATAGAGTTATAAAGGCATTGGCCATTGGAACCAGTCCATCTTTCAACTGAAAGTGAAATAAATGCATCAGTAAGACTTGCGCAAGCAACCAGCGAGCTACAGCGCAGTTACTGTTCATGTCAACATCACAGCTGGTTCGAGTGAAAACACCTCGATGAAGTTATTTGAATCAGGTGTGCAGTGTAGGTGGGAATATAACACAGCTGGCTTGCTAGTGGTATAGTTGATGGTTGCTCTTTACAGTAAGTCAGTAGCAGGATTGCATCAATTCATGTTGCTATAGCTAAAGTTAGCTAAACCTTAGCTAGTCCTAGTCCTAAATCACTTCTACTATCCTTGGCATAGCTATTACATAGAGATGGGTTAGCTATCGTTAGCCAGCATAGAGGGAACCGTATAGAGGGAATCAAAACATCAAATAAAGTAGCACCAGCTACCATTAGAGACTCACATTAAATCTTGACCAGTCTGGACACACGTTTCAGTGCAGAAGGACTTCAACCCTGAACTGAGAGAGGAAAGACCCATTCAGGCCCCGAGGGCTGCGCGGTTTCACTGATCTCTACACCATCTGGATGGGGTTTCCTGCCAGCTTTACAGCAGTTTAATGACTGACAGGACGGTCGTGTCACTTGAAGCTCTACTTTTATGCACACCAGTCGCACATCTCAGACACTCGCGACAACCAAAGGGCTGGTTTTCTAATGCCTGTCTGTCTGCAATCAAATGAACGAACTTAACATGTTATCTAGATGCTTAGTAAACACGTTTTTGTGTGGGAAATGGTGCTGGGATGATTCCCCTACAGACATTGTTTGCTAGCAATGGCAATTTGCAATGGTAAAAACTCACAAACGCCCAAAACAAGAGTTGTTGATTTTGCAATGTACAACAATGGGTTTCTGTGTTAATAAAATATAAACGTTTCGCTTTTTAAATACCTGCTTCCAAGTCTGTTTATTTGTTAAAACGCACGTTCCCGGTGGGGCGATATTTTGCTGAACACCAGAGACCGGTTCGTCGCAGAAGAGTGACGTCGTTGGTCACGTTAGCCCAGGCGCCCAGCTGCATCTCCAGGAAGAGCATTTTGAAAATAAAACCAGATTACAAAGCATTTTGAAGAATAAAACCATATTTTTTGGCAACATCCATTTGACATGAGAACAGACAATCACTAAACGTGAGTACCCAGCACTGTCTAATATCTGTAAAAACTGTTCTTGCATCTCTGGTATGTTTTTGCCTTTTGCCTCCCGCATCTTCATGCATCCGCCGTAGCCTGCCTTTCTGTTTATAAGCATGTTGCCCTTTCTGTTTATAAGCATGTTGCCCTTTCTGTTTATAAGCATGTTGCCCTTTCTGTTTATAAGCATGTTGCCCTTTCTGTTTATAAGCATGTTGCCCTTTCTGTTTATAAGCATGTTGCCCTTTCTGTTTATAAGCATGTTGCCCTTTCTGTCAGCAAGCGACTATTTACAGTTTACAGTAATACAGTGTCCATTCGTTCATGCAAAAGGAAGCTTCTTTGTGCACAGAAACCTGTGTAAAGCTTGTCAAAGGCAAGATGTCAAAGAAACCTGTTTAAAGCGTGTCTATATAGGCAAGATGTCAAAGGCACATTTCAGTCATTGTATTCTATATTGACATGCGTGATAGGCTACTGTACATATCTGTAACATGTAGACTAAACGGGGCAGCACGTAGCTCGGGAGGTAGAGCTCCCCGGTTCGATCCCAGCTCCCAGCGTTGCAGCACGGTGTACCTCTAGTATAGCTATCGCCTCACAGCAAGAAGGTCTCCAGGCCTTTCTGTGCAGAGTTGGCATGTTCTCCCCCAGTTTGCAAGGGTGTCCTCCCAAAGAACCCAATATGAAAAACATGCAGAAGAACCGGTGCTCTTCATTCCGGTCCCTGACCAAGACCTGGACTGAGCACTTGGAACCATGGCTGCCCACCGCTCCTGGCTGCCCCTGGAGGAGGACGGCTTGGATGGGAGAAATGCAGGGAGCAACTTCCACCGGCGACCCCTGAAAATTGCATGTGTGTGCTGTGTGCCGTGTCGCCGCTCACTGTGTGTACAGTGGTGTGTCACTGAATAACCCCCCCCCCCCCTTGGGTCCTGTAATTTAGTTTGTAGATATGCCTTGTTAATCACAAGGACTTGGGAAGGTAGCTGAGTGTTCGGTCCATGCTGGCCTCTCCAAGTGAACCACTAGAACATTCAGTCGATATTTATTGGCCCAGCCCCAGGGTGTTAATGTGCAGCACAGCTCAGACAACAGCACACATCAAGCAGCCAATTAGATTTGTCCAAAAAATACATATTTACTAAAATATCTCATGCCTCAGACCCGTAGGCCTATTAGACCCAGGCGTGGAGCCGGCAGAGTGCCCATCACAGACCCCGGCCCTCAGTCAGAGGTAGAGGGGAGGGGGGGGGGGCGGTCCACCAGCATGCGGGCCCTCAGAGACGCCCAGCTGGGCGCTTTCACCTTCTTCGCCTCGGCCCTCCCCCACGACGTGTGCGGCAGCAACGGCCTCCCGCTCACCCCCAACTCCATCAAGATCCTGGGACGCTTCCAGATCCTGAAGACGCTCACGCACCCTCGCCTCTGCCAGTACGTGGACATCACCAGAGGGAAGCACGGTAGGGTTTCTGATGACCGCCAGGGCTCCTTACATTGATTGATTGATTGATTGATTGATTGATTGATTGATTGATTTGTTTATTATTGTGTTGTGCACTAAAGGTGCCCAGCCCGCACCGGCTTATAAGACACTGTACTTACGTCAATGCATTGTGTGTACAAGAAAAAACAAAATGTATAATACAAACTAGAACTCAATTATACAGGGTCTTTTATCTCTTGTCCCATGCTTTACAAATTGAATTTGCTATGTTGAAAGTTCCTTTTATGAAGCACAGCTTCATACCAAGTTTTCCACAATCATCTAGATGAAAGAAGTTATCAGAGATCAAACTCATTCTACTTAAAAGCACATCTCTCATTTCATTATACAAGGGACAATAGAACATAAAATTGGTTTCGTTTTCATTATACAAGGGACAATAGAACATAAAATTGGTTTCATTTTCATTATACATGTGACAATAGAACATAAAATGGATCTCATTTTCAATTTCTCCCAAAACACACATCAAACAGTCTGTGATCCTCTAGGACACCACTGATCACTGAACCACCTGAGAGCAGTAACCCTGCTGTGAAACGGCTCTTTCCCAGGCACTCATAAATGACGACGCCAAAATGTCCAAATGCCTGAGTTTTTAGATTGTGTCACGTAGAAGAATTTACAGTTACTTGGCCGTTGCTGAAGGCGTATTTGTTTTGTTTTCATTCACCACATTATAGTGGATTTTATTGTAAGTAATCAAAACATTTACAAGATTCAGATACACGATGCACATTGTTTTGCCTTTCATTGAGGGATTGGTTTCACAAGTCAGTGGAAATGAATGGAGTTCAGACCCAGGCCTATGCTTTGTCTCATCTCTGTGGCTGGTTATTGACTTCACGAGTTGCTAAAAGCTTAGTTGAATGGTTGTTTCATCCTATTTAATGTCCAGATGTTTCATGAGTTCCTGACCCCACCGGTTTATAGAGTTGTTAAGATAAGTGTGTTTTGTTTGTGTAGGATCCAACTGAACAGGAAACGTATATAGCTAAACCTATAGGCAAACCATTATAGCTTCATAATCATCATGGACTCTGTTATACTGGCACACTAGTCGTTTTAAAGCGCTCTTTGGCTATTTATAGCCGAGGGTGCTATAAACTTAACTACAGAACGTCATTTTACCTCACATTTTACCTCACACATTGGATGCACTGTTAAACTGAAGGTGGACCAGATGTAGCATTTAACAGTAAATTCCCATATTTTTCATCTCTTTCTCCTTTCCTCTCCTCCTCTCCCCTCTTCTTTCCTCTCTCCTCCCATCCTTTCCTCCCCCCTCCCCTCCTCTCCCCTCACCTCTCCTCTCCCCTCCTCTTTCCTCTCCCCTCCTCTCCCCTCTCTCTCCTCTCCTCTCTTCTTTCCTCTCTCCTCCCATCCTTTCCTCCCCTCTCCCCTCCTCTTTCCTCTCCCCTCCTCTCCCCTCTCTCTCCTCTCCTCTCTTCTTTCCTCTCTCCTCCCATCCTTTCCTCCCCTCTCCCCTCCTCTTTCCTCTCCCCTCCTCTCCCCTCTCTCTCCTACCCTCTCCTCTCCCCTCCTCTCTCCTCTCCCCTACCCTCTCCCCTCCTCTCTCCTCTCCCCTCTTTCCTCTCCCCTCCTCTCCCCTCTCCTCTCTCCCCTACCCTCTCCTCTCCCCTCCTCTTTCCTCTCCCCTCCTCTCCCCTCTCCTCTCTCCCCTACCCTCTCCTCTCCCCTCCTCTTTCCTCTCCCCTCCTCTCCTCTCCCCTCCTCTCTCCTCTCCCCTCCTCTCTCCTCTCCCTCCTCTCCCCTCCTCTTTCCTCTCCCCTCCTCTCCTGTCTCCTCTCTCCCCTACCCTCTCCCCTCTCCAGAGAGACTGGTGGTTGTGGCTGAGCACTATGAAAGCTGCCTGAATGACTTCCAGAAGCAGGGCATCTCAGTCAGGTAGGAGGTCAGCCTGTAGCTCTGCCTGTGCTAAGGCTGCACTTAGTGTTTCCCCAAGGGTTTTTTTCAGGGTGGGTGGTAGGTCCCCCCCCCCCCTCCCCAAAACAACTAGTGTTCGTGGGGCGGGCATGTCACGGATCGTCACATCGGTCATTAGTATAGATATTCATGTTTGTTAGTATCAGTGCATTTCTATACACTGAGCTGAAATGAAACGAGTGCTTATTAACAATATTTATTTACAAGGCACAAAAACATAACTAGACTTTTTTTTTTACATTTCCTTCAGAAAATGCGTGTGAATGCTGAACAGAGAAATTGCAAAAGCACTGCTGAAAATGCAGCCTAAATTGGAAACTTGAATGCAATGCCATTTAGTCCACAACACATATCCTTGCTAATGTTGCCTACATAATTACTAACATCAGAAGACAAACATTTAACTGTGGTTACATTACTTATGCAACAGAAAATATCTTCACTTCATCATCTCTCACTCCCAGTTAGTAAATGTCCGCTAGCCACGATGCTACTATAATTTTCACTATGATAAACTCTATTGACTTATGCTAAAAATGTTAGCGATCTAAAAGTCCGCTATTTTTGACTTATTGGGTCTTTCAGGAGGGGCGGGAGGTCCCGTTGGGGGGGGGCCCGCTCCTCCAAGACAATGATAGGGGGAACACTAGCTGCACTCTCATTGTCCTTGTTGTTGCAACTGACATGTAAAAGATGGTCTGTGACTGTGTCTGTTCTGATATTAGAGTGACTGTGGTGTGTTTAACCAGAGGGGAGTTGTAATATGCGCCGTGCACTAACTACCCTGGACATCTACTCACTCCAACTCTAACCTCCCCAAATAAGCAGGTCTTTAACTCTTCCCAGAGTGGGTCTTCCAGGTAGACTATGAGGCCTTATTGGGTGTGGGTGCGTGTGTGTGTATGTGTGTGTGTGCGTTGTTTTCCCAGTCCAGAGAGGGTGCTCCAGATAGCGTACGAGGCGCTGGAGGGGCTGGACTTCATGAACGGACACGGCATGGTGCACCGAGCTCTCAACGCACACAACATCCTCCTGGACCGCAAGGTACCGCTCCGCTCTGCTCTGACCCTTACCTGTTACCACTGAAGCAGAGCCCGTTCTAAACATTCCAGGAGCTAGACGCAATCTGCAGGGCGCTTTTTTATTAGTATGATTGCTTTTGTACCGTGCCTGTGTACAATTGCCCCTCCAACCCTACCGGTGCACCGTACTAGTGGACCCGGTCGGGGAGCACTGATCCGTACTTTACAAGGAATGCACAGTTCTGGATGGAAGGGAAGGGTGTCTGTTAGGGAGTTTGTTAGCGTGCGTGCACACACACACACACACACACACACACACACACACACACACACACACACACACACACGGTCCACTAATCACATGTACTTGGATCCAGGTCTAGGTCCCTAGTGTGAAAGCACCTCAGCAAGTACATCACTGTGTGACAGGATTCTGATGAAATGGGAGTGGTTTGTTGACGGCACCACGTTTTGATGTGTCAGTGCTGGCGGTCCAGGCGTCTGCCGGTATTTGTGCGCATTGCTGACGTTGGAATTGTAAACTCCCGTGTTTTATTGTCTCCAGGGCAACGTGAAGCTGGCCAAGTTCGGCCTCTATCACATGACCGATCACGGGGCCGACGTGGACTTTCCGATTGGGTGAGGATGAATATTCATATCCACCCTCACATCCAGCCAACGCGTTGGTCAGTTAGCCAATGTGTTGATTAATTAGCCAGTGTATTTGAGTTAGCCAATGTGTTGATTAGTTAGCCAGTATGTATGATGACAAATCTAGAGGGTTTGGAGGATTGTTTGAAAAGAGCATAGATAACAATAATCTTTACAATGATCTGTGCGCTATTAGTCAAATCTTTACAACAGAAACAGAGGTCTGGTGATGCATAGAGGGCCGTCCTTTCGAGCGGTGTTTAGTGTGTAGCGGTGTTCCTCTGCGTCTCGCTGCGCAGTGGATGGCTGGCGTCTCTCTTCCAGCGCCTTCATGTCCCTGGCATGTAATATCCTGCTGTAGTCCATTTCCAGGGAGTGATGGACTGTGTGCGAGTGAACGAACGCGCTTTTGAACTACGGGGGGTCCTGTGTTATCTTGTCTGGAGAGACAGGCGGACAGACGGACACAATCTGGACGGAAAATGTCTAAACGTTTACTGGCTGATTCGCTTAATGAAAAACAACCTCTCCAACATGCATCGCTCCAGAGCAGCCAATGGACTTGTGATGCAGACAGCAATGCAGACAGTGCTGATGGAGTCTGTTTCATGTTGAACGATGCCTACTGTTGGGGAGAAGCTGAGTAGGAAAAGGCCATCAGGTCATCTGTCTCTGTCTCCTATCGGCAGAAATTCAGTCAAAGCTTCTTCATGTCTGATAGTTCAATTGGTACAGGTTTGATATGTGCTGCTTTTGAGACTTATGTATTTTTCATTTTTTCTGGGAAGGCGCGTCCTACTCTCTAATTGTCAGGGTTGATATAATGTGTGTGTGTGTGTGTGTGTGTGTGTGTGTGTGTCCGTCCGTGTCTCTCTGTCCTCCCCAGGTACCCGTCCTACCTGTCCCCTGAAGTGATCGCACAAGGCTCCTCCCACCGCCTCGGTGACCCCGCCCACCACGGCGACGCCCCCCCACCCTCGGGGCCCAAGACGGACGTCTGGTCCCTGGGGGTCCTGCTCTTTGAGCTGTGTGCCGTAAGATGCTCATTCATTCATTCGTTCATTCATTCATCCATTCATTCATCCATTCATTCATTCATTCATTCATCCATTCATTCATTCATTCATTCATTCATTCATCCATCCATTCATTAATTCATTCATTCATCCGTTCATTCATTCATTCATTCATCCATCCATCCATCCATTCATTCATTCATTCATTCATTCATTCATTCATCCATCCATTCATTCATCCGTTCGGTCATTCATTCATTCATTCATTCATTCATTCAGTCATTCGTTCATTCATTCAGTCTTCAGTCTTCAGAGATGTCCTTACTGTTCTTGATCACGAGTCTCATGTCTTCTTGGTTCCCAGGGCAGGAGACTTCTGCACAACATTGAGATCAGCGAGAGACTGAAATTCATCATTACTCTGGGTAGGAGAACAACGCGCGTTGTCGTGCATGTTAGGATTATATATGTTTACAAATGTCCTTTTTAAAATAAAATTGTACATGTTATCTTAGTTGTTCCCCCCCTCACCCCCCCCCCTAGGTTGTATGGACGACATTGTCACTGTGCTGGCCGAGGAACACGGCTGTCTGGACGCCATCAAGGTGGGTTTGAGATCCCATCCCAGCTCCATTCCGCTGGCCCTCGCGCCAAAGTCACCCAGAGAAGCGCTTTCCCAGCATGCATTCTTCTGGTGTCTGGCGAGGTCAGGTTTGATGACGTCCTAGAGAAAGGAGTCCCCTATCTGACCAGACTGCCATGACAGCGGCGTTCCCCTTTAAGCAGTCTGGTCAGATGGTGGACGGTAGAGTTCCTGTAGTGCTCAGTTCTTGTTGTGCGGGTCTGGAGCCGACTGGCCTGCCTGGTGCAACGCCCCGAAACAGACATGTTAGAGGGGGGGAGGAGCTCTCTCAAGTGGGAGTTTTGAAGGTGTTGAGGTCTTCCCTTCGCTCTGAGCGGCAGCAGACGCCGAGGATGGTGAGGGAGGGCTGGTAGTCCTCGTACTCTCGGCCAAGGATGATGTGGAGGGCTCTTTTTTGGATTTCCTCCAGCTGGTTTGATTGGATGCGCGTGTGTGTGTGTGTGTGTGTGTGTGTGTGTGTACGCGTGCGGGTGGGTGTGCATGCGTGTCTGTGTGTGTGTGGGTCTATGTATGTATGTATGTATGTATGTATGTGTGTGTGTGTGTGCGTGCGTGTGTGTGTGTGTGTGTGTGTGTGCATGCGGGTGTGTGTGTGTGTTTGTGTGTGTGTGTGTGTGCATGCATGCACGCTAGCAAACTCCCTAACAGACGCCCTTCCCTTCCATCCAGAACTGTGCATTCCTTGTAAAAAGGCTTTCAGCCCAGTTTAAGAGCTTTTATTTAAGAGCTTTTATCCCTCCGGGACGCCGTGGTGCCACGAGAGTAGAGATTGGGTCGGGAACTGCGCGTGACTGACCTCATCGCCAGCTTGCGTTTCAGGCGGGGGGTGGGACACGGGGGGGGGGGGACACGGAAGCCTGTTCCTCTACACCCAAAAGCCCTCTGGCTCCGAAACCTCTGTGTCTGCGTTAGGCAGCGACCGCCGTCCAATCACGACACAGCGAGACAAGCCGGGCTTGATGGAACGGCGTGACTAACGCGTGTGTCCTTGTCCTCGACTGACCCGGCAGGCCCTTCCAGAGAAGGTTCTGGAGCTGCTGGGGAAATGCCTGACCTTCCTTCCATCCAGAAGGTAAACAGCTCTGGTGTTCGCCCTCACATCCCGTCACACAGACCCAGCAACGTTTCCTGTAATGTGATGTAAGACTCAAGACTCAGGATCTGTTTATTGTCATGTATATGGTTCACACATACTAGGGGTTTGACTAGGGTTGAGGCACACGCTGTTGTAGATGACATAGGACAGGGTGCAGGACAGGACAGGACAGGACGGGACCGGACCGGACCGGACAGGACAGGACAGGACAGGACAGGACAGGACAGTCCAAAACAGCACAAAAAACTGTGCAAATACAAAAAAAAATGCAACAAAATGCAGTGCAATGTTCAAATTACGATATGCTGTTAAAAAGTATCAAAGTAATGAGTGGTCTACCCCCCTTCCCTCTACCCCCCTTCCCTCTACCCCCCCTCCCAGACCCACCCCAGCACAGCTGCTGAGGGACCCGGTGTTTGAGGGGGTGTCCAGCCTCTACACCCCCTTCCAGAGGCCGGTCAGCCTCTTCTCCTCCTCCCTGCGCTGCGCTCACCTGGAGCTCCCCGACGACATCAGCGACCTCTGCAAAGGTCAGATGCAGGAACACACACACACCCACACACACATACATATGTGAATCTATCTGACATGTGTGTGTGTGTGTGTGTGTGTGTGTGTGTCCAGACGAGGACGAGGACTACCTGGCAGAGCGGGCGATAGACGA
>NC_140253.1:2686230-2697100 GCF_949987555.1 Borostomias antarcticus
GACAGGCTTGGAATTTAGCATTATAAGCCATGTTATAAGGTCATTTACGATCAAATACAACGGCCGATATCAAAGTCTCGTCAAACGGTGAACTCTCGAGATGTAGCCCGTCGCCGCTAACACACTCAATAGATCCATAGGTGCATCAGACAAAATCTCTCAAAACACCATAAACTCTAGTTTTCAAAGACTGGAAACTCACCGAGTGGTCACTGGTGTCCGTTGATGCCATAAATTTGCTTCTGATCGGGTTTTATTGATCAGAATATCTACTGATTTGTATTGACAACAAAGCCAGAGATGTTTAGATTAATCCGCGCCCCATATTGTTGTGATCAACAACTACTTCTATCTAAGCAATCCTAGGCTTCTCAACTTGTTGTTGTTGTTGTTGTTGTTGTGTAGACAGTGACCCGGAAGTGGCTCCTCTTCTTCTATGGTAGCCTCCAAACTCAGTCAAGACCTCCCAAAGTTCAAGCGGAAGTTTACAAACGTATTTACTGCAAGTGAAAATAGTTCTATGCTAAATGATAAATAAAACCAATCAGAAGCTACTTTGTGGTGTGTCAGAACATCAACGGACACCAGTGGGTTTGCTGTCTTTGAAAACTAGAGTTTCTGGTATTTTTGAGGGATTTCGTCTATGCACCTTTGGATCCATTGAGCATGTTAGTGGCGACGGGCTATATCTCGAGTGTTCACCATCTGACGAAACGTTGTTATCGGCCGTTGTGTATGATCGTAAATAACCTTTTATTTGAATGCTAAATTCTCAACCTGTTCTTTAAACTCAATCCTCAGTATGAATGCTGCTCCCAAAAGCACTAGATGTCATAACAAAGCCTGTGCAGGAAATGTCTCCCCAGCCGTCACTTCTGTTCTGATACGAGGAGACTAGGCAGCCATTTAGCAGCCAGACACTCCTGACTATCATCATCCAGTATGAACAGGCGCACATCTGGTACAGAACAAACTTGCCTCCAAACAGCCAACTTAACTAGACCTTTATCATTTTCATCAATGATAATCTCCCTCTCTCTCCCTCTCTCTCTCCTTCCCTCTCTCTCTCTCTCCTTCCCTCTCTCTCCCTCTCTCTCTCTCCCTCTCTCTCTCTCCTTCCCTCTCTCTTTCTCCTTCCCTCTGTCTCTTTACCCCTCTCTCTTTACCTCTCCTCCCTCCATCTCTCTCTAACTCTCCTCCTTCTTTCCCTCCCTCCCCCCCCCTCTCTCTACCTCTCTCACTCTCTTCTACCTCTCCCTCCCTTTTCCCCCCTCTCTCTCCACCTCTCTCACTCTCTTCTACCTCTCCCTCCCTTTTCCCCCCTCTCTCTCCACCTCTCTCACTCTCTTCTACCTCTCCCTCCCTTTTCCCCCCTCTCTCTCCACCTCTCTCACTCTCGTCTACCTCTCCCTCCCTTTCCCCCACCCTCTCTCTACCTCTCTCTCCTTTTCCCCTCTCTCTCTCTACCTCTCTCACTCTTCTACCTCTCTCTCCTTTCCCCCCTCTCTCTCTCTACCTCTCTCACTCTCTTCTACCTCTCCCCCCCCCCCTCTCTCTCTCTACCTCTCTCACTCTCTTCTACCTCTCCCTCCCTTTCCCCCCCTCTCTCTCTACCTCTCTCTCCTCCCCCCCCCCTCTCTCTCTACCTCTCTCACTCTCTTCTACCTCTCTCTCTCCCTGCTGTAGAGTACCTGACCGTCTTCTCCCAGATGATAGCCTTCCACGACCCCGAGCTCAGCAACCACCTGAACGAGATCGGCTTCATTCCCGACGTGAGCGGTGCACTCGGCATGATTAACGTTTATTTAACCTCCATTTAGACCGGCGGGCCTCTCTGCCAGGCGTCCCACTCCACCGGGAGGAAATTCAAAAGCGTCGGTTGGAAAAAAAGAAAAGAAAAAACGCTCTTCCCGTGTGATTATCTCTCCTAGTAACGTAGGTCTCTCTCTCCGGTTCCACGCTCCCTAAAACGAACACGGGGAGGACAGTTATGAAGGACGCGCGGGTAGAACGCCCCCAGAAGTGTCCTCACACCTCCCTCTGTGTGTGTGAGACACCTGGCCTTTAAGAGGGCGAGGGGACAGAGGAGGACAGGTCTGGCACCAGGCCCAGCGTTAAGAAGGCGAGGGGACAGAGGAGGACAGGTCTGGCACCAGGCCCAGTCCTGGGGATTAAGAGAGAAGAACCACCGTCTGGAGACACCGCTGTCATTGAGACTTCTCTGACACGTGCGCACGCACACACACACACACGCACACACACACACACACACACACACACTCCTCTCCCCCCCCTTAAGTCCTGGTCGTTGGCCAAGCACTCCCCACAGTCCAGTGGTGATGATTTATACATGGACTGGTGACAGCCAGGCACGCATCTGGGACCCCCGACCACCGTCCCCGAAACTCTGGTATCTCTCTCCTCCGTTCTCTCTCTCTGTCTTTTTGGCTCTCTCTTTATTCTCTCTTACTCTTTATCTATCCCTTTCATCGTTCTCAGTCTACTCTCTCTCTCTCTCTCTCTCTCTCCCTGTCTCTCTCTCTCCCCCTCTCTCTCTCCCTCTCTCCCTCTCTCTCCCTGTCCCTCTCTCTCTCTCTCTCTCTCTATCCCTCTCTCTCTCTCTCTCTCTCCCTCTCTCCCTCTCTCTCCCTGTCCCTCTCTCTCTCTCTCTCTCTCTCTCTCTCTCTCTCCCTATCTCTCTCTCTCTCTCCCTCTCACCATCACCCCCCTCACTCATCCTCTTCTCCCTCTCTCTCTCCCTCTCTCTCTCTCCCTCTCTCTCTCTCTCTCTCCCTCTCTCCCTCTCTCTCCCTATCTCTCTCCCTCTCTCTCCCTATCTCTCTCTCTCTCTCCCTCTCACCATCACCCCCCTCACTCATCCTCTTCTCCCTCTCTCCCTCCAGTCACACTGCACCAAGGTTAAATGCGTCTCCAGACAATACCCTCTACCCAGATCTAGGACTCACAGCACAGTAACGTTGCAGTACAGTCAGTCTAGTGAGTGCGGGTGTGATGAATGCGTCTCACCTCAGCAGGTGGGGGCCGGCGGGCCCCGGGGGGCCACTTCCACCCCGGTACCCTCCCCCCCCCCCCAGGGAGCCAGGCTCAGTCAAAGACACACACATAGACTTTACAGGATCACAGTTCGTTCGCAGACTTTGTTGCAGCAGGTTGAGCTAAATCAAACGTACCCCCAAGCGTTTGTCGGCCGCATTTTTGGGGGGGAGTTGAGCGTCTGACCCTTGTCCCACCCCCTCAACACACCTGGCTGGGTGTAGATGAAGTCCCAGGGTTTTCTGATGCCCCTGTAGGCTCCTTAAAGAAGCAGGCGATTTATCAAACAAGGGCTGCTTTGTTTTATGCCTGGTAGAGTGGGCCCTTCAATCTGCCTGTGTGTGTGAAGCACCATCGCAATCCCCCCATGAAAGAAGAAATAAATGCAAATCAAGGCAATCTGTTATTGCAAGTTACTGCAAAGGCTTTTGGGGTATGAGAGAGAGAGAGAGAGAGTGTGAGAGAGAGAGAGAGCGCGAGATGGAGAGGTTTAATCAGAATATTCAGACTACATAACCGTTTCCTGTGGGTGTTCTGGATCTTTCCGCCTACATCTGTGCTTTGGGAGGGAGAACGAGAAAGCGTGTTACCTTACCGCCAACAGATGTCTCGTCCTTATTCTGCATTTTACCCAGCAGCCTTGTTCAACAGTTTCCAACCTTCCTCCTCCTCCTCCTCCTCCTCTTCGTTAAGAAGGTTAACTGAGTTCACCCCCCCCCCCCCCCCCCACACACACACACACACACACACTTGAATGATGTCACCTTCGCCGTGGTGAACTGTATTATCAGTGTTTAACTCCCTTTTCAGAGAGCGGATGGTAACATTGCTATAGGCACGCTCCGGGGATAATATTTTGAACACTGCAGTTAGTTTGCACAGCTTTTGAAATTAATCCAAGAACAGTTAGTTTCGACAAAACCATGAATAATTCCACTATGATGTTCAGGGAACATGTTTTTTGTTTGTGTGTGTGTGAGAGAGAGAGAGTGTGTGTTGTTAGACAAACGCAGTCAACCTGTTAGTGGGTAACCAGAGACCGTGTTGCTTCTGAGTGGCCGCAGGTTGAAGGCTTTCTTTGATTCTCTGAGTGTGTGTGTGTGTGTGTGTGTGTGTGTGTGTGTGTGTGTGTTAGAGATGCGAATATTGCGGATATATCCACCGCATCCGCGGATATCCGCATCCGCGGGTGGGTGGGTCAATAAAAATCCACATTGTGATTAATTTCGGGTGGATTGCGGGTGGATTTGTCAGTTATATTCGTATTTATACTATACTATAATTATATATATTATATTATAACAACTGTGAGAAAGCGCGAGACCTGCCAGCAGCTCACTCAAATACCCTCGACCACTTCGTCAACCAAGATCCTGCGAAAGCGAGCCTATAATCTTTAAATTGTTTAAGTCAAGAAAATGCGCCTATATGAAAAGTGAATGAGCACGAACAGCTGGACATAATTTAAATGTTAATACAGTAACTTCATGTTTGGCGGGTTGGGGGCGGGTCTCTACATTTGAGAAGATAATGACGTCGGGTGGGTGGCGGGTGGATGATTGATGAGTGCACGCGGATTCAGGTGTGCTCAAACTCCATCCGCGCATCTCTAGCGTGTGTGTGTGTGTGTGTGTGACATATCAGAGGTACACTAGCATGTGTGTGTGTGTGTGTGTGCACATGCGTGCGTGTGTGCGCGGACGGGGTCTTCACGAGAGCAGCCACTGGAAGTCCTGGTGTTCCCAGACCAGCTCATCCACCAATTAACCAGACGCCGTCTCCTCCCCCCTCCTCTCTCCTCCCCCTCCTCCTCCCCCCTCCTCCTCCCCCTCCTCCCTCCTCCTCCCCCTCCTCCTCCCCCTCCCCCTCCTCCTCCCCCCTCCTCCTCCCCCTCCCCCTCCTCCTCCCCCTCCTCCTCCCCCCCCTCCCTCCTTCTCCCCCCCTTGTAAACCCCTCGACCCGCTGAAATTGAGAGCCTCCCCGTGAGACTAGGAACAGGTGGTTGTTTGTATGCTTGTGTGTGTGTGTGTGTGTGTGTGTGTGTGTGTGTGTGTGTGTGTGTGTGTGCTTTTTTAATTTAAATCCTATGCACTTCCTCTTGAGGGATGGATGGAGGGAGGGAGGGAGGGAGGGAGGGAGGGAGGGAGGGAGGGAGGGAGGGAGGGAGGGAGGGAGGAGTGATTTGAGTAATATCATTGTCAGCTGTCTCCCCAGTGAGACCCCAAACTCAGCAGTTTTCTTTATTGTCATCCCTCGCGCGCTCTCTCCCTTTCTTTCTCTTTGTCCCTCCCTTTTTCTCTCCCTCCCTCCCTCGTTCTCTCTCTCCCTCTCTCTTTTTCTTCCTCTCTCTCTTTTTTCTCTCGCTCTCTCTCTTCATCTTACCCCGGGGCAATAAAAACAGGCCAACATCAAAGGTTGCCACTGAATGACTCTCTACTCGACATCTTACTTCATGAAATTCACTTATCAATAATAAATGAATAATGTATATAATATGGAAACGCTGCAGAGTGATTGTAGAAACACAATGGATAATGAATCACTGTCTTTTGTTCTGCCTCATCTTTCAGCTCTATGCTATTCCCTGGTTCCTCACCATGTTCACACGTAAGTACACACACACACACACACACACACACACACACACACACACACACACTCACACCGTCTCTCAGTCTCTCTCTCTCTCTCGTTCTTTCTCTCACACACAAACACACACACACAATCACACTCTCTCTCTCTCTCTGCCTCTCGCATTCTTTCTCTCACACACAAACACACACACTTTCTTACACACACACACACACGCACGCACACAAACGGGCGTGTGCTTTTCAGATATATTCCCAAGCCCATATGAACGCGGGGGTTCAGGCGGGGGTCGTGAGCGGACCTGACAGCAGGCTGGGTCTGCGGTACGGTACCAGGGGGTTCAGAGAAGGTCAGCTCCTCCGCTGTGTGGTGGGAAGGGTTCCGGGGGGGGGGGGGGGGGGGGGGGGGACAGAGCTGTGTGGTTGACAGGGGTGGACAGCGGACTGACCTTTAACCCCTGAGAGACAAACCCCCCCCCGCGCCGTGGCTTCTCTCTCTCCACAGAGCGTCTCCCGAGAGACTCGTCTAACGGCATATTTCTACCCAGCGGATGCATTTCTGAGTGATGTTTTTTTTAGCTCCTGTGTTGTTGTTGTTGTTGTTGTTGTTAAGCGCCATTGAGAATGAGAGCAACATGATAAGTGTAGAATCAAAACATTCAATTCTATCGAATTCTATACGCTGTCTGCCGCCTTTCTGGGCCAAGTCCCCTCGTTGGAAAAGAGATGGTATCTCAGTGGGTGTTTTCCTGGATGAATGGAGAAAGGAAACCAGGGTAAATGTGTATCAGAGCAGGAGCGGAAGGTGTGCGTTGGGGGCGCGATCACAGCACACGCTGACGGGGACGCGCCGAGGACCGTGAGACGCTACCCTCCGTGACTCGGACAGTTGTCGTCGCGCCGGGAAACAGCGGGAGGGGGTAGAACACTCTGACTCCGCCCCCGCCCCCCCCCCCCCATGGCCCGGAACAGCTGGCGCTAGTCAGGGGGCGTTGGTACAGTACGACCATAACTAACAGCTGTTTATTACACTGCCGGGTTTAGAGATACAACGGGATGAGTTTGTGACCGCCGCTGGACGTTTGGTCCTCATGTCTGCCAAGGTCATTTTTCTGTGTTTTTTATTTTATTTTTTATTTTTTACAGATTATGAAAGTGTAAATTGTAAGCTTTCAAATGATGTGACATGCATTGAAATCTGTAAATATTTGAAGAAGATATGCGTCCGTGAATTTCGGTACACCTGAAATCACTAAGCAGAGAAAAAAGGGCTTGGAAGATTGAGCTGTTCACACTTCTCACAGGACCTGGACTTTGACGACAAAACATGACCATTCAGAGATCCTAAAACTGTTTGTTATATTGAGTGGGTTCTTCGCAACGTCAATTTTCGTGGTAGGAAATAAACTGTATTTTGGGAGGAAAGAGGACAGGTATTTTGCCCTCGAGTGCATCTTGAGGACTGCAGACATCAGGACCAAACCTCCAACGGCGATCACATTTGTTCTCTTTGAGTTGTGTTTGATTCATTTATACAATGCTGAGGCATAAGCCCAGTATTTGGGTTTGGTGTAAATGTTTTAAAACCTTTTTAAAGCTTCAGTTGAAAGACTGAATAGGTTTTGTAGATACTTGGCCCAGAAAGACCGTTGTTTATGTTTGAAGTAGCGTTGATCATTGATTCTTATTTTAGCACACCTTGCTCCAAACTATACTATACTATACCCAGTAGGACTGTATATCTTCAGACAGGCTTGCACGCTCACACACACACACACACACACGCACGCACGCATGCACACACACACACTCTCTCTCTCTCTCTCTCTCTCTCTCTCTCTCTCTCTCTCACACACACGTACGTCTTGATCTGCATGCCACCCACGCGCTCAGCTCCTCCCCAGTCCCCGGGGCGATGGCCCCCGTGTCCCCCTGTCCTCCCCCATTCAACCCCCCCCCCCTCCCCCTGCCCCCCCCCTGTCCAGCTTACCTCTCCGGAGATGATGCTTCCTGACTGCTAATGCCCAGGGCCATCTCAATGTCTCACACACACACACACACACACACATGCAGTTACATTGTCTCACACACGCAGACGCACATTCATATAGGCACACGCACACTTTCATCCCTGTCACTCACACACACACACACACACACACACACACACACACACACACACCGGGTGCTGAGCTGACTGCTAATGTACTGAAGACTCTCCATGGAATTCCTCTCCCTCTGCCTCAGCACACACACACACACACACACACACACACACACACACATCCGCCTGAAGGAACTGTCCATGACATTAACAGGCGGAGGATATTTTTCTTATATAGCCGTTGGTGGAGAAGGTTCCTGAGGTGGAGGAAACATGTAGGAGGAGAGCCCAGGATGTGGGCTTCATCTGGAACAGCCCAACCTGGCTCCCAACGCCAGACAACCCCAACCTCTGTTCATACATCTGCTGTGTGTGACCTCTAAATCTCATATTTATCTAGTTCTTTCCCAAACCCCCGATTTAGAAAGTCCTCCCATGCCTCAAGAAGCAATTTTAGCTGTGGCCAGCAGCGCTATAGCTTGTTCTGTCTGACGGTTGGTTGGTTGGTTGGTTGGTTGGTTGGTCTGTCGGTTGATTGGTTGGTTGGTTGGTTGGTCTGTCGGTTGATTGGTTGGTTGGTTGGTTGGTCTGTCGGTTGATTGGTTGGTTGGTTAGTTGGTTGGTTGGTTGGTTGGTTGGTTGGTTGGTTGGTTAGTTGGTTGGTTGGTTGGTTGGTTGGTTGGTTGATTGGTTAGTTGGTTGGTTAGTTGGTTGGTTGGTTGGTTGATTGGTTGGTTGGTTAGTTGGTTGGCTGGTTGGTTGGTTGGTTTGTTGGCCTGTCGGTTGATTGGTTGGGTGGTTAGTTGGTTGGTCTGTTGGGTGGTTAGTTGGTTGGTTAGTTGGTTGGTTAGTTGGTCACGTGTGGTATGTTTCCACTGTAACTGATCACGCCTTATCCCGTGTCTCATATACCCCCCCTCCCCCCCTCCCTCCACCACAGATGTGTTCCCGCTGCACAAGATCTTCCACCTGTGGGACACGCTGCTGCTGGGAAACTCCTCCTTCCCCTTCTGCATCGGCGTGGCCATCCTCCAGCAGCTCCGCCACCGCCTGCTGGCCAACGGCTTCAACGAGTGCATCCTGCTGTTCTCCGACCTGCCGGGTAAGATGGGGGTGGGGGGGGGGGAGTACAGTGGAGTACAGTAGAACTCTATTCCAATCTGCCAGGCAAGAGCACAAAATTTACATTTATATTACATAACAGTCATTTAGCAGATGCTTTTATCTAAAACGACTAACGATAATTGCATTTAACGTGGGAAAAGCAAATGTACTACTACTTGCCAGAAAATGAGAAGGGTAGAGGGAAGGAGAGTACAGGTGATAACTTGAGAGAGGAGAGGAGAGGAGAGGAGAGGAGAGGAGAGGAGAGGAGAGGAGAGGAGAGGAGAGGAGAGGAGAGGAGAGGAGAGGAGAGGAGAGGAGAGGAGAGGAGAGGAGAGGAGAGTCTCAGAGCTTGAATGACCTTGCCTGGCACAATGAAAACAATAGTATAGTCATACAAATGCAAACCTCACCCACGGCCAAGCAGGGAGTGGGCAGGCGTTCCGGTACTGAGGTAGTCAAAGTTAAACCGGGGTGGTAAAAGTTTGTCTGCCAACACTCTTATCTCTGTCCTCATCTCTCTCCTTATCTCTCTCTCTTATCTCTCTCTCTTATCTCTCTTTGAATCCTGTCTCTCCCCTTATCACAGTTCACATACAGCTGCCCTCGCGCCCCTGAGCGGGTTTTGGGATGGAACGTAATCGTTCGGTGCTTTTTAACTTTCACAAAATGTTTGGTAACACCGACAGCTCTAAAACCTCCCTTTACAAAGCTGAACATTTCAAATCTTATGGAAAGACTGTAAAACTAGTGTCATGGCTGTTTTATTTGAACCCGGTTGTACTTTTTCCCCACCCTGACTGAATGTTATAAAATAAAATGCCTACCTCTGCAGAGAACTCCCCAAAACAACAATATATATATATATATATGTGTGAAATATAAACACTGGCCACATGCTGAAGACACGCAGAGTTTCACAGTTTCTCTCTGCTCTGCTGCGGCTGTTCTAATGTGTTCTGGCATCTCGCTAGCAGAGGGACGCCACGTCTCTGTAGGCAGACTCGTCACTTCTCCTCGCTCGCCGTTCGCTCCCTCCATCTCGTCTCGCCGCTCGCCGCGCGGTGAGCTCTTTTCCACGCCGCGCCCCGCTGGTGTGAGTCTTTCAGGAGGCGCCTGCTGTCCCGAGAGGACATTTAGACGCCTCTGTAAGACGCGCCGCCGTCCTTCCTGTCGTTTTTACCAGGTCTTACTTTCCCGCTTGCTTATTAGCTCCTGTTAGACGCGTCTCTCTCTCTGTCCCTCGGTGTGTCTGCTCTTCAGGTACTCTGCTTTCTCATCTCCCTCCCTGCTGTGGACAGACGGCCTACTAACCAGGCAATCTTCCAGCCAGTCAGTCAGTCAGTCAGCCAGTCAACCAGTCAGTCAGTCAGTCAGCCAGTCAGTCAGCCAGTCAGTCAGTCAGTCAGTCAGTCAGTCAGTCAGTCAGTCAGCCAGTCAGTCAGTCAGTCAGTCAGTCAGTCAGTCAGTCAGCCAGCCAGTCAGCCAGTCAGTCAGTCAGTCAGCCAGTCAGTCAGTCAACCAGCCAGTCAGTCAGTCAACCAGCCAGTCAGTCAGTCAGTCAGTCAGTCAGTCAGTCAGCCAGTCAGCCAGCCAATCAGCCAGTCAGTCAGTCAGTCAGTCAACCAGCCAGCCAGTCATCCATCCAGTTATTAACTGAGTGTGAGTGATGAAGAGTGATTGAGCTGAGCGCTGGGGTGATTACCATCTGCTCTCGCTGAGGCGGAGGAACTCCATCTGGAACCCGGGCGCTGCGGGGTGTGACAGCACGACCGAGGAGAGAAAAAACACCCAGAACTAACGGGGATGAAAAAAGACTCAGAGAAGCAGAACGTTTAAAGAATCGTAAGAGAAACGAGTGACTCCGGGTCCTCTGATTCGGACGTCCGTTTAGCACAGGTCAGATCAGGGCTCGAAGGGCGTCGCCGGCCTGACTTGGCCCCCGCCAGCCTGCCCTGTCCTCATTTGGTCCGACCCACAGCACTCCGAGTGAGAGGAGAGGAGAGGTCATTTGGGG
>NC_140253.1:2697300-2812579 GCF_949987555.1 Borostomias antarcticus
CCTATTGGAAAGGCAATGGCCGTTTTACCTGTCTGTTTAAAACAAAAACAACGTACGTTTCCAGCTTCCCCACGGTGAGTAAAACAGAAGTTTAAATCTCCAGAGAGAAGTGAGACTCAGATAATGCTGACTCCGCTGTAATGGGGCCCTAAACGTCCCCCCGTTCACAAATGATTTAGTCCACGGCTCTAATTGCTCCGACAGAACGGCCCCGATCACCACTCATCTTAAAATATGTAGCAATAACGGACGCTAACTACACTTCTGAAACAGCTCTCTCTCTCTCTCTCTCTCTCTCTCTCTCCCTCTCTCTCTCTGCCTCCTTCTGTTTCTCTCTCCTGGAGGAGAGTGATTATTCAATTACGCCAGGCTCTCTCTCTCTCTCTCTCTCTCTCTCTCTCTCTCTCTCTCTCTCTCTCTCCTCTCTCTCTCCGTTGTTCTACCTTTCTCTGGCTTGCACGCCCGGCGCTCACTTTCACTGTTCCCCCCAGTGTCCAGAAGCTCCAGTGTTTTCTCTGGGCCCGTCTCCCTCCTCATTATATCGATTTACAAACCTTCCATCCCTCTCTCCTTCCCTCCCTCCCTTTCTCCCTCCCACCTTCCCTCCCTCCCTTTCTCCCTCCCACCTTCCCTCCCTCCCTTTCTCCCTCCCTTCTTTTTTCCCTCCCTCCTTCCCACTCTGAGATTCAGCTTCCGTTGGCTCTTCATTTTCTTATCCTCTCTCTCCTCCTCTCTTTCTTGTCTTTTCTGTTCTGCTGGAGCTGTTTTTTTGCAAGCGCAGATATCTCTCTCTCAACTGGTTCTCTTCTGAAGTCTGGGTCCAGTCAAATATCTCTAATAACTGGTTCTCTTCTGAAGTCTGGGTCCAGTCAAATATCTCTCATAACTGGTTCTCTTCTGAAGTCTGGGTCCAGTCAGATATCTCTAATAACTGGTTCTCTTCTGAAGTCTGGGTCCAGTAAGATATCTCTAATAACTGTTTCTAAGTTTGTGTTTGAGTTGAATAATTTTGCCTCACAATCTTTACAAATTGAATTGTGCAGAATATACAAAATACAGAGATGCATAAAACACAAAATGCAAACACATATAAAAACATAAATATATAATATTATAGAGAGTTATAAAGTCTGTTTGTTGTAGTTTGTGTGAGCGACAACTGACTGACATATCTAAGAAACCGGCCAGACCTTTCTCCCTTGCTAGGAGGGAGGATGCTGTGGAGTGGATGGGCAGGCTGGTCCTTTCTCCCTTGCTAGGAGGGAGGATGCTGAGGAGTGGATGGGCAGGCTGGTGCATGTCTTTGACCAGACCTTTCTCCCTTGCTAGGAGGGAGGATGCTGAGGAGTGGATGGGGAGGCTGGTGCATGTCTTTGATCAGCCTTACAGTAGCTTCCTCTCTTCTAGTCTGGAGCTCAGGGAGATGTAGATGCAGAGGAGTGTTGGTGTCCAGTCAGATATCTCTCAACTGGTTCTCTCCCAGTCTGGGTCCAGTCTGATATCTCTCTCCTAACTGGTTCTTCTAGTCTGGGTCCAGTCTGATATCTCTCCTAACTGGTTCTTCTAGTCTGGGTCCAGTCTGATATCTCTCCTAACTGGTTCTCTTCTAGTCTGGGTCCAGTCTGATATCTCTCCTAACTGGTTCTCTCCCAGTCTGGGTCCAGTCTGATATCTCTCCTAACTGGTTCTCTCCCAGTCTGGGTCCAGTCTGATATCTCTCCTAACTGGTTCTCTCCCAGTCTGGGTCCAGTCTGATATCTCTCCTAACTGGTTCTCTCCCAGTCTGGGTCCAGTCTGTCCCAGCCGCCCACAGGCACATTCCCCAGTCTCACCTGGGAGAGGAGCAGCCTCACTCAGCTCATTCCCCAGTCTCACCTGGGAGAGGAGCAGCCTCACTCAGCTCATTCCCCAGCATCACCTGGGAGAGGAGCAGCCTCACTCAGCTCATTCCCCAGTCTCACCTGGGAGAGGAGCAGCCTCACTCAGCTCATTCCCCAGTCTCACCTGGGAGAGGAGCAACCTCACTCAGCTCATTCAAGTATTATTATTCTGTAGTGTGAGAACAAAGAACAAGCTGGTTATCATGAACTGTAATGACAGTGTTCCAGCTCCTGTGTTGGCACTGAGAGAGAGGGGGGAGGGGGGGGTTGGAGGGGGGGTGAGAGATGGAGAGAGAGGTGGGTTGGGAGGGGGGGTGAGAGATGGAGAGAGAGGTGGGTTGGGAGGGGGGGGGTTTGGAGGGGGGGTGAAAGATGGAGAGAGAGGTGGGTTGGGAGGGGGGGGGTTTGGAGGGGGGTGAGAGATGGAAAGAGAGGTGGGTTGGGAGGGGGGGGGGGTTGGGAGGGGGGGTGAGAGATGGAGAGAGAGGTGGGCTGGGACGGGGGGTGAGAGATGGAGAGAGAGGTGGGTTGGGAGGGAGAGAGGGGGGAGAGACAGAGGAACCAGGTTATAATATCTAATAGAGAAGGTTTCTCCTGGCGGTGATTGAAGAGTCGTGATGATTTGAAATGATTGATGAAGTGGCTTAATTGAATGAAAAAAACAATAAAGCGATGAGTAAATAGAGATGACAGAAACTCCCCACACTTCTCAATAACCTCTCTCTCACCAGACCTGGGACCGAGTACCACGCAAAATCATTTTAATCACTTCAGCGTTTGCTTGAGTCTACCTGGAGTATCCGGTGGCAAAGCTCATTGGTTCCGTTGTACCCGACGAGCCATCAAGCCGGGATAAGTCATTTGAAAATATTCTCAAACAGTATTTAGACCCAGGCCTGTTCCTCACTGCAGAGGGAGATCGTGGGGGGGGGGGGTGGGGGGGCGCCTAGCGCTGAGCGTCGCCGTGTTTTATGGAGAGTGTAATAGCCTGGGGACGCGGGCGGGGGGCCTCGTCGATGTATTACCCTGTAAATCCAAGCGGCGGCCCCCCAACAGCTCAATGCCTCACCAGCGCGGCCCGGCGTTTAAATCAGGTCCGGCGGCGCTGTCCTTACATCCGTTAAAAGAAAAAAAATAAGTGGTGTTGGTTCTCCTGTGTTCTTTTCCCCCCCCCCTTACTGAAGGGATTAAACGTCAGGGTTTTTTGTTTGTGTTTTTGTTCATCAGGAGAATGGAACTGGCTCGATATAAAGAGACCTGGTGCTTTGTATCCGCAGCACGGCATACCGTGTCATGTTGTTTCAAAGTCTCTCGAAAACAATGTTTAGAGTTAACTTGTTAAGTGCAGATGCTTGAACCGTATTGTTGGCTCTTCATTGCAGTCGGTGCACCTGCTTGTTGTCGCAAATGGCCTGCTCCTCCAAACAGCCAATCATGTGGCTGCAACTCAATTCAATGAAGTATGTAGACGTGGTGGAGAGGTTTAGTTGTTGTTTGGCCAAAAATTAGGATGGGCAGTGCTCTCCTGGGGATTTTCACACACTACTTCTGTTAACTCTGTTAACAGAGACTGCCGCGATAAACCCCCCCCCCCCCAAAAAATCCAGTGAACAGCAGTTCTGTGGACGAAAAACTCTTGTGTGTGAGATGTTGAGGACAGGCCACAGATGCTCAAAAAACAGCTGTTTACAACAGCGGGGTGCAGAAGGGCACCTGGTTGAATCCATGCTGCGAAGAATCCAGACCTGTTCTGGAGGCAAAAGGCGGTCCTACCCGGTACTAGATAGCTGTAGTTAATAAAGGGGCAACTGAGTGTATCACAGCATTAGCGTCCCTTTAAGGCATGTGTCCCGTCCCTTTAAGGCGTGTGTTCCGTCGTCCCTTTAAGGCTTGTGTCCCATCCCTTTAAGGCGTGTGTCCCATCCTTTTTAAGGCTTGTATCCCGTCCCTTTAAGGTATGTGTCCCGTCCCTTTAAAGCGTGTGTCCTGTCCCTTTAAGGTGTGTTCCGTCCGTTTTAAGGCTTGTGTCCCGTCCGTTTTAAGGCTTGTGTCCCGTCCCTTTAAGGCTTGTGTCCCGTCCCTTTAAGGCGTGTGTTCCGTCGTCCCTTTAAGGCTTGTGTTCCATCCCTTAACCTGACCTCCGCTCAGCTTCAGCCGAGGCCACGTGTCGGGCAGCGTGAACATCCCCTACAGCTCGGCCTTCGCTCCGGACGGGGAGCTGGTCCAGTGCCCCGCCACCGGGACCCTGCAGAGCTTCAGGGGCCGCGTCATCGTGGTCATCGGCCACTCCATGAAGAGCGCCGTCCTGGTGAGAACTCCCTACGCGTGCACGCTCACTCACTCACACACACACACACACACACACACACACACACACACACACACACACACACACACACACACACACAGAGTTGCTAGGTGTGAATAGTAAATGTCCTCCTGTGCTGCAAGTTGTGAACAGTAAAGCAAACAACCTCAGACTCAGTGTGCTATTGATCTGAATGTTCTGGTTTAAAGCAAGGTCAGCAAACCCGGGGAAGTAACTGTGGAGTTTGTGAGAGGCCACAAACAAACATGGCTGACATCTCCCATCATTACACTGAGTCTGAGCTGCGCCTCTGGGAGAATATGAAACAGTCAAAGACGCGAATGATGAGACAGGCTGCCCATCAGAGAGACAGACAGACAGACAGACAGACAGACAGACAGTAGGATATATACAGTAATAAGACAGACAGGCAGGCAACTGGCATTGTCAGACAGACTGACAGGCAGTCCGACAGACAAGTATGCAGACAGACAGGTAACAGCCAAGCCAGCAGACAGTCCGACAGACAGACAGACAGACAGACGGCTAGGTAATGCGACAGGCAGTCGGCTCAGACAAACGGGCAGATAAACATTCAGCCCTGCGTCCTTGGAGGGAGCCGGCCCTGACAGGCTGCCAGCCTGACGCAGACGGCGCAGGGGGACGAGTGTTTGTCAAGGGCAGCGGGCGACCTGAGCAGGAGACCGGCCGGGACGAGTCCAGCCTCCTCCTGCGCCTCCCGCCGGGACAGGAAGGAGCCGAGATCCGCATCCATTCACCTGACGGGAGTCTGGTCCGGAGTGGACATGTAGCTTCCAGCCAAAGTAGAATGAGCCCCGAGTATAAATGATTCTCCTCCTCCTCCTCCTCCACCTCCTCCTTCTCCCACTCCGGCGTATAGTACACACCGGTTTGTTTAGTGTCTCCTACGGGGATCGTTAAAGGTCATATCTGTCTAGGGGTGCACCGAACCAAACACAGAAATATACTTTCTATCAGGGAGAGGGGGCGAGAGGGAGGGGTACAGGGAGAGAGGGCGAGGGGAAGAGAGGGATGAAGATAGAGGGGGGGGGGATAGAGAGAGAGAGAGAGGTGGAGGGAGGCGGGGGGGGGGGGGAGAGAGGAGGAGAGAGAGGGGGGGGGTTGGAGAGCGAGGGTACAGAGAGAGAGAAGGGATGATACAGTGAGAGAGCATGAGAAACACAACAGAGAGAGAGAGAGGGAGAGACACCGAAAGAGAGAGACTTCTGTATAATTGGGGATGAGTATATAGCGACAGTCTCCACTGGCGCCTCTCCCAGAACAGAGCACCCTCCCACCATACCGCGCCTAATGACATCCAAGGGCCACCTTGGAAAACCGCGGCTCCCTGCTGTTAAACCTTGCCTCAGTAATCAGCCCTTGCTTCACGCTAATACAGTCTGAAACCGTGTCACGTGTCAAATGACCTCCCACGAGGACGAGGGTGTTCGACGCGTCTTCTTCCGTCAAGAGGCGGATGCGGTGCGGCACTTACAATACTGACTGTATACCCATACAGAAAGTAAGGGAAAAGTCATTGGAAGGTGGTTGCTAGTGGTTCGGTATTCCCTCATGAAAGGAAGCTATTACCGCGCTGTCAACGCCGCACTGGCCTCTAGAAGCAGCGGCTTAGAAGGTAGATTTGAGAAACGGGCCGTCTCTCCCTCAGACTCCCCTGTGTGTAGAAATGAATAGCTCAGATGACAGGGTCTGAACAAAACGCTGCAAAGAGTCCTTCCCTTCTCTCTCTTTCTCTCTCTCTCTCTCTCTCTCTTTCTCTCTCTCTCTCTCTCTCTGCCCCATGTGTTGACATTACCTCACGCGTGTGTGCGTCGCGCACGCATGTGTGCGTGTCGCGTGTGTGTGTGTGT
Organism: Borostomias antarcticus; assembly: GCF_949987555.1. Classification (NCBI taxonomy): domain Eukaryota; kingdom Metazoa; phylum Chordata; class Actinopteri; order Stomiiformes; family Stomiidae; genus Borostomias; species Borostomias antarcticus. The sequence goes on from NC_140253.1 coordinate 2,703,381, forward strand.
GTGTGCGCGCATGTATGTGTGAGTGAGTTGCCCTTTGTCAATAAGATCTGACTCAAGTGCATCGCCCTTTCCTATCTCCTCCCACCAGGTCACCAACACACTCCCTCTTCACCTTCTCTCTTTCTCTTTCTCTCTCTCTTTCTCTCTCTTTCTCTCTCTTTCTCTCTCTTCTCTCTTTCTCTCTCTCTCGCTCATCCCTCTTTCCATCTCTCTTTCCTCTCTAACCTTACAGTATGTGTACTTCCGGATGCCCGGGCTCATTCACTTGGTTTTAGCGCTAACGTGAAGCAGACAGATAGCCTGTCAGTGTATTTCACGGTGCGCTCCGACAGTTGAGCTGTTTACCAAGGCACAATGAGGGGATTACAGTCTGCTGGAAGACCATGGCTGTCACCAGACTTGACTGTTCACTGTATAATATATATATATATACAAGCCAGCTGCTTCTCTGAGGTAATATTCTTTCCTTCACTGTGTGTGTGCGTGTGCGTGTTCGTGTGTGTGTGTGTGTGTGTGTGTGTGTGTGTGTGTGTGTGTGTAGTAATCACCTCTCTCCACCATCTCAGAGAGATGTAGCTGTGAGATATGTGTTCTTTCCTGCCAGGCAAACATGGGTTTTCTTTTGACAAATGCTGTTTGAAGAAGGGTCACAAGGTCATCCACATGAATGCATTAGTGATGAATGCGTGGGCTGTCTGGTCTACATCCTGACATGACTTTGAGGTTTCAGGCATGATTACTGTACATTTACACATTTCATATTCATATAGTATTCTTAATGTCAGATAGTTATTAGAATGCTTTTAATATTCTGATTTACTTACTATGATATTGTAATATTAATCTGCCACATAATACCTACATAATACCTAATAAATAAATAAACTAACAAATAAATAAATTATATATATATATATATATATTATTTTTTATTATTGATTTATATAAAATACATTTTCAGTTTAATATTGCCAGTGGCGTTGTTAAGAAACCTTGTGTAGTATGTGTTTACTTCTATCCCAGGCCAGCTCACACACCTAGATTAGTCAATCATCATTATGAACATCTTTATTTTGAGTTGAGTTGTGCTGCCAAAAGCCTAAAGTCATGTCATGGCGCTCTCCCTCTGACGAGGTCTGAAGATCACTGAAGTATGAGAGTGCTGCTCCGCTTGAAAAACATGGAATCCTCAAAATATTATTATCCACATGGTCAGTCTCACATGTCGGGTCACATGTCAGCATCTCCTGGTCTTTTATTTGAAGAGGTCTAATGGTGCGTTCGTTTGTGGTCGGACGTGGCAAGTCGCAAGTGGCAAAATACCTACCTCCGACCTGTGTGCATTCGAGCTATAGCGAATGATATGATGATGATATGATATTGACATCAGCCGGCAACTGGGGGCTGAGAAACATATCCGAATTTGCGACGAGGAAGTGCGAGTTCATGCAGCGTTTTATTTAATCATTCCTAGTAGCAAGTCGCAATTTGCCACCTCCCAGTTATAAACGAACGCACCATAAGCCCGAACATGTTGTGTATCCTAAGATGTGAGCTATACTGTTCCAAAGATTTAAAGTGTGGTCATTGATGTCCAACCCCATACTGTAACTCTCCATAATTTCTCAACCAACTCCTCAGTATTCATACTTTTTTTTCCTCCCAAAAGCATCTTTTCTGAGCGTTAATGTCACTCACAGGCCACCGTAGTGACTGTGCTGTATTTTAACATTCTCAGAACGCCTGAGAAGATCTTCTTTCCCAACTAGTCATTACCCAACCAACAAAACTGTCATACCTAAACCGTTGACACACACAACAACATTGACACATGAAGGTTGAGTTCGGATTGAGTTTCCTAGCGACAGAGTTTGAGTTCAGCATGACTGGAAGATCTCATCCATATGGATCAGAACGGATAATGACCACAATATATTCTCAGTCGGGTTTCTGAATGACCAGTGTGGCCGGGGGCTGAACGAAAGTTGAATAAATGATTGTAGCAGTGCTTTACAAACCCCGGCTAGCCCACAGCTCCTTTTGTTTTTGTTTAACATTTTTTGAACGTTCATGATTGATGATTTTTCACAACATGTTTAGGATTTCTCCTGCTCTTTCTGTCCCCAGTTCTCCGCCCACCTAGTGAAGGTGAACTACCCAAGGGTCTGCACTCTAGATGGAGGCATCAACAAGATGAAGCCCACAGGCCTGCTGACTGTCCCCTCGCCACAGATCTGACACACACACACACACACATACACACACACACACTCTCTCTCTCTCTCTCTCTCTCTCTCTCTCTCAAGATGAAGCCCACGGGCCTGCTGACTGTCCCCTCGCCACAGATCTGACACACACACACACACACACACACACACTCACACACACACACACACACACACACACACACACACACACACACACACACACACTCTCTCTCTCTCTCTCTCTCTCTCTCTCAAGATGAAGCCCACTGGCCTGCTGACTGTCCCCTCGCCATAGATCTGACACACACACACACACACACACACTCTCTATCTATCTCTCTCTCTCTCTCTCAAGATAAAGCCCACTGGCCTGCTGACTGTCCCCTCGCCACAGATCTGACACACACACTCTCTCTCTCTCTCTCTCTCTCTCCCTCTCTCTCTCTCTCTCTCTCTCTCTCTCTCTCTCTCCCTCTCTCTCTCTCTCTCTCTCTCCACTTTAATAAGGGAACAGCCGACACTGTCAACACTTAATGAAATAAAAACATTGACCCAAAAATATTGTTTTAAAATTAATGATGTGGTATTGTCTTTTTGGTGCTTGATGCATAATGGTGATAATGATGTACTCTACTGTTTGTGCTCTGATAAATGTCGCAGTATTAAATCCCTAATCATTGTTAAGAGCATTTTGTCTATTCATTGTTGTGTTTATTTGAATCTGCCGATGGATAGAAAGGGAAGGAGCTTGCACACTAACATGAGGAAAAATGGAATATCCACAAAGGTGAAGGGTGAAAAAATATAGTCTCAATCTTTTGAAAACATAGTGCTATACACAAAATAAGTGCTACCAAAAAGTGTAGAGTGCTTCCATCAGTTGTCACAGGGGGCGTTCAGATTTATGGTCTAGCTTATTAAAAGTTAGGGCAGTGCCCACTCTTCTGTCCAATATCTTTAGGTTTTTCCAACTGTAACTTGATTTGGCTGTCTGATGCCATATCTAAGTTTAATGTACCTTATCGCTCCCACTTTTTGTCGGGCACTTTCCTACCTCCCTTGTCCACTTCTCCAAAGACTATTAAATCCAATAACTTTAGTCTTGTCCACTATTCTCTATCTATTCATTACAAACGTAAGTTTTAATATTCTGTGTTCACTTATCAAATCGTGAATTATACGCCTGTCATATGGTCCCTCACGTCCTAGTCCCTATGGTCAATCTTACACACTACTGTACCTTAACATGCTATCCGCGTCTACTCTGTGAGAGCCAAGGCCTAGCTTCTGATTTACACACACAAGCCCGGCTTTGTCTGTCAGTGTTCAATCAGCTATCATTGAGATACACAGAGTGAATATAGTTTATTTCTAATGTATGTGAAGACTATTAAAACGTCTAAATACACAACAGCACACACCTGGATCCCTATTTATCAGGGCAGGCTACCAATTAGTGGATTCCTAAAGGTACAGGACCAAGAGAATACAAAGGTAAGAGAGTAAGAATACTGTTACAGGAAACATGTTTTATTCTTACATACATTTGGCTCACACACCTGATACAAATCAATTCTCTGGACTAGTTGAAAAGAGAGCAAACCATTGTTCTACTTTTTGAATGTGCTGATAGGTCACGGCTGATTCCTTCACCTGTGGGATGTGGGAAACCCCACAGATAAATAGCAGGGGCTGAGGTTCAGTCATTTCAGTTGTCAGCAGTAGTCACTGTGGGACACTGCGCTCACCATTCTCACATTAATTGCCTGCTTTGTGCACGTTATTAACGTAAGTAAGTAGCCTGTCGGGTTTCAGTTGGATTGTTTCTTATGTTGTTGTTGGGAAGAACAGGCTTGTATTTTGCTTGTAAACGGCCACATGGCCTGGCTATTGTTGGCTTGCTTGATTGTTTGTTTGTTTCTTTGATTCACCGCACTAATTGATGGATTAGTTTGCTTTTTGTTGGCTTTATCGAGGAGGGTTGTATGTTCTCTTTTGTATGTTCATGGTGTTTATTGCTTTGGATTATGGTTTATTGATATGATTGTTTATTGCTATTGTTGATATTTCAGAATTTATTTGATTTAGAACGGTGTCAATTAATGTGCCCAATAGGTGTTCAAACCTTCTACCACTACACCTAAAACGGTGTCCTTCAGGATTTAGTAGCTAATAGGCCAGTAGTGAATCAGAGCTTGAAGTAGAAGCTCCTACTAGGAGTACAGTAAACTATGGAACACATCACTGCTGTTTCAATGTCAGATTCATTGATATGTATATTCCATGGTGTGATTAATCTGTTTTAGTGAGATATTACACACAATTCAAACAAGGGTCCTTCGATGCTACCAGTTCTGATTCTGAACCTCCTCTTCCCCAGAATCCAAATGGCTGACTACAAGGTGACCGTGGTAACTGGCAAAATGGTCAGTGCTGGATCATTTATGCACACGCTGTCCATAAAAATGATGGGCACTAAGGCAGAGAGTGATCATAAGCAACTGAGGAACTTGAAGGGAGGTTTCTTCCCAGGGGCGGTAAGTCTGAGATGATCACAGATCATAGTCTGGCTTGTGTACTGTATCAGTCGGCAACAAGGCATGCATCCCATTGTTAATGGATGAGCGTAGGATGAGCTCGATGCCTTAGCATACTCTTAACAGTCCTTCCTTGTTCTCACACTTCCTATCTCTCTCTACAGAGTGATTTATTTACCGTTTCCTGCCCCGCCTCCCTGGGCGAGCTGTTGGTGGTAGAACTCAAGCAGAAGCTTGATGAGGGTGACCCTGCCGACGCCTGGTTCTGTTCAAAGATCACCGTGGAGATGCCGGAGGGGGACACGGCCCACTTCCCCATCTACCGGTGGATCACAGACCAGGACAAGCACCGGTTCAGAGAGGGCAAAGGTCAGATGGCTCTTCATGGTTGGACATAAGGTTGGTGGACAGTATGTCTCTTACTGCATTTCTTTCTTTGCTCCAGCGCGCAGGGTGTTTGAAGACAAGCATCCTCTGGCCATACAGTGCAGGTTGGACCAACTCAAGTCCAGGGACAAGGATTACTGGTGAACTGGTGAGTTTACTGTCAGTTGAAGGGTCGTGTAGATGATTACATCAACATAATTAATATGTCGTCAGCGTTTTGCCATGGAGAGACTTACCAGGAAATCACACTGATACATAGCTTTCAAACAAAGGGGGCTATTTATTTTTCTCGTTTACAGCCTACATGTATTTTTCATCTAATTCTGAATCTGAATTGATGACATTTTAGGCAGCATCTTGCCTCACTTGCTCTGCCCTCGTCTCTCTCATGCTGTGTTATTTCCCAGCTGGCATGTGCATGGGGAGGGGATTCCCCACGGCATAAAAGCAGACAACCCGCTCTCTCTGCCCTACGAGGTCCAGTTCTCCTTCACCAAGGACGTCCAGTTCCGCTTCACTGCAGTAGCAGCGTGAGTTTCAACGTGTCTGTGTCCGTGTCTGTTCCTTATACCAGCATCGCTCATTTAATAACTGAACCTTATTCAGCGATAAGGCGTTGATTTTTTTGAACCAGGTATACCATAAATGATATTTGTACAAGGTGCAATAATTCTGGATTGTCATACTTCTGGGTTGTTATACTTCTTCCTTCCTTAACCCTTGTATTGTGTTGTCTTATTACAGTATGTTGCTTTTGTTGTATTGTGTTGCGTGATGTTCTGCTCTGCTTTCCCATGCAGACTTACAGCGCTGGACCTGAAGGGGTACGTGGATTCTGAGGAGCTTTGGGAAAACTTTGATGACATCGGTGAAGTCTTCTTATGCAACAAGACATCGATCTCAGGTTTGGACACTGACAGACAAGTGCTCAGTTTAAGAACAGAGCGTTGACTTGAAGCCATAATTCGTAGTTGGTGAAGCAGCACCATGCAGACCCAGCTTCCAGAATGAGGGTTGTTGCCTGTCCAAGGTGTCTGCTGTAGTGGGAGAATAGCTGGAGAAACTGGGGCCGATTGTGGAAATGCAATTGTGCCGACTGGCTTGCCTTAAAAAGTCTGTTAATCTGAACCAGGAGATGCAGAGCACTGACGCAGAATGTGCTACATAAAATGTGTATTGTACAGTTCACAAACACAGTAACACAACTTGATGACTCTCCAGAGTACGTCCATGAGCACTGGAAGAAGGACGAGTTATTTGGCTACCAGTTCCTGAACGGAGTCAATCCCATGATCATCCAACGGTGCTCGAAGCTGCCAGAGAACTTTCCGGTCACCGACGACATGGTCAGACCCACCCTTAAAGGATCATGCAGCCTAACCAAAGAAATGAAGGTTTGTATTTGTTTGATGAGGAAGACGACAACAGAGGGGTCCACTAAAACGAGCGCACCCCAAGCATCTGGCAGAATTCCATTACATGGAACCTATACCATGTACATATGACCAATAAAGCACCTTCGATCTGACTTATTTCTAATTGTACAGTATTTTACTCAAGTCTGAGTTGATCTAGAGTTGATCTTTTTAACAGGAAGGAAACATCTTCCTGGTCGACTACAAGCGTCTGGATGGAGTAACTGCTAACGTGATCCACGGGAGACAGCAGTACCTGGCCGCCCCTCTTGTTCTTCTGCATAAGACCCTGGACAACAAGCTGATGCCCATCGCCATCCAGGTACCCATCTTTGTACATTATACCTGCATACAATAACAACCATGATTTCCATACAATAATAGCCATGATTTTGCTAGCAGGTTTGTCTGTGACACCTTTCTTCTTGCATCCGCAGTTGAAGCAGAAGCCAGGAAACGACAACCCCATCTTCTTACCCACGGACTCCGAGTACGACTGGCTGATGGCCAAGACCTTCGTGAGGAGCGCAGACTTCAGCGAGCACCAGCTCAACGTCCACCTGCTGCGCACACACCTCCTCTGTGAGGTGTTCGCTGTGGCCTTGCTGCGAAACCTACCCTCGGTCCACCCCCTCTTCAAGGCTAGTAGACTGGAGATGTCCTCCATATTGTCAGAATCAAGAACATGTCAGGGTTATGGTTAGATGTTTGATGACAGATGTTTTATCTGGAGACAATTTACCCCACTTTCCTTACCCATTATTTTGGTGTAAGGAAATATCCGTACGATTCAGCAGCTACGAATAACAGACAGAACAGGAGAGCTCTCCATGTTAGACCTCTTTACAACATCCTCACAAGTTCTTACACATTTCATTGTATAATACTTGTGATATTATTGAAGTTTAAGGAAATTGAGAATGGAACAGGCAGATGATAGATTTTCTGTTTCGAGACTTGGGTGTTTTATTGACAAACCATCAGACAACACTTCATCCCGGGCTAACTGCAGTAAACTGAAGCTATGATGAATATCACTTGCATATAACATTTTAGATAATGACATTGACACATAATGATTGGACAATCAAAGGGTGGTCTGAAGTTTGCGTTGCTGGAAGCTGGCCCTATCCTGGCTTGTCCTGACCAGTCGCCTTGAGCTAAAATCAACAGAAGTTTGCTAAAGTGTCCAGCTACCAGGATCAGTCCAACCAAACTTGCATTTTAAGCAGTAATTTGCAAATGGGGCCCCGGCCCAGGAAATCTAATCATGTACGAGAGTGCAATTTAATACTTTGAAGGAAGTCATTAAGGACCGAAAACCACAACAATTTTATGTTTTCTGCTTCAGCTTCTCATTCCTCACACCCGCTACACTCTTCAAATTGACGTCATGGCCAGAAGGCTACTGATATCAAAAGCTGGAGTCTTCACTCAGGTAAGAAGTTCCCAACATACTGCATCAATAGAACAAGCTTTATGTTGCAGGATTGCAGTGGTGGTGCATGTTTTTTACAAGAAAAAGGGATAGATGGATGTACCTCTCTGATGGCGATTTGAGTTGTTGTTCACCTATAACCGCAATGTCCTGCAATCTAGAGAGCCCTGAAAATGTATATGAAGGACATACAGGACACGATGGGAGGTGTAGGTCTCCATCTTTTGCTTCGGGCTGCCGCTCAAAGATTATTTTAGGTTTTCCCTTATAAGGGAGTAAACACTGCAATATTGTTGTCTACAAAATACCTACTGGTAAATCACAACTCTGCATAATTCAAGCAATATTCAATACATTGATGACATTTGAGTGTATGAACATACTGTATTTCATGCATATGAAAATATTGTACGTTATGCTTACTGTTGGTCATAACTTTTTCTGGTTCAAATAAATAACTGCTCAATGTATGTATTAAAGTAGTCCTAAATCTACAATGTTATTGGCACCTCTTTGTACAGTAGAGTACCTTGTGTTTATCCAGTTCACAGCCTCGGGAGGAGAGGGGATGTTCACCATCCTACGGAGAGCGCTGTCCTCGTTCCACTACAGCTCCCTCTGCATGCCGGAGGACATCGCTGCACGCGGCCTGGAGTCAGTCCCCAACTTCTACTACAGGGATGACGGACTCAAGATGTGGGACATCATCCACAGGTAGTACTGCTCACGGACAGCTTCACTTCTGCAGCGCCTCAGTGCACTATATGGATGGGCTTCATCTGAGGCCAAAGACGATGGCCGCGTTTCCCGAAACCCTTCTTGGCGCTAAGAAGCTCAGAGTCTTAAGGCTCCCGTTTGCTTGTTTCGCGAGCCTTAAGAAGACTCGGAGCTTCTTGGCGCTAAGAAGGTTTCGAGAAACGCGGCCGAAGTCACAAACGCTATTCCTGTCTCTTGGGTGTTGTCAAGGTCTTTGGTGGCTTTCCAAAAAGCCAAGTTGCAGTTTGCTGTAAATGTATGTGTTTTCTGTGTGTGTTAACTGATGGCTGGCGCATGCTGTGGTTTGTGTGTACTGTAGGTTCGTCGAGGGAGTGATTGGTCACTACTACAAGTCGGACTCTGAGGTCAAGAAGGACTCTGAACTGCAGAACTGGATCAATGACATCTATGTCCATGGGTTCCTGTCCCGAAAGAGTACAGGTATTTAAAGTTCAGGGAATCACAATAAGAATGAGTGATGGCACTCACACATGAATGTTAGCTTCTGTAATCTCTTCCACACGCTTGTCAGTCAATTTACAAAGTAACTATTTTCCGTTCTTATCACTTGTTTCTGTTCATTGTCCAGGAGTCCCCCAGTCTCTGACAACCGTGGCGGAACTTGTCAAAATCGTCACCGTGGTGATCTTCACCGGCTCAGGACAGCACTCGGCTGTCAACGGTGGACAGGTACTGTAGGCTTCTCTGTGAAGCGTTATTGACACTGCAGTTCAACACCATGGCACTGATACTGCCTTGGTCTGCTTCCATTATAGTGGAAAGGGAGCCTGTTAAATGAGCAATGAAGTTCATTTGACAGGAAGAATGCTTACTTTTGATCAGCTAGTTCAAAGCCCGGCTTAAGAGTTAAATTCTTAACAAACCGCATGTTGGGCTCTTCATACAGCTTTCATATGGTGCAACGATGCAATGTGTAATCTCAATACAAAGCTACTACCCAACTGTCACACCCACAAATTGCAAGTTTTGATGAAATTCCTAACTGTCACTAATCGTTATTCCTCTCAGTTTGACTATGGTGGCTGGATGCCCAACACCCCAATCTCCCTGCAACTCCCTCCCCCCAGTAGTAAAGGCCACTATAACAAGTCGCTACTGCTGAAGACCCTCACGGACGTCAGCACCACGGTTCATGGCATGTCCGTCATGTGGCTTCTCAGCCGCCGGTCCACTGACTTTGTAAGTCTGTACGATATCTGCAACTCCAATACCCCATACGTTTGTCCTGAAATATAGTAATATTATATTTGAGTAGATAATAGTCATATCTGGATAATATATAGTAATCTCTAGTGTGTGTTTGGTGCGTCTTAGAATCAGAATGTGAAATCAACATTTTTATTTCCTGGTTAGGTCCCTCTTGGTAAATACCCTGAGGAGCACTTCAGTGAGGACGCCCCCTGCAGGTTGATAAAGGCATTCCAGGCGGAGCTCAAAGCCTTGAGTGAATCTGTCAAGGCCAGAAATGCCAGTCTGAAAGTCCCGTACACCTACATGGACCCTGCGCTGGTAGAGAACAGTGTGGCCATTTAGATCGGACAAAGGTGGAGCGTGGCCACAACGTCCAGACACCCAGGTGATGTCATCTCCGAACTAGAGGCGTCAGAAACATTGAGATTATCATTAAAGACATATGAAGAAATGGGCCACCAGCCAAAAAGTTAACATTGCATGGATGTAGAAATTAATGTTTTCAAGAAGAGCAATATGTATATTACAATAAAGAAACCTTTTTGCAAAAATGTACACGTCTTCACTGATGTCTGATTAGAAGGACTTGTTTAGAAGGATCTGCATTTGTAACAGCATTAGTTCAGAACCTCCTGGGAACTCGCCCTGCTAGAGCTGGTTCACCATGTCTGCATATCATTTCAGATTAACATCTAATGGTTTGGAGATTGCATGCATTCACTTGCAATCGGATTGCATTGAAATTATTCATATTGCATGGTATAACTGACAAATTGCACTAATAGTTGTTTCATGCATCTTGTTCCTTTTGTGTAACAGATTATAGATACACACAGTTTGGTCTGAACAGACTATTTCAACAGAGGTGAGAAGGCAGTCCTTTTAAAGGAGAAGGCTCTTTTTCGACAACCTGGGTCTTATTTAAAGCATATAAGACGTTTGACTCGCCAAGAACTTTGGTGTAATTCGGAGGCCTGTAGAAGAAATTTAAAATCCAGCGCGAGTCAAGTATATCCATGTAATGACGGCGGACGGGGCACCGACAATGCAGCTTCTAAAAAATGTATTTTTTGCTTGGTGATGAATTTATGCTGCTCTACATCCCGACATCAGTCATGAGTCTACTTAACCTTTTTAATTGTTTTATTCTATGCAATCATTTTATAAATGACAGTGCAGGTGTACGGTACCTGACGGACATTACTGCCTGTCGCTCTGCTGCCAGTGCCATCAAACTAATCTAGTATTCTTACTGTCTGATATTTATACGCATGCTTGAATATATATATATATACTGTGTGTATATATATATACATACATACACACATTCAAGCATGCGTATATAATAAATATCACAGTAAGAATACTATTTCTCATTTACTTTGATATTAATCTGACATGCTTCTTTTCTCTACATACTTTAATACTGTACCTAATACATTTTTGAGTTTGATATTTGTTTGTCTATGGAGTTGTTATACGACACATTTACTTTCGTCCCCTGAGGGAAATGTGTCTTGGGCTCGATGCTGCACATAGATCGCCTCTATCACAGAAACAGAAAACGCATCACATATCCCACATATTACCCAACCCATATTGCACATGCCCAGTGGAACATGACACAATTACACAACCCCTACGGCCTCACTTAACATCATTCACAATTCTGATTGAGGTCCGCACAAAGGAATATTTGAAACGCTTGAGTTTCCAATTGGGCGCTTTATACTGTCTGCCCGGGGGCAAAAGCTTAAATTCAGTGTGGAGAATATGAGATGGGTCAGATAGTATTTCCTGTGCCTGCCTGGAAACAGCCTGCTCATATATGGACTGTGTTGTGATGCATCTAAGAGTAATAAATACTTCAGACTGGAGAGGCTAGTGTTCTTCCCTCCCCTTGACTTTCATGGCGGTCTGTACCAAACAAGCAAGCTTGGATTTTAACTAGACTGAGATTGCCATAACATGCAGACATCCCATACCTAACTAGGCGCTCTAATACAGGCTGGTAAAATAGAAACGTGATGATCTTGTCCACCCCAATCCCCCTGAGTCTACGCAGAAAGTATAATCTTAGCTGTAAACGAGAACACAAAGTTCCATATGGGTATTCCAGCTAAATGTGAACGCTCGGGTATTTATAAGAGCAGACCTGAGTAATTGGTTCCTTATGTTAAAAACCCTTGTTTTGTGTTGACTTATATCCCAGGCCAGCTCACACACCTAGATTAGTCAATCATTATGAACATCTTTATTTTGAGTTGAGTTGTACTGCCAAAAGCTTAAAGTCATCGCGTGCTCATTGTAAACTCATTGTAAATGTGGAATCCTCAAAATATTATCCACATGGCCAGTCTCATGTCAGCATCTGGTGTTTTATTTGAATGTGCATGAACTGTATGTAATGTGTCATAGCGTGAGCTTATACAGTTCAAAAGTAGTGTGCTCACTATAAATGTCCACCCCTGTCATTTTCCACCAACTCCTCAGTATTCATACTTTTCTGAAAGCATCTTCTCAGAACTTTGTCACTCCCAGGCCACCGTAGTGACTGCTGTATTTTAACACTCTCAGAACGCCTGAGGCGATCTTCCTTCCCAACAAGTCGTTACCCAACCAACAAGACTGTCATATCCGTTAACACACACAACATTGACACATAAAGGTTGTTCATGTGGCACCACGCCACTATGTACAATGAAATCCTCATGGGAAGAGTTCAGAGTTGGGATAAAATCACACTCTTTAAATTTGACAAGTTGCAGCGTATAGCCTTCGGTGTCCTGTCAACAGTTACTAGGGATCCTGGCAATGGAGGTTGAGTCCAGCATGACTGATCATATGCAAGAGAGGGGTCATCTCATGGATGAATAACCAGTGTGAATTAAGGTTAGATAAAGTTCCCGGCCAAAATGTCCCTTTGTGTTTATCTGTACCGGTGACGTACAGTAGGTGAGGCTTCTTTATCCGTCATTCACAGATTCCATTTCCATCTGGATGCCGGATGAATGAGTTGACTTCAGCTGATCAGAGAGGGAGGTAACAATCCGTTCTACCAATAAATGCTACCAAGTCAGACACTGTCCCAGATAGCAAGCGGATGTGTAATGATTCTGGGCCATATATGGACCGGAACTAAGCCACAAGGGCCAGATCTGGCTTGTATATGGCCCCGATCCGCTTGCTGTCTGGGGTAGCTTTCCACAGATTATATAAGAATAAGAAAGAACAGTGGCTGAGCTCTGTTTCAACCGGGTTTCTGAATGACCAGTGTGACGGAGTAGCCTAAATGATCACTACTGTGCTGTACAAACCCAGAGTACGCCTTCAACCACCCTATCAGTGTATACTATTGAGGGGATTAATACTTCAATTGAATATGCATGATGTTTCACAATTATCTTTACGATTTCTTCGTGGTCTTTGTTTCTTCTGGGTCTTTCTGATGAACATTCCTCACTGACAAAACAGCACAGGTGCTCATCCAGGCCCTGGTCATCTCCTGCCTGGACTACTGTAACTCCCTCCTTGCTGGGGCCCCGGCATCAGCCATTAACCCTCTGGAACTTGTCCAGAAAGCTGCAGCTCACCTGGTGTTCAACCAACCCAGGTTTTGCCACACAACTCTCCTTCTCTGTTCCCTACACTGGCTCCCTGTAGCAGCTCACCTCGTAGTGGTGGAACGAACTGCCCACTGACATCAGGATAAAAGTTGCTGCCCATCTTTCTGAAAACACACCTTTTCAAGAAGTGCTATCAGGATCCTCCCTCCTAAGCAACTATTGTATTCCTATTTTTCTACTCTTGCACTTCATGTTTAGCACTAGCTAAATTATGCTTAGTCACTTGTTTAGAAAGCAGATGTACTTATGAGTTCTGGTGAGTAGAACACTGACTACCTACATTAAATGCAATTATTCTAAGTTGCTTTGGATAAAAGCATCCGCTAAAAGACTGTAATGCAATGTAAATGTAATTCTGTCCCAGTTCTCCACCCACCTAGTGAAGATGAACTACCACACTACTTAGACAGAGGCATCAGCAAGATGACTGCTCAATGTTCCCTCACCACGGATCTGACCCACACACACACACACACACACTCTCTCTCTCTCTACTTAAATAAGGGAACAGGTTTTAAAATTAATTAGCATGATCTTTTTGATGATTTGTTGTACATTTGTGCTCTGCGAAATGTCACAATATTAAAAGGACCGACTTCTCACCTCTGTTGAAATAGTCTATTCATACCAAACTGCGCATCTTAAATCTCTTACACAAAAGGTACATGATGCAACTATTAATGCAATTTGTCAGTTAAACTATGCAATGTGAATTTAATTTCAATGCAATCCGATTGCAAGTGAATGCATGCAATCTCCAAGCCAAATTAGGAGATGTTAATCTGTTAATCTGAAATGATATGCCGACATGGTGTACAAGCTCTAGCAGGGTGAGTTCCCAGGAGGTTCTGAACTAATGCTGTTACAAATGCAGATCCTTCTAAACAAGTCCTTCTAATCATGTTCTAATCATACATCCATCAGTGAAGAAATATGAACATATTTGCGAAAGGTCTCTTTATTGAAATCTACATATTGCTCTTTCTTTTGATTAAAACATTCATTTATAGGTACATCCATGCAATGTTAACTTTTTGGCTGGTGGCCCATTTCTTCATATGTCTTTAATGATAATCTCAATGTTTCTGACGCCTCTAGTTCGGAGATGACATCACCTGGGTGTCTGGACGTTGTGGCCACGCTCCACCTTTGTCCGATCTAAATGGCCACACTGTTCTCTACCAGCGCAGGGTCCATGTAGGTGTACGGGACTTTCAGACTGGCATTTCTGGCCTTGACAGATTCACTCAAGGCTTTGAGCTCCGCCTGGAATTCCTTTATCAACCTGCAGGGGGCGTCCTCACTGAAGTGCTCCTCAGGGTATTCACCAAGAGGGACCTAACCAGGAAATAAACAAATGTTTCACATTCTGATTCTAAGACGCACCAAACACACTAGAGATTACTATATTATCCAGATATTACTATATTATCTACTCCAATATAATATTGCTATAGTGTGAAAAAAACACTATTTTCTGGGTAATGAAGTTGTGACTGGTAGTGAACCATCACAATTGCAGATATCGTACAGACTTACAAAGTCAGTGGACTGCCTGCTGAGAAGCCAAACAACGGACATGCCCTGAACCGTGGTGCCGACATCCGAGAGGGTCCTCAACAGTAGCGACTTGTTATAGTGGCCTTTACTACTGGGGGGAGGGAGTTGCAGGGAGATTGGGCTGTTGGGCATCCAGCCACCATAGTCAAACTGAGATAGAGGAATAATGATTAGTGACGGTTAGGAATTTCATCAAAACTTGCAATTTGTGGGTGTGACAGTTGGGTAGTAGCTTTGTATTGAGATTACACATTGCATCGTTGCACCATATGAAAGCTGTATGAAGAGCCCAACATGCGGTTTGTTAAGAATTCAACTCTTAAGCCGGGCTGTGAACTAGCTGATCAAAAGTAAGCATTCTTCCTGTCAAATGAACTTCATTGCTCATTTAACAGGCTCTCTTTCCAGTAATGGAAGCAGACCAAGGCAGTATCAGTGCCATGGTGTTGAACTGCAGTGTCAATAACGCTTCACAGAGAAGCCTACAGTACCTGTCCACCGTTGACAGCCGAGTGCTGTCCTGAGCCGGTGAAGATCACCACGGTGACGATTTTGACAAGTTCCGCCACGGTTGTCAGAGACTGGGGGACTCCTGGACAATGAACAGAAACAAGTGATAAGAACGGATAATAGTTACTTTGTAAATTGACTGACACGCGTGTGGAAGAGATTCCAGAAGCTAACATTCATGTGTGAGTGCCATCACTCATGCTAATTGTGATTCCCTGAACTTTAAATACCTGTGCTGCTTCGGGACAGGAACCCATGGACGAAGATGTCATTGATCCAGTTCTGCAGTTCAGAGTCCTGCTGGACCTCAGAGTCCGACTTGTAGTAGTGACCAATCACTCGCTCGACGAACCTACAGTACACACAACCACAGCATGCGCCAGCCATCAGTTAACACACACAGAAAACACATACATTTACAGCAAACTGCAACTTAAGGCTTTGTGGAAAGCCACCAAAGACCTTTACAACACCTAAGAGACAGGAATAGCGTTTGTTTGTGTCTTTGTCTTTGGCCTCAGATGAAGCCCATCCATATAGTGCACTGAGGCGCTGCAGAAGAGTGAAGCTGTCCGTGAGCAGTACTACCTGTGGATGATGTCCCACATCTTGAGTCCGTCGTCCCTGTAGTAGAAGTTGGGGACTGACTCCAGGCCGCGTGCAGCGATGTCCTCCGGCATGCAGAGGGAGCTGTAGTGGAACGAGGACAGCGCTCTCCCTAGGATGGTGAACATCCCCTCTCCGCCCGAGGCTGTGAACTGGATAAACACAAGGTACTCTACTGTACAAAGAGGTGCCAATAACATTGTAGATTTAGGACTACTTTAATACATACATTCGGTAGTTACTTGCGCTGTCACAAGGCGCCAGTAGGGTGTTCACTGCTGTGTGTGTGTGGGTGGGTACAGTATGTGGTTAAGTATGTGTTTATGTGTTTTTGAGTTATGGTGTGAACAACAAGCCAATCTAGCTACCTGTACATACGTTGCTGGATTGGCTTGTTGTTCACACCATTGCTCGAAAACACATAAAGCTATGATGCTCATACTTAGTACATATATTCCGCCCAAGGTACCCTGGATCTGATTAGATTTTGGAGCGGATCCCAATTACGGGGTGGATCTAGGAATTATTTTTCTCTTTTTCATGAGTGTATAGGAGTTATTGATACTTCTGACTGACCACCAGAGGTCCGAGACGACTACCTCTCTCGCAACAGTGACCGCCTACTTTTGGGGGGGGCTTCAGTTCTGGAAATGAAGATGGGAGACCTACTCCTCCTGTCTTGTCCTATATCTCCTCTACATTTTCAGGGCTCTCTAGATTGCAGGAAATTGCTGTTGTAGGCGATCAAAGGGGGGCACATCTGTACCACCCTCTGCTTGGCTTCCACATATATTTTTGTCCCATGCACCACCAATGTAATCCTGCAACATTATGCTTGTTATATTGATGCAGTATGTTGGGAACTTCTTACCTGAGTGAAGACTCCATCTTCTGATATCAGTAGGCTTCTGGCCATTACGTTAATTTGAAGAGTGTAGCGTGTGTGGGGAATCAGGAGCTAAATCAGAAAACATTTAATATGACAAGTATTACAAAATTAAATATGTGTAAGAACTTGTGAGGATGTTGTAAAGAGGTCTAACATGGAGATTTTTCCCTGCTGTCTGTTATTCTTAGCTGCTGAATCGTACGGATATTTCCTTACACCAAAATAATGGGTAAGGAAAGCGGGGTAAAATGTCTCCAGATAAAACATCTGTGTCATCAAACATCTAACCATAACCCTGACATGTTCTTGATTCTGACAATATGGAGGACATCTCCAGTCTACTAGCCTTGAAGAGTGGGTGGACCGAGGGTAGGTTTCGCAGCAAGGCCACGGCGAACACCTCACAGAGGAGGTGTGTGCGCAGCAGGTGGACGTTGAGCTGGTGCTCGGTGAAGTCTGCGCTCCTCACGAAGGTCTTGGCCATCAGCCAGTCGTACTCGGAGTCCGTGGGTAAGAAGATGGGGTTGTCGTTTCCTGGCTTCTGCTTCAACTGCGGATGGAAGAAGAAAGGTGTCACAGACAAACCTGCTAGCAAAATCATGGCTATTATTGTATGGAAATCATGGTTGTTATTGTATGCAGGTATAATGTCCAAAGATGGGTACCTGGATGGCGATGGGCATCAGCTTGTCATCCAGGGTCTTATGCAGAAGAACAAGAGGGGCGGCCAGGTACTGCTGTTTCCCGTGGATCACGTTAGCAGTCACTCCATCCAGACGCTTGTAGTCAACCAGGAAGATGTTTCCTTCCTGTTAAAAGATCAACTCTAGATCAACTCAGAGTTGAGTAAAATACTGTACAATAAGAAATAAGTCAAGATTGAAGGTACTTTATTGGTCATATGTACATGGTATAGGTTCCATGTAATGGAATTCTGCCAGATGCTTGGGGTGTGCTTGTTTTAGTGGACCCCTCTCTGTTTTCATCTTCCTCATCAAACAAATACAAACCTCCATTTCTTTGGTTAGGCTGCATGATCCTTTAAGGGTGGGTCTGACCATTTCGTCGGTGACCGGAAAGTTCTCTGGCAGCTTCGAGCACCGTTGGATGATCATGGGATTGACTCCGTTCAGGAACTGGTAGCCAAAGAACTCGTCCTCCTTCCAGTGCTCATGGACGTACTCTGGAGAGTCATCAAGTTGTGTTACTGTGTTTGTGAACTGTACAATACACATTACTTAAAGTAACGCATTCTGTAACAAGATTTTGAATTTTTGCTGTCTAGAACCAACCTCTTGACGTCGGATTCCCAATGATACAATATTGAGCCTTAGCATGTGCTTATGAGGGAAACCATACTGACAAACTGAAGCTGCTCATACGACATCACGCAAGTTACCCAACTGTGTCAGTGCTCTGTATCTCCTGGTTCAGATTAACAGACTTTTTAAGCCAAGCCAGTCCACAGTTGGCACAATTGCACTGCCACAATCGGCCCCACAGATTCTCCAGCTATGCTCCAACTACTTGTCTGGCTTTGCCATCCTGATCACGTTTCATTCAGATTCAGATTCCTTCAGATTGAGCTCACATTCTGTTTCTCTCCACAGATCAGTCTGCTCACGCTCCCATTCAGACGGACTTCTACCCGGCAGATATTTTCTGGCCTGATAAAAATCGTTTATCTACTGTAATATAGGGGTAACGACTGTACCCATTTGATACGATGATACGACGACTAACCCACATTTTGTTTCTCTGATTGGTTATAGGTTTCTCCAATTGCATCCAGAGGCATTTTGGTCTGCGACCGTTTTTAACGCCACTTGGAAATCTAACTTGGAAGACTAACTCCAGACCCTACTGTACAACTGGTACCTTTCAAATGGCAACAGCACTCATTCTGGAAGCTGTGTCTGCATGTTCAACTGGCAACAACCCTCATTCTGGAAGCTGTGTCTGCATGTTCAACTGGCCACAACCCTCATTCTGGAAGCTGGGTCTGCATGGTGCTGCTTCACCAACTACAGTACGAGTTATGGCTTCAAATCAACGCTCTGTTCTTAAAAACTGAGCACTTGTCTGTCAGTGTCCAAACCTGAGATCGATGTCTTGTTGAATGAGAAGACTTCACTGATGTCCTCAATTTTTTCCCAAAGCTCCTCGGAATCCACGTACCCCTTCAGGTTCAGCTCTGCAAGTCTGCATGGGAAAGCAGAGCAGAACGTCCCGCAACGTAACATAAGACAACAACGCAACACAAGCCCCAAACAACACAATACAAGACCAGTGTAGCTATTGGTCATCTTTTTTTTCCCTTTTTTTTCTTACAGAAAGATTGATTGAGGAAGTATGACAACACAGAATTATTGCACCCTAAACAAATATCACCTGCACATATCACCAGCCTACCTGGTTCAATAAAGCAACACATTATTGCTGAATAAATAGTTATTCAATCAAGAGTGTTGCTGGTAGAAGGAAGCATAGACACACGCACACACACGCACACACACACACACACACACACACACACACACACACACACACGTTGAAACTCACGCTGCAACTGCAGTGAAGCGGAACTGTAGGTTTTTGGTGAAGGAGAACTGGACCTCGTAGGGCAGAGAGAGCGGGTTGTCTGCTTTCATGCCGTGGGGAATCCCCTCCCCATGCACATGCCAGCTGGGAAATAACACAGCATGAGAGAGACGAGGGCAGAGCTCAAACAGTGAGGTAAGATGCTGCCTAAAATCAGTCATCAATTCAGAGATTCAGAATTAGATGAAAAATACATGTAGGCTGTAAACGAGAAAAATATGAAAATAGCCCCCTTTGTTTGAAAGCTATTGATCAGTGTGATTTTCTGGAAACTCCATGCTACAGTAAAACGCTTACAATTCAGTCATGAGGAATTAATTATGTTTATGTAAATATCTGCAGAGTGCATGACCCCGTTCAAATGTAAACTCACCTGTAATCGTTTCCCCTGGACTTGAGTTGGTCTGACCTGCTTTGTATGGCCAGAGGATGCTTGTCTTCAAACACTCTGCGCGCTGGAGCAAAGAAGGAAATGAAGTAAGAGACATACTGTCCACCAACCTTATATCCAACCATGTAGTTGTAGTAGGTAGCATTTTATATTAAGGTCCTCTTATTAATCATTAGTTAATAGGTAATACGTTCCTTATGAGATTCTTATTAACATTAATATAATATTATGCTTATTAACATTAATATAACACATTTATAAGTGTTAATAATAGTATTATACATATAGGTTATTGCTAGGGACATGTATGACCAGCTTGTTAACAGTTTAGAAACTGCTTAAAGATGTTTTATCCGATTTTGTATCACATCCTTGGTCATGGTGTGTACCTATTTAACAATATATGCCAAATATTTTTCTAAATTTCCGTTTTGTTGTTATCTTATATAAAATCATATGATTTTTTTTCTTCCTGTAAAACAAAATCTCCCGAGTGCTTACATCAGCAATGTAAGAGCAAGGTCTACCAATAATCTCACAACATCCACCCATCAATCACTGCTATCTGTCTATCAAATCTGTCTAAGGTTGTTATAACCTACCCACTAGTCAACATTCCAGTCAAATTCCTCTTAACGTTATGTCCCGCCCCTATAGCCTGTTTGAGTTGGAATCACGTCAAACTACGGACGTTAGATGATCTCAGATGTCCATTTCAGCTGGACTTTAAGAATGTTAATTTTAAATGTAAAGAGGACCTTTAAGTGTTGATGTTATCTGACCTTTGCCCTCTCTGAACACATGCTTCTCCTGGTCTGTGATCCACCGGTAGACGGGGAAGTTGGCCGTGTCCCCCTCCGGCGTCTCCACGGTAACCTTGGAACAGAACCAGGCGTTTTCGGTAATGAGGAGGGGCTCCTTGTCCAGCTCTATCATTAACAGCTCACCCAGGGAGGCGGGGCATTTAACGCTGAATAAATCACTCTGTTAGAGAGAGATAGGGAGAGAACAAGGAAGGACTCTGTTAGGGCATGGTAAAGGAAGGACTGTTAGGGCATGGTAAAGGAAGGACTCTGTTAGGGCATGGTAAAGGAAGGACTCTGTTAGGGCATGGTAAAGGAAGGACTCTGTTAGGGCATGGTAAAGGAAGGACTGTTAGGGCATGGTAAAGGAAGGACTCTGTTAGGGCATGGTAAAGGAAGGACTCTGTTAGGGCATGGTAAAGGAAGGACTCTGTTAGGGCATGGTAAAGGAAGGACTCTGTTAGGGCATGGTAAAGGAAGGACTGTTAGGGCATGGTAAAGGAAGGACTGTTAGGGCATGGTAAAGGAAGGACTGTTAGGGCATGGTATGGAAGGACTCTGTTAGGGCATGGTAAAGGAAGGACTCTGTTAGGGCATGGTAAAGGAAGGACTCTGTTAGGGCATGGTAAAGGAAGGACTCTGTTAGGGCATGGTAAAGGAAGGACTCTGTTAGGGCATGGTAAAGGAAGGACTGTTAGGGCATGGTAAAGGAAGGACTCTGTTAGGGCATGGTAAAGGAAGGACTCTGTTAGGGCATGGTAAAGGAAGGACTCTGTTAGGGCATGGTAAAGGAAGGACTCTGTTAGGGCATGGTAAAGGAAGGACTGTTAGGGCATGGTAAAGGAAGGACTCTGTTAGGGCATGGTAAAGGACAGACTCTGTTAGGGCATGGTAAAGGACAGACTCTGTTAGGGCATGGTAAAGGAAGGACTCTGTTAGGGCATGGTAAAGGAAGGACTCTGTTAGGGCATGGTATGGAAGGACTCTGTTAGGGCATGGTAAAGGAAGGACTCTGTTAGGGCATGGTAAAGCAACTAGCTGATCGTATGCTCATTAACAATGGGAAACATGCCTTGTTGCTGGTAGTGATACAGTACACAAACCAGACTATGGTAGTGATCATCTCAGACTTACCGCCCCTGGTAAGTAAACTCCCTTCAGGTTCCTCAGCCACTGATGATCACTCTCTGCCTTAGTGCCCACCAGTTTTATGGACAGTATGTTGAATGTTCCAGCAGTGGGCATTTTGCCAGTTACCACGGTTACCTTGTAGTCGGCCATTTGGATTCTGGGGAAGAGGAGGTTCAGAATCAGAACTGGTAGCACCGACGGACCCTTGTTTGAATTGTGTGTAATATCTCACTAAAACAGATTAATCACACCATGTAATATACATATCCATATCAATGAATCTGACATTGAAACAGCAGTGATGTGTTCCATAGTTTACTGTACTCCTAGTAGCAGCTTCTACTTCAAGCTCAGATTCACTACTGGCCTGTTAGCTAATAAATCCTGTGTGATAGGCTTCACATTCACATTAAGCAACTACTGTCAAGTACTGTAAATAACAACACATTTATTTGCTTTACACACTGCACTTGTAAAAGTAGCAAAGTTGCACAGGTACATTTTGGGTCAATTCGCTGCGAAACAATGTTTATTTTTTGAGAGAAAGATTAGGAAAAGATGGATTTTGTCTAGGTGCTTTTCCCATAGTTCTTACCTGGGTGTGAAGGTGCAGTGGGGTATCGAGTAAGGAACACTCCTGATGAGCACCAATTTCAGTTCTGCTGTGTCTGGGCTCTGTGACCTAATATCTTATCTTTTTATGTGTCTTATATATAACTGGTATGTCCTGCCATGTGACCTGATTGGTTGAGAGGAGCATTCTACTGTCTTGTCACATCTCCTGGGTGTGTAGTTATTTGGTAATCTGCAAGTGCTTTATGAAATCTGTCATGAGTCAATTTTCTTTTATCTTTAATCCTTAACTGTGACAATGAATTGTGTGTTATAAGTGTTAATAATAGCATTATACATATTGTTTATTGTTAGAGACATGTATGGCCAACTTGTTAACAGTTTAGAAACTGCTTAGAGACGCAATTAAATCCAAAATTTATTTTTTCCGATTTTGGATCACATCCTTGGTCATAGTGTGCACATATTTAACAATATATGCCAAATATTTGTCAAAATTTCCATTTTGTTGTAATCTTATATGAATTGTGTGTGTGTGTGTGTGTGTGTGTGTTCGTGTGTGTGTGTGTGTGTGTGTGTGTGTGTGTGTGTGTGTGTAGTAATCACCTCTCTCCACCATCTCAGAGAGATGTAGCTGTGAGATATGTGTTCTTTCCTGCCAGGCAAACATGGGTTTTCTTTTGACAAATGCTGTTTGAAGAAGGGTCACAAGGTCATCCACATGAATGCATAAGTGATGAATGCGTGGGCTGTCTGGTCTACATGCTGAATTGAGGTATCAGGCATGGGTGTGTACTTAACCCTTTTCATATTTCTATGTCTGTCTGTCTGTCTGTCTGTCTGTCTGTCTGTCTGTCTGTCTGTCTGTCTGTCTGTCTGTCTGTCTGCATGTTTGATGACATGTTGCCTTTAAGACAGTGTCTTGTTTAAAAGGCAGCCCCCTACTCCATCCCCCTCCAGAGATACACCAACACGGACTGGATTTGGTCGTCTTCATTAACATCTTTATTTTGAGTCGAGTCACTCAACTGAAGACAGCTGAAGTAGAATGCTTCTTTCACAACCAGCTGGTTCCCTCCCTTTACTGGGGTCACTTATGGGCCACAGTAGTGACTGTGGTGTATTTTACAGTTGGTGATCTTCTTTCCCAACCAGTTATTTCTCAACCCAACCAGCAAGACACACTCAACATTGGAACATGAAGGTTGGTCACTACACCACTACTATGAAATGCTTATGGGAAGAGTTGATTCAGAGTTGAATCACCCACTTTAAGCGTGGCAGGTTGCAGCTTGTCTGCTGCGTTTCCTGTCAGAATCCATAATAACATCCAACAGTTATTAGGAATCCTGGCGTTAAAAGTTGAGTGCAGCATGACTGATCACGTGGAAGAGGGGGTTCATCTTCATGGATGAATAACCTGTATGAATTAAGGTGAGATAAATTGTTCACCAGTATGAATTAAGGTGAGATAAATTGTTCACCTGTATGAATTACTGTAAGGTTAGATCAATTGTTGGTTGAGTGTTGTTGGTTGGGGTTCCTTTCGTGCCTGCTTTCTCCAAATGCAATAAGGATTCAGATTCAGACTCAGATATCCTTTATTCACCATTGTGTTACAGTAACATAGGAATTTGCATTTCAAGGATCAGAAAGGACATTGGCTGCTCTCTTTCAACCGCATTTCTGAATGACCAGGGGAACCTCATCTACTCTGAACTGGCTGCTCCATGCATCAACAATAAGTGAAATCTGTAGTAATACTGTTTCAAAGCTTTATTTGTATAGCGCATTTCATACCCAGAGGCAACACAATGCACTTTACAGAGAACAAGGGAGGTGGGCATACGACCCACCCCTACATATTCCAGAGGGAAGCAAAAAAACACTATCACCCGGGGGCCAGAAAAGTGAGCTGTAAAAATTCTTCCCTGACCCCTCTCAACAAGGCGATCGAGCAAGCAGTGTTTATGAGCACTTCTATCTTATTGGCGTCTCATTAAATCAGTCAGATACACAGTTCTGTCCAACTTCTATCTGTGAACCTCTTGCTAGTGTTTGTAGGCTCAAAATACCATTTAGGGCATTATCAACTGGTACTGCTAACAACGGCTAACTTGGCTACAACTGATATTGCTAGCAAAGATCAGGCTAAAGTGGCTCGGGTGTGACGTCATTCCCAGCTCCAAATACTCTCTTTCCCAGGCGACTGGAACGCACCATAACTCTCTCTCTCTCAATTCACTCTATTAAGGGAACAGCGGACACTGTCAGTAATTATGTAGCATTATGTTTTTGTTAATGATGTTGTACTGTACATGTCTGGGAAATGTCACTGTATTAAAAGGACTGACTGACTCACCTCTGTTGATTTGTCTGTTCATACCAAACTGTGTGCATCTAAAACCTCCAACCCAAGTTAGGACCTTTTAATAAGAAATGAGTGAGCTGTTTACTAAACGTATGCTTATACCGTAGGGGCCCATCAGATGCACATCCTTCTAAATAAGCCATTGTGATCATGTTCTAATCATACACCAATTGGTACAAAAATGTGACACATTTTCGTGAAAGGTACTCTTTATTGAAATCTACATAATTGCTTCTTATTTTGATCAAAACATGAACATATTCATTCTGTCTGTGTGTGTGGATACATCCATGCAGTGTTAACCTTGTGGTTGGTGGCCCATTGAGAGTATGGCTTTAAAGGGGGCCTATTATGAAAAACGTTCAGTGCTTGTGCACATTTTACAAATTTATTTTTTTTATTTTTAGATTGAAGTAGATAGGGAGTCAGAGAGAGGTAGAATGAGAGAGAGACTGACGGAGGAAAGAGGGGTCCTGTTTGTAGTCACATAAGGTCTCTGTCTACGTCTGGCCTGATGTTTAGCTAGGGACCAACCAGTCATCACGCTAACACGATCCCAACAACCAGAACAGGCTGAAACTGCACTGCTTATAGAGCTCAATAAATACATCCATCTTTAAGACTTCAGTGCTAAGACTTTGTCTGACTCCCTCCTAACATGGGTTGGAAGACAGTTTCAGAGAAATGGGGACTTATCTGAATAACATGTATGATGGCAGATTAGCTGGAAGACTTAGGAAACGCGTGACAGGAAAGAGAAGAGATGTAGGAGATAGGAGGGATGGACTGTAGGGGTCAGTCCTCAGCCCAGTCTCCAGTCAGAAGGCTTGTAGAACCCAGTGGAGACCCAGTCGGAGGCAGATATGGGTCGTGTGCTGATGCTGGTGATCATGTCCTGGAGCACAGGTAGGCCTCTGTTATATCTATACACTGTAGGATACAGTACAGTAGGCCTGTGTTAGTGCGTGTACAGTAGGCCTCCGTTACGCTGACACACTGTCCGTGTATGTGTGTGAGAAAGTGTGTGTGTGTATGTGTGAGAGAGAGAGAGAGAGGGAGAGAGCGAGTGATTCGATGGCGTGGGTGTGCGTTCTATACTGAGTGAGGGGTGAGTTTGGACCCCAGCAGGACCCAAACGGGCTCAGAATGCGCCCCCCATGCTCCTTCAGCTCATGCAGTTGCGGGACATGTGACATACAAGTCAGAGATGTCACTGTATGCATTTATTGAACCTACCCATACCATATCCTCTAGCTATTTAGAATTGACATACCAGTTATGTGACCCTTTCGTCACACTGTTATGTGCAGTATATAGTTTAATGATGGCTGCTGTAAATGGTCACGGCATGACACATCCTCACCCTCTCTAACTCAGGTTAAAGTGATTCAGCTGACAAAACACTGATACCGAGAGAGAGAGAGGAGAGAGAGAGGAGAGAGAGAGGGAGAGGGGGGGGGGGGGGGTCTTGTCGATGCTAATTTCTTCCCTATCGTCTCCTCAGGTCTCCAGACTAACGTCTTTGATCCGACTCCAGGTTGGTGGAATGTGAATCGACCATAGCAACCAACAGATTGTTAAAAGCTGGTTTGATTATTCAAATCCTTATGAGCTAGTGGTTGTGTGTGCGTGTGTGTCAAGCTACACACACAAAAATAGGTTTTAGGCATGTTAGGGTTTGTTTCTGGACAGGGCCTGACTGTCTCCGGTCTTTCTCCAGGGACTGATGAAGTGAGGCTGGTGGGAGGAGGCAGCCGCTGTGCTGGTAGAGTGCTGGTGAACCACCAGGGAGAGTGGAAATATCTGACGCATTTAAAGTACACGGACAGAGATAACCGACCCGAATCTTTCTGGTACCTGGGCACTGCAGCTGTAGTGTGTAGACAGCTGGGCTGTGGCTCTGTTGTTTCAACTACAATGGCTGCAGATGGTGGAAACCTCCGTGCATGGGGGTTCATATCTAACTGTGCTGGGTCTGAGTCCGCACTGGGGGAGTGTGGAATATTTCTTGGAGATACTGTTTCTTCTGATGTTCCGAAGGGGATCTGCTCAGGTAATGCCCTTATAATGTCAATATGTATTCAGATGATGATCTTGGCAGTCACACATTTCCTAGACGACACCTGTCACTTCACGCTTCTTATTTTGCTGAAAGATTATATGTTATCAATGATTATAATGTTCATGTCGTCCATCTGTCTCTCTTCCTTCAGAGTCTGTGAGGCTTGTGAATGGAGCTGGTCTGTGCTCTGGCAGATAAATAATAATAATGTTAAGATTTTATGTTATCAATAATAATAATGTTAATAATGTTAATAATGTTCATGTCGTCCATCTGTCTCTCTTCATTCAGAGTCTGTGAGGCTTGTGAATGGAGCTGGTCTGTGCTCTGGCAGAGTGGAGGTGAGGTCTGATCAGTCGTGGGCCTCAGTGTGTGAAGCTGACTTTGACTGGCAGGATGCAGAGGTGGTCTGTCGGGAGCTTGGCTGTGGGGCTCCTTCAGCCCTCCAGGGGGCGCTCTATGGAGAAGAGAAAGGTTCAATCTGGGCTAAAGAGTTCCAGTGTAAAGGCAACGAGTCCCGTCTCCTGGACTGTGACCCCTCAGGCTCAGCTAGAAACACCTGCTCACCTGGCAATGCTGTTGGACTCACCTGCTCAGGTACTGTAAGAATCAGTTTGTCTCTCAACCTCTGTTACTCACCTGGAGTGACATCAGGAGAAAGAGTATGGCTGTGTTTTGTTAGGATACACAGAGTCAGAGGACCTGATTGTCTCCTGTGTTTCTCCAGAGCCTGATGATGTGAGGTTGGTGGGAGGAGGCAGCCGCTGTGCTGGTAGAGTAGAGGTGAACCACCAGGGAGGGTGGAGAGATCTGGACAGTTGGCCTGTCTGGACCATGGGTACTGCAGCTGTAGTGTGTAGACAGCTGGGCTGTGGCTCTGTTGTTTCAACAAGAAAAACTGTGTGGAGTGTATTGTATGGTACATTGGGGTTTATATCTCGCTGTGCTGGGTCTGAATCTGCACTGAGGGAGTGTGGAACAGTGTATGGAGTGACGACTTCTTCCTACGTGCCTCTCCAGGAGGTGATCTGCTCAGGTAATACGCACATCTCGTCATTATATTCAGCTGATGATGTTGGCAGTCACACATTTCCTAGTCTGAACCTGTCACAGTATCTGTGAGTGCTTTATAATAGACTACTCAGTTACACGGTTACAGTATTAAAGGTTTCTGTATATGAGGTATCTGCTGTATTTAAGGTTTCAGTTTTACTGGATGCAAGCTGATGTTATCTGTTTAAACGTATTCACATTGTGTAAAATGGTAACATTCTGATGGATATTAGTGTATTTTTTGACATTGTTGGAAATCTTTGCACTTCTTATTTTGCTGAAAGATTTTATGTTATCAATAATAATAATGTTAAGATTTTATGTTATCAATAATAATAATGTTAATAATGTTAATAATGTTCATATTGACCATCTGTCTCTCTTCATTCAGGGTCTGTGAGGCTTATGAATGGAGCTGGTCTGTGCTCTGGCAGAGTGGAGGTGAGGTCTGATCAGTCGTGGGCCTCAGTGTGTGAAGCTGACTTTGACTGGCAGGATGCAGAGGTGGTCTGTCGGCAGCTTGGCTGTGGGGCTCCTTCAGTCCTCCAGGGGGCGCTCTATGGAGAAGAGAAAGGTTCAATCTGGGGTAAAGAGTTCCAGTGTGATGGCACGGAGTCCCGTCTCCTGGACTGTGGCACCTCAGGCTCAACTAGAAACACCTGCTCACCTGGAAATGCTGTTGGACTCACCTGCTCAGGTACTGTAAGAATCAGTTTGTCTCTCAACCTCTGTTACTCACCTGGAGTGACATCGTGAGAAAAGGTTTGTGAGGATACACAGAGTCAGAGGACCTGATTGTCTCCTGTCTTTCTCCAGAGCCTGATGATGTGAGGCTGGTGGGAGGAGGCAGCCGCTGTGCTGGTAGAGTGGAGGTGAACCACCAGGGAGGGTGGAGAGATCTGGACAGTTGGCCTGTCTGGACCATGGGTACTACAGCTGTAGTGTGTAGACAGCTGGGCTGTGGCTCTGCTGTTTCATCAAGACCGGTTCCTGATGGTGAAACCCATCCAGTATGGCAGTTAATAGCTCACTGCTCTGGCTCTGAGTCTGCGCTGAGGCAGTGTGGAACGGTGAACTCAGTGGTTTATACTGCAGTTGTCAGAGAGGTGATCTGCTCAGGTAATACACACATCATGTCATTATATTCAGCTGATGATGTTGGCAGTCACACATTTCCTAGTCTGCACCTGTCACAGTAGCTGAGTGCTTTATAATAGACTATCCAGCTGTATTGTTATTGTATTAAAGGCTTCAGTATCTCAGACATCTCGTTTTAAAGATTTCTATTTTATTGGATAAAAGCTGATGTTATCTCTTGAAGGGATTCACATTGAGTGAAATCCTAACACTTACATAGATATTCATGTATTCTCTGACATTACTGGGCATCTAAACACTTGTTATTTTGCTGAAATAATTGATCACGTTTTAAATAATTATTATGTTCATATTGACCATCTGTCTCTCTTTCTTCAGAGTCTGTGAGGCTTGTGAATGGAGCTGGTCTGTGCTCTGGCAGAGTGGAGGTGAGGTCTGATCAGTCGTGGGCCTCAGTGTGTGAAGCTGACTTTGACTGGCAGGATGCAGAGGTGGTCTGTCGGGAGCTTGGCTGTGGGGCTCCTTCAGCCCTCCAGGGGGCGCTCTATGGAGAAGAGAAGGGTCCAAATTGGGTTAAAGAGTTCCAGTGTGAAGGAAACGAGTCCCGTCTCCTGGACTGTGACACCTCAGGCTCAGCTAGAAACACCTGCTCACCTGGCAATGCTGTTGGACTCACCTGCTCAGGTACTGTAAGAATCAGTTTGTCTCTCAACCTCTGTTTCTTTCAACCTTTGAAAGAGTATGGTTGTTTTTGTTGGGTTACACAGAGGACCTGACTGTCTCTTGTCTTTCTCCAGAGCCTGATGATGTGAGGTTGGTGGGAGGAGGCAGCCGCTGTGCTGGTAGAGTGGAGATGAACCACCAGGGAGAGTGGAGACGTCTGGACAGTTGGCCTGACTGGAACCCGACAGAAACAGTTGTAGTGTGTAGACAGCTGGGCTGTGGCTCTGCTTTTTCAACAAGTTTGGTTACTGGTGGTGGAGACCGTCCTGGATGGGAGTTTGCATGTTACTGTGCTGGGTTTGAATCTGCACTGAGGGAGTGTGGAACACTGAAAGAAGGGCATAATTCTACTGATGTCCTGGAGGTGGTCTGCTCAGGTAATGCGCTTATGTCATTATATTCAGCTGATGATCTTGGCATGCGTTTTGGACACTCGGGTAAAGAGAGGGGCAGAGCTGTCCACTGATCACCATCTGGTGGTGAGCTGGTTTCGATGGCGGGGGAAACTTCTGGACAGACCTGGAAAACCCAAGCGTGTAGTGAGGGTGAACTGGGAACGTCTGGAGGAAGAGCCTGTCCGGAGAGATTTCAATTGCCACCTCCGGCGGAGCTTCTCAGGCATCCCTGTGGAGGTTGGGGACATCGAGCATGAGTGGTCGGTGTTCAAAGCCTCCATTGCTGAAGCTGCGGCTGGGAGCTGTGGCCTGAGGGCCATAGGTACCTCAAGGGGCGGTAACCCTCGGACACCGTGGTGGACAGCGGTGGTGAGGGAAGCCGTCCGACTGAAGAAGGAGGCCTTCCGGGTTATGTTAGCCCGGGAGACCCCAGAAACAGTTGCAGGGTATCGACTGGCCCGGAGGGCTGCGGCTTTGGCCGTGACCAAGGCAAAGCAGCGGGTGTGGGAGGAGTTCGGAGAAACCATGGAGAAGGACTTTCGGTCGGCACCAAAGTGTTTCTGGAAGACCATCAGACACCTCAGGAAGGGAAAGCGGGGGACCATCCAAGCTGTATACAGCAAGGAGGGGACACTGCTGACCTCAACTGAGGAGGTTGTTGAGCGTTGGAAGGAGCACTTTGAGGAACTCCTGAACCCGACTAATCCACCCTCTACGATCGAGGCAGAGCCGGAAGATGATGGGGGGTCGTCAATGTCCTTGGAGGAGGTCACTGAGGTAGTCAAACAACTCCACAGTGGCAGAGCCCCAGGGACTGATGAGATCCGTCCAGAAATGCTGAAGGCGCTGGGTGTAGAGGGGCTGTCTTGGTTGACACGCCTCTGTAACACTGCGTGGAAGTCTGGGTCAGTGCCGAAGGAGTGGCAGACTGGGGTGGTGGTCCCAATATTCAAAAAAGGGGACCAGAGGGTGTGTGCGAATTATAGAGGCATCACATTACTCAGCCTCCCAGGGAAAGTTTACTCCAAGGTGCTGGAAAGGAGGGTCCGGCCGATAGTCGAACCTCAGATCGAAGAGGAACAATGCGGATTTCGTCCTGGTCGTGGAACTACCGACCAGCTCTTCACTCTCGCAAGGATCTTGGAGGGGGCTTGGGAATTTGCCCAACCTGTCTACATGTGTTTTGTGGACTTGGAGAAGGCTTACGACCGGGTCCCCCGAGAGGTCTTGTGGAGAGTTATGCGGGAGTATGGGGTGAGGGGGTCCCTACTTAGGGCCATCCAATCCCTGTACACCCAGAGCGAGAGCTGTGTCCGGGTCCTCGGCAGTAAGTCGTCTGCCTTTCCGGTGGGTGTTGGCCTCCGCCAGGGCTGCGCTTTGTCACCAATCCTGTTTGTGATTTTCATGGACAGGATATCGAGGCGTAGCCGGGGGGAGGTGGGTTTGCAGTTCGGTGAGCTGGGGATCACGTCACTGCTTTTTGCAGATGATGTGGTCCTGATGGCATCAGCTGCCTGCGACCTCCAGCACTCTCTGGATAGGTTCGCAACTGAGTGTGAAGCGGCTGGGATGAGAATAAGCACTTCTAAATCTGAGGCCATGGTTCTCAGCAGGAAACCGGTGGCCTGTCCGCTCCGAGTAGGAAATGAGTCCTTACCCCAAGTGAAGGAGTTCAAGTATCTGGGGGTCTTGTTCACGAGTGAGGGAACCATGGAGAGGGAGTTTGGCCGGAGAATCGGAGCAGCTGGTGCGGTTCTGCAGTCGCTATACCGCACTGTTGTGACGAAAAGAGAGCTGAGCCAAAAGGCAAAGCTCTCGATCTACCGGTCTATCTTCGTCCCCACCCTCACCTATGGTCATGAAGGATGGGTCATAACCGAAAGAACGAGATCACGGATACAAGCGGCCGAAATGAGTTTTCTCCGGAGGGTGGCTGGGGTCTCCCTGAGAGATCGGGTGAGAAGTTCAGTCATCCGGGAGAGACTCGGAGTAGAGCCGCTGCTCCTTTGCGTCGAAAGGAGCCAGTTGAGGTGGTTCGGGCATCTAGTGAGGATGCCTCCTGGGCGCCTCCCTAGGGAGGTGTTCCAGGCGTGTCCGGCTGGGAGGAGGCCGCGGGGTAGACCCAGGACCAGGTGGCGGGACTACATCTCCGCACTGGCCTGTGAGCGGCTAAAGATTCCCCAGGCAGAGCTGGTTGATGCTGCTAGGGAAAGGGATGTCTGGGGCTCCCTGCTGGAGCTGCTGCCTCCGCGACCCGACCCTGGATAAGCGGATGAAGATGATGATGATGATGATGATGATGATGATCTTGGCAGTCACATGTTTCCTAGTCTGCACCTGTCACAGTACTGTAGCTGTGAGTGCTTAACAATAGACATTTTTAAAAGGCTTCCGTATATCAGGTACATTATCTGTTTTTCTGTCTTACTGGATACAAGCTGATGTTATCTGTTGAAGGGATGCGCATTGTATGAAATGTCAACATTTTGATATTATTTTATTCTTTGACATTATTGGACTGCTACACACTAGTAATTTTGCTGATATAGCTTATACTGTTCAAACAGCATCCTGCATGGAGGTTTACATGTAAATGTGCTGGATCTGAGGGAGTCGATACCAGGGTTTAAAGAGACTAATACTAATGGGGTTGTGACAGTGATCTACTCAGATATGTACAACAAATATCACATGATGCTGTTGTCTATGCTTTTCACGGTCACTAAGTTACCCCATGCTGCCCTGTGAGGGAGGGAGGAGAACACAGCAGATCTCATCATCACAGCTGAATCAAAGAGGTTGTTTCTCTCCCCTCTTCTCTCTCTTTGCAGATCTCCTATTCCAGCCTATTATCTCCCTGTCTTCCTCCATGCGAGGGGTCTCCGAGGGCCAGCAGCAGGGGCTGCAGGTGTTCAAGCACCACAGCTTCAACATCACCTGCTCCATCCAGCCTCAGTACCCAGGAGGCTCCTTCCACCTCACCTTCACCGGCTCCAACACAACCCTGAGACCCACCCTCCCAGCTGTCAATCACTCTGCCCACTTCCTCTTTCCTGCTGCAGAGGACGACCACCAAGGAAACTACAGCTGTGTTTATGAGGTCTACGTTTTCTCTCACAACTTCACCTCTGAGAGTGAGCTCCTCTCTGTCACTGTCGCAGGTAACTGAGGATGGACTTTAAAACCTCAATCTGTACCAAACACTAATCAACAGGGTTGCCATGGCACTTTTTTGTAAACCAGTTGACCACATAATTCTAATATGTATGTCAGTAGCATTAACTCTCTCCGAAGTTCACATTGTAAAGTAACAGCACTTTTGCTGCATTGCTTAAACTTTTCAGTTGACAGCTTAATCTGATCTGATGATTATCAATTCCTGTTTCTGTTCCAGACTCTCCGCTGACAGATTTCGTCATCAGAGTGGTGCTGATCGTGGTGGGGCTGACTTTGGTGATATCCACCACTGCCCTCTATCTGGTCTTTAAGGTACAGAGGTTTGCTCCTTGTCAGTCAGAATGATAGCTATGGCACAGAGATCAAGTCTTATCTACCAAGTCTTTCTATATGTTTGCTGATAGAGTTGCTGTAGTTTTGTTTGTGGTCTGTGATATGTTCGTGTAGGCCTGTGATTATTATTATTATTATTATTACTACTACTACTACTAATAATAATAATAATACAATAATAATAATAATAATAATAATAACAAACATTATTTTTATAGCACCTTTCATACAAAAATGCTGCTCAAAGTTTACATCAAAGAAATGACATGCACAGAGTGCTTAACATAAAAATAGACTAAAATTAGAATGAAATAAAAACAGGGATAGAGGATAAACTTGTCTGAGACTACACTGAGACACCAAGCATAGCTTCTGATGTACACATCTAAATGTAATGGAAAAATGCATTGAAAAGGCGCCCCTTTTGTGGAGGAATTTGGGAATACAGGGGACTGATTGACTCACTCTCTGACTGACTGACTGACTGACTGACTGACTGGCTGACTGACTGACTGACTGACTGACTGACTGACTGACTGACTGACTGGCTGACTGACTGACTGACTGGCTGACAGACTGACTGACTGGCTGACAGACTGACTGGCTGGCTGACTGACTGACTGACTGACTGACTGACTGGCTGACCGACTGACTGACTGACTGACACTCATTCACTCTCGACGTGACACTGGTCAACTTAAAGTTATTTACCCTTCAGCTGTCGCCTGGTGGGGCCACTTGCTGCTCAAGTCTCTCCCCCTGTTCCTGACTCTTGCCTTTGTGTCTCTCCAGCCCACCAGGGGGCGGAGGCCAGCAGAGAGGGAGGGCATGGAGATGGTGTCCCTGCATTCCAGTGCTGAAGCGGGGCCAGGAGAGGAAGGAGCAGCCCAGAGGATGGAGCAGGAAGAAGCTGCTGTTTAGAGGCTGATCTTAGGTCAGTCAAATGGTGTCCCTGCCAATGGTGACTGACAGCTTTGGGGGAGGGTGGTCTGATCCTGGATCTTTGAAGTTCGACCCAGAGTCTATTTGTATCATTAGTTTCC
The DNA here is from genome assembly GCF_949987555.1 of Borostomias antarcticus. Lineage (NCBI taxonomy): Eukaryota > Metazoa > Chordata > Actinopteri > Stomiiformes > Stomiidae > Borostomias > Borostomias antarcticus. The sequence continues at coordinate 2,738,278 of NC_140253.1, forward strand.
TTTTTTCTTTTAACTTTTTGGATTGAAGTGTATTTTGTTTACCCTGTACTTGCATGATCAGCTATTCAAAAACCATCTTCATATGAAACAAGGTCGATCAATGATTCATTGCATGCATACACATTTATTTTAATTTGAAAAATACCTTTGAATGCTGTTGAAAAACAATGATATTTTATTCAAGGAGAATCAACCAGGGTTGGGATCATCTCTGCAGACCCAGATATTTGAGATGTTGAGAAGTTGGTCAACTTTCTTTTTTATAAGAGATTTAGCTGTTTAGAATTAATTACTGGTAATTTGTCTCATAGTTTTTTTCTTTATTCCTTTGTTTATTGTTTATTTCATACAACTGTTTGTTTTTTGATCATTGAAAAGAGTTTGTTTTGTAGACACCTGTAGTGAATGAATAAATGCATATTTAGAAAAACCATAGACATTGTATTTTTATTTTCATGTAAAGTGCATTGCGATTGCTCTTGTCTTTTGTGTAATCCTTTGCAGAAATAAAGTTTCATTCTCCCGATAAGCTTTGGTGTACAGGCTGGTGACATGTTCCTTTTACATCCTGTACATTTTCTCCTTCACCCAGACCAAGCACACCTGTTCTCCTGACTGCTCCAGCCAACGGCCTGGTTAGCAGGTCATCAGTGGAAGCAGCTGTGCTTTTGTGGTTTTCTGTGACTTTTTAGTTTATATTCAGATCCCGTTTAGGCGATGGACATACATTTATAGGTGGAATTATGTTAAAATAATGAACCAACAGTGATGTGTGAGCCCACCGATAGCTACAGTAACAGGGTAAGAGCGTTTATCTGTACTGGGAACTGATATGGGTTCAAATCTTGATTTGTCAATCAATATTGTGTGGCATTGTATATATCACTCTGGAAAGCTGTTTGATTATGATGAGTTAGCTTGAGTGCAGCCATCACGCTTCATTGTGTATTGTGTACATATTACTGACAATATGCAAGATATACTATATTTTTGTTTGTATTTTCATATCCAAAAATCTCTCCAGTCTAGATCTGCAAACATGTCCCAACAATGATGGGACTCAGCATTGGGCCAATCAAAGACCCAGCAACACAGGTGAGACGCTCTGACCAAAAGATCAACTGTCTCACTTGCACTTTGCTCTATAAGAGATTTGCCAAACTGAATGGAATTATAATGTGGTATTATCAGACCAGCTCAGTGGCCTTGTGTTTTGAGTGTCTGTGGTGGTTAGAGTATCTGCTCTGAAATTGGAGGTTGGGGGTTCGATCCTCAGTCATACAAAATACTTTTTTTTTTTTTTAAATGGTACCCAATGCCTCTCTGCTTGGCACTTAGCATCAAGCGTTGGATTGGAGGTAGGTCCCTGTGACATACTAGCTTCAAGTCCAGGGGGTGTACTCGTATATTAAGCTGCCTCACGATAAGGAATCACGAGATATGCTCCTGCCCTATGGGCCACTAGGCTCGAGAGTCATTGGTTCCCAAGAATAAGACTTACTAATTATCAGGCCAGCACCACATGAAAGCACATTAGATGGTCAGGATGGAATTCCTCTCTGTTTATATGCCATAATGTCAATTGATTCTAATGCAACTAAGAGCCTCAAACCATCTCATATTCTTGCATGTTTTTAGTCTCGTGCCAGAACCTACAGTGGAGCACCTGATTCCTCCTGTCTTCTAATTCAGCCAACGCCCGGTAAGCCGGCCATAAGGGTGTGATATTAGCAGCAGAGGTTGGGACAAAAAACGCAGACTATAAAAACAGGCTGTTACAGTTCAGTGAGTTTATAGTTACAGTTGAAAGCTCCATGCTCGTGGCCTTTGTGTTTTTTATTGTCATTTGTAGTATTTGTTGTGCATAAATGTGTTGTTTTATTGGACACCATTCAATGCCAATAATTCAATTTCTCTTAGGAGATTAATAAAGTCAGGTATCTATATACCATACAGTAGGTTACTTATCATTCACACACTGTACACACACACTCTGTCTCTCACACAGTATAAGTATGATTACTTAAGATGAAGCAGTGCATGCAGATCCTCATTCATGACCATACCATACCAGCTAAACTCTTTCCTCCATGCATTTTTTCCGCATTTCTGAAACATTTTTCTAGTGAACTAAAAGAACGTGTGGTTTGATGAGTCTGATATACGGCCAAACATTTCCTTAAAGTGCTGCCAGCTTCCACACATTCACCGTGAAACACATACACACAATTGACTTTGACTACGCACTCTTTGAGTTGTAACTTAAATGTATTCTAAACAGCTCATGTGTTTTATGTTAAAAAACAGAGTTTCAGTATGGCTTTGATGGTACTCTCCTCTAAATGTTTCTATACCTCTAGTCAGTCAGAATCCAGATGGGAACGTTCAGAGATGCTGGATATTACCATCTGGCTTTCTGCTATCCATTCCTTTCAGATGTGTTGGGTGTCTAACGCGAAGGTGCTTGGGTTTGGGACAGGGACAGGGTTTGGGACAGGGACAGGGTTTGGGACAGGGACAGGACCATGGACAGCACCGCTCCTGTCTAAAATCACTGATGGGTACTACTGTACCAGATGTTGATTCTGGGCGTGGTAATAACCCACCTTTGAAGGTTCCCGGTTCGATTCCAGCTCCTCCCGGCTGGACATCAAATAACTAATGGCGGGCAGGGGAACAATAAATAACCAACTATAATACAATAAACAAAATAAACACACAACGCAACACAATATAAATCCTATGCTAAAAACCTATGTCCTATGTCCTACACTGAATGACCTATGCTAAAATGTCTAAATTCTATTGTAATGGTGCCAGATCTTAGGAGTGGGGGAAGTCCGAATGTTTGAGTGATGACAGGGGTGATAACAGGTTGATGATGATGATGATGGATGGTCTCACACGCTCCCTTTGTTCTCCGTCGGTGCTATAGACGACATAGGGCATAGGGCATATAACCTTAAAACAGGGCTAAACATGATTCTTCCCTTTACTACTCCTTTAATAAAGTCAATTATCTATATACCATAGGTTACTTATCCTTCACATACTGTACTGTACACACACACTCTGTCTCTCACACAGTATAAGTATGAATACTTAAGATGAAGCAGTCCATGCGTATCCTCATTCATGACATTTATCTACCAGCTAAACTCGTTCCTCCTATCTACCAGCTAAACTCTAAGCATTTTATTCCGCATTGCAGGAAATGTTTGAATAGGTGAACACACAATGGACTGTGACTACGCACTCTTTGTGCGGTTCATTTTGCATTTACCATTACATCAAACATGGTGGTTAAGTTTCAGTTGTATCATTCGATCTTCGACAGGTACACAACTTCACAAGAATTATGAACTGGTTCGACAGGTACAGGTACAAACAACAACTTCCTTCATGCCTACAGGCCCTGTGTCCTGGGAGGAGCATTGAGCATGTATCTGACAACATTATTCTGCGCTACTTGCATTTTGTTTTTAAGCTTTTGGGAGAGTCCACTATACCTAATGTAAACTAATGTGAGCAGGCATAGTCGAAGTGCAACAGTATTTATCATTCACATACAGTACACATACCAGTACTTTCTCTCATACAATATAATACAGTATGTCCATGTGGTTCCCCATTCATCTCATTTATCTACCACCTAAATACTTCCTTTTGTAGTGATCTAAAAGCATGTGTGGTATGATGAGTCAGATTTACGCCCCTAATGGCTCCTAGGGCTGCTGACTCCTACGCTTTCACTGTGAGACATGCAAACGACTCTGGTCACACACTCTTTGAGTTGTGTTTTTGGCATGAGAGTAAGACAGTTGATAACTGCCATTTTCCAAGTTCTTTGGAAAGTGACACAGTGATGACAGGGCGTCATACTGGTGTTTCCTTGAACAAGGGTATAAAACAGCGTTGGTTGAGCTGCTGAGCACATATGACTGCATCATTTCTTCTCATCTTGTTGAAGGTAGGAAAACTGCTAGTTATTCATGGGCATTACAGTGGTTTAATGTAGGAATTAAACTGAATAAACACAATCCACCTTTAGCATTTTCATTCTTGTGAACGTTGCTTGACTTGATTGATTGCTTGATTGATTGATTTAAAGATGAAATACTTTGTTTTATTCAGTGACGTTCATTTTCATCGTCTTCATCAGTATTTTGTGACTCTTGTTTTACTTGTACGGTAGGCCATAGTATACTTTATATTACTTTAAGATTCTTTAATTTCAATCTTGTGGAAGCAGCCACTTCAGTTGAAATAGACACATTGGATATATTGTCACAAATGTTTATATTCTTAGGAGAGTCATCATGGTGATCTACAAAGCGACTGTGTTCACTGGAGATATGCTGACTGCTGGCAGCTGGAACAACATGTACCTGCAGCTGATTGGCACTAAAGGCTTCAGTCCTAAACAACACCTGGGAAACAGTGGCTACCGAGACTCAGTGAGTGACCTCGCTACTGTAGGGCGTTTGTGCAACAGAAATAGCATCCAAATAGAGGCCATTTCAAGTAATGTGTTTTCATTACTCTGTAGTGAGTGAGTTAGAGTGGTAATATACAGGTGTGAATGATATTCTGCAGTTTATCATCTTGAACCCCCCCTCCCCCCCACCGCAAACATGTGCTGTACTAAAATTTGCAAATTTGCTCTGTATATTTTCTATTTCCAATGGGCATTATCAACGGGTGGGAAAAATGCCGGGTGGAACATTATAGCGAATTCGGGCTTGTTTTTTAAATAAATATATTTCAGATTTTTATCTCATTTTCACCCAATTTGGTACCCAATCATACTTGACCTCATTTGTCCAATTGTCCCTTGTTACTGTGGAGGATTCATCAGGCAGTCCAGTGGTGGGTGCTTCGTAGAGGCCAGCTAACTGACTCCGACGCCAGACAGGGCCGGCGCGCTGTAGAGCGACGTGCTGTACCCTCATGCCGCCATTAACTTGACCACCATCAGGGAGTGGCAGCCCAATCTGCCCCTCCCTCTGACACCAAACTCCGTTCTCTTCCCCAGGTTGCAGAGTATCAAATCGAATGTAACAACCCCCTGGGCGAGCTTTACCTGATAAAGCTGAACGCAGAGCGTAACCTTCTGTCCTACATATGGCCTTTTTGGCCACTATCTCCAAAAAGTGACTGGTTCTGTAGCAAGGTTAAGGTGACAACGCCAGAGGGAGAGAAGGTTGTGTTCCCCTGCTACAACTGGGTGTCTACTGACAGACCACTGTTCTTCAGAGAATCCACGGGTCAGTGATGGGAGACGCAGCTGTCTCTCTTTCTACTCTCTCCATCCTCAACTTGTGTTTTTGAAACTGTCTTAATCCATGATACACTAATGTTCACGAATTTAAAGACCAGACAGACAACAGATCATTTTGGTTAGACAATAAATTGTGCAGAACAGATGATGAAACGGGAATGAAAAAGTGCTAATGTTGTCCCCCACCAATGATGCACGGTACTGCCCCTTTGTATATAATTCATTCTAATATCCCTCTGTCTTTTCTTTCCTCACAAGCAATGCTAGAGTTCAATGAGACCAAAGAAGACGCTCTGCAGGACAGGAAGGACGAGCTGAAGTATCGCAAAGAGGCTTACAAGTGAGCAACACCTTCTATTGGTTGGATGTGTCACATTACAAGTGAGCAACACGTTCTATTGGTTGGATATGTCTCATTCTATAGCTCTGAAGTTTGTCAAAGTTCAGAGCTATAGAATGAGACATATCCAACCAATAGAACGTGTCATGGTAAGCAGAGAGGAGAAATTACGCAATTGCGAGCTGTCAAGAGGCCACGCCAAATTTTTTGTCACATCACAGAGCCTGCACACTCTGCAAATGATGGAAGGTTGTAACATTATATCAGAGTGACCATCGGTAGTTCACTGGGTCACAGGGGCCAGAGCCATAGTACATAGAAGCTGATCTTAGGATTTTGACAGACACCAACCAGGTTGGCATACTGTACACATTGGAATATTGTAGCTCTAGTAATGTTAGAATAAGACCGTCTCGGGTTACTAAGGTCCTCTGCCTTTACCTTTGTTCACTTTCTCTCTGTGACTGCAGGTGTCACTTGTTCTTATTGAAGGCTTTTGACTGGGATAGACAGTCTTACCCTAGACGAATCTTGCAAAGTAGATGCCGCTAAAAGTATCTGGTGAATGTATAAAATGTAACAGAACCTGAGCTAGTGACGTTGACAGATGATTTGCATTGTACTGCCTGCTCTGGCTCGTTACTGTTAGAGGGGACTGGTGAGATTACATTACATTTTACATTACATTACAGTCATTTAGCAGACGCTTTTATCCAAAGCGACTAACAATAATTGCATTTAACGTAGGAAGAGCCTACTGTACTACTTCTTGCCAGAACTCACAGGTGCATCTTCTTTCTAAAACAAGTGACTTAAGAGCATAATCTAGTGCTGAAGGCAAAGTGCAAGAATCGCAATCTAAAGTACAGTGCAATATAATATCTATATATATATGAGATCTACAGCATTTGTCTCTCTCAACTGCTGGCTGGCTATGTTTGGTGCAGAGCAGAAATAAGGCTTGGTGTACATCAATGGTCTTTCCTCTGGGCCAAGCCTGGCTTGTTGAAGAGAGACGGGCTCCACCCAAGCTGGAGAAGCTCCCTTCTTCTATCTTGGAACATACTGTAGATGCCAGCCTACTGTAGGTCACACGTCACAGTGGGCACCACAGACACCATTTGGAGCTTAAAGAAAGCATTACAGTACTTTACAGTATTTAGTCATTATGTTCCAGTAGGTTGCAGCATGAGCATGGCTGTCATGTTTTAAAGAACACTATGTTCTGTACTGTCACATCAGATGCATGTAGTGCCACATAAAGGCATCATGATGGTTCTGTTTAATTCATGCTCTGGTTTCTGTGTTCAGGTGGAGTGAGTACGGTGATGGACTGCCCCAGTCTGTGAATGCAAAGACCCCGATTTCCCTGCCAAAAGAGGTCCAGTTCTCTTTCACCAAGACAACAGAGTTCCTGCTGACAGCTGCCTCCGTGTAAGTGTTGGACTCGCACATAATAATGTTAATAATTCATTATATTTATAAAGCACATTTCATTCAAGGAAATCTTAAAGTACTGAGAAAATGTAGTACCTGCTACCGATACCCGCTAGTACCTGCTACCAATCACCTGACCTTGGGTCTGCCTGGGGAACTGACTCTCCCGTGCTTGGGCTCTCAGGGGTCCCAATTGGTGGTGGGAGGCTTTGGGGCACAAGTCAAGATGCAGGAATGAGGACAGGGCCAACGTCCAGTTTAGGGGTTTTGCTTTAAGCTCACAAGCATGAAGGCACATGGCCGAAACGTTGTGCCTTATTTATTAAAACTCACCGTGGGAGCTACATACAGTGTGCAGACATTCTCTCTGTCTTGTGTTCATAATACATCTCGCATATGAACTTTATATGAACTGCATACACCGTATGAAAGATAGGAATTGGGGCTTTCAAATTATGTAAATCCTATCTACAAGGCGGTTGTGTTTTTTGTTCTGTAGAGCAATTGAGCTTCAGCTAGAAGGATATTTTTCATCTAAGACACCATGGAAAAGCATGGATGAAATCGCACAAATTTTTCGTGGCAAAAAGACTGAAACCTATGGTAAGAAATGTAACTACCTCACAATAATACATCTTGAAACAAACAGTAGATTGTTTGTTTAATGACACCTGACTCTCTTATTCCAGTGACCTCCAATACGCCCTATGTTCTATTAATTTTGTCTCTAGAATATGTGGAGAAACACTGGAAGGAGGATGAGTTCTTCGCCTACCAGTTCCTGAATGGCATCAACCCAATGCTGATCCAGAGCTGCTCTGAGCTGCCCAAGAACTTTCCTGTCACTGACGACATGGTGGGGACCTCTCTCCAGGGACACGCCAGCCTCCAACAGGAGATCAAGGTTTATTATATTAATTACTTTACTTCACTTGAACAACTAAACAACCATGATAGTATGCAGCCACCCCGAAAGTTCACTCACAGCCAAGTCAATTTTCACGCAGTCAAGAACCCAAATTTAAGCGATCATTTTCATTCAAGAACCTGTTTGACTTTCATACAGAATGGACACATCTTCCTGGTGGACTATAAGCGTTTGGATGGATTGACGGCAAACGTGATCAACGACAAGCAGCAGTATATGGCAGCTCCACTCGTTCTGCTCTACAAAACCCCTGATGACAAACTGATGCCCATTGCCATCCAGGTAATGAAGACCTCATACTGTATGTTCTCAGTTGATCAAATATGTCTTGTCCTGCATATACAGACCTGAGACCTGCTCTTAGACTAAAAACTTAATTCAAGAATCGGCAACAGGAAACATTTTGTAGTCCTTTGATCATATTGTAGTGGACTCTTAGGCTATTCATAATTCACCGGACTGTTCGCACGCACGCACACACACACACACACACACACACACAGAGAACTGTTATTGTTGAAATTCTTGAAATGTCTCATGATTATTTGTAAGAACTGTGCAGGCTTAGCTTGGGTTGAAGAACCTGAAAGGTCATATGACTTTGTTGCCCCCCACCACCCCACAGTTGAAGCAGGAGCCTGGACCACAGAATCCCATCTTCCTCCCCAGCGACTCCGAGTACGACTGGCTGCTGGCCAAGGTCTTTGTGCGGTCTGCAGACTTCGGTGAGCACGAGCTGAACTACCATCTGCTGCGTACTCACTTGATGTCGGAGGTCTTCGCCATGGCAACTCTGCGCAACATGCCAATGGTGCACCCCCTCTACAAGGTAGCTACCGCAAAAAGTACATTTGTGAAACCAAAGATGGTAACGTATTTCTTATTCTAATTCTGCAAGTGGTATTAAAGTATTAATAATAATTCTGCAAGTGTTATTTAAGTAATAATAATAATATTAATAAAAGCACTAATAATAATAATATTAATAATACTATATTCACAAAGCATTTCATTGTGAGACAATCTCTAAGTGCTACTGCACATTGTCAATGGAATCGTAACTGACGAGGATTCATTTTTCAAAGCTTTAAGTAAAGTATTGTTTGCTTTTCATCATTTATTTTCCTGTACTCCACAGCTCCTCATGCCCCACTTCCGCTACACTCTGCAGATCGACACATTGGCTCGAGCTCAGCTGATCAACCCAACTGGCATATTTACTACGGTAAACATATCAGTGGAGGCCGAATATGATTGTATTTCAGCATTATAGTTTCATCCATTGAATTGAATTGAATTGAATTCATTCTTTGATTAAAAACAACACAGACAGGAACATGGACAGACAGACAAATGTGAAAACGCATGGACAGAGAATGACAAGCAATAAACCGTAGAAGCATCAAAGTATAGTGACAAAGAACAATATAAACATTGTGCAATATAATATATAAATAGAATACTATGAACATTGAATAGTGCAATAACAGCTTGAGCAATCATTGAGGTAGTTATTGAAGCCCCCCCTGCCATAGCCGGTAGACAAACATACTCCTGGAGCTTGCTCGATCGCCTTGTTGAGAGGGGTCAGGGAAGAATTTTTACAGCTCACTTATCTGGCCCCCGGGTGATTACTGTTTTTTTGCTTCCCTCTGGAATATGTAGAGAGTGGGTCGTATGCCCACCTCCCTTGTTCTCTGTAAAGCGCATTGTGTTGCCTCTGGGTATGAAATGCGCTATACAAATAAAGCTTTGATTGATTGATACGATCATAAAGATGATTGATTGATACGATCATAAAGATCAATTTGTAGGGGCAAAGTATTGTGTAAAGAGATGAGTTTTAAGTCTGGTTTCGAACAATTGAATGGACGTAGCATTTCTTCCACATGATTGTTTATGAGTTCTGGGAACAGTGAGGTAACCAGCATCTTGTGAGTGGAGGGGACAGTGAGGAGAGTAAGGAGTGATAAGGTCCGAAAGATATGAAGCGGCCTGACCAATCAGAGATTTATAGGTTAACAGTGGGACCTTGAAATCAGATCTAGCTTGGATAGGTAACCTGTGAAGGGACTTGAGAACCAGAGTGATGTGATCAAATTTTTGGTACGAGTGAGGATTCTTGCAGCAGTATTTTATACAAGTTGTAACTTTTTAGTAGTGTGTACGGGTAGGCCAGAAAAAAGGACATTGCAATAATCAAGTCTGGATGACACGAACGCATGGATCAGGGTTTCGGCATCAGCAGTGGTTATCATCAAACGGATCTTGGAAATGTTGAATGAAAGAAGTCTGTTTTGGAGATATCTTGAATGCGAGCATTTAAGGATAGACTGGAGTCTAGGAGGATGCCCAGGTTTTTAACCGTAGTGCTAGAGGTAATTGCAATCATTTAAGGTGAGATTGAGGTCTGCATGACAAGGGAGTTTGTTCTTGGGGCCAACAACAAGCAGCTCAATTTTATTTGGGTTAAGTTTTAGGAAGTTGTGGGACATCCAACTTGTGACAGCGTGTATACAGGATTCAAGATTAATGATTTGTGAATGGTCATCGGGAGTGAGCGGTATGTAAATTTGAGTGTTGTCTGCATAACAATGAAATTGAATACCATAGCGACAGAGAATGGATCCAAGAGGAAGCATGTATAAGGAGAAAAGCAGCGGGCCAAGAACCGATCCCTGTGGAACGCCAAAGTTTACTGTAGAGTGAACAGACAAAGAGTTTTTATATGAGACACACTGAGTTCTGTTATGCCGGGCTCACACTACAGGATATTTAAAATCCTAACAAATTTCGAAATCGGGTTACATCACACACATACGGAGAATCTTAACAGATATTCTTCTTGCGCATCTCAAACAAGCACACACAGCAAGATTTGAAAATAACGGCTCAGCACACACTACAGGATCTTATCGTGCCCGAGGGAGCAACGAACCACTGGTCTCGCCGTCTCACTTGTAAAGTCAGGACGTAATAATCTTAAATATCAAACTTGTTTGATATTATCGGGGCCACCCCGATGGGTCTGCGAGCCGATCGGGAGGTATAAGATTGGATCTGTAAACCCCTCACATTACAAGATAATCTGGACCGATCATCGGCCCCGACCAACGTTCCAGACCAGATTTCTCCTCCGATTGTCGGAAGGGGTGAATCAGGGATAAATCGGCCCAAAAATCCTGTAGTCTGAGCCCGGCATTAGTTAAGTCAGAGATGAACCAAGATCGAGAGTCGCTGATGCCGAGGTGGATCGACTGTGTCTAATGCTGAACTGGGATCAAGCAGGACAAGGAGAGATGATGAGCCAGAGTCAGAGCTAATGAGTAGATCATTTACCACTTCAGTGAAGGCAGTTTCAGTGCGGTGAAATGACCTAAAGCCAGATTGATATGGCTCAAAGAGATTATTAGAGTTGAGATAATCGGTCAATTGTTTGAAAACTACTTTTTCCAGAAATTTGGAGAGGAATGGAAGGTTGGAGATAGGTCTGTAGTTGTCAAGAACATCGGGGTCAAGAGTTGGTTTCTTAAGCAGTGGTTTAACAACAGCAGATTTGAAAGAGGGCACAACCCCAGAAGAGAGAGAGGTGTTCATAATGTTAAGAAGATAGGGGCCAAGTATAGACAGAAGTTCCTCGACGAGTTTAGCAGGGAGAGGGTCAGATGGGCAAGTCGTAGAGTTGGCAGAGAGTACCAGACAAGAGAGGGTTTCCAAGGACACTGTATTAAACTGAGAGAAAGTGGCGGTGGTCTCTATCATGTTGGGTTGGTGTCCAGTGGGAGGTTCAGCGGAAAGTTTGGCGGCCTCAGTGGGTAGAGAACTGATAATCAGATTTCTGATATTGTCGATTTTGTTGTTAAAGAAATGAAGAAACTGAGAGGCAGTGAAAGGAGAGTTCGCTATAGGCGGAGGTTTACGCGTAAGTTTGGCTACTGTGTCAAAAAGGAACCTAGGATTGCCTTTATTGGTATTAACAATAGTTGAGAAATAGAGAGCATCATTCTGTACAAAACTAAGCTGTTGTGCCATTCTAATCGAGCGCCCTCTTGTTTGGAGGTGCGCCACTTCTGTTCCAGCCTCCTACACACCAGTTTTTGAAGACATAGCTTATTTCAGTTACATTAATGGTAAATCAAGTCTTTTGCATCTAATGTTTGTTGGGATTATTCTACCCTTCAAAAATGTAAAATACCTTTGTTAACTTTGTAGTACTTTGCTGTTGGAGGCAAAGCGATGCTACCGTATCTGCATAGAGCAGTATCCACACTGACCTACAGCTCCCTCTGCATCAAAGAAGACATCGCTGCCCGCGGCCTGGACTCCATACCCAACTTCTACTACAGGGACGATGGAGTCGTGCTGTGGGACATGATCCACAGGTGAGGTAGAGAAGGGTTGTGTGGGACCTGTATGATGTGGACTCTTAGCCCTATTCTCAGGCACAGTACGTACTGTAACTCAAATGAGCTGGGCGCCAATGCCTCTCCTGACGACATATTTCTGTAGTTTGAATCCCTCTCGACAAAATGTTAAAAATGTATGGTGTACCATCTTTTCTCAATCTAGGTTCAAACCTAATAGGTATTTTTACCCTTAAGAATAGACACTACTGTAAATGGCCTGTAGAATAGACTTAAAGTTCAATGTTGTATATTTTGCTGCACTACAAGTTGTAATAATGACAATGTCCTTTGTGATTTTGCATAGTTTCGTCGAGGGAGTGGTTAATTACTACTACACCGCCGACTCTGATGTCCAAAGAGACACTGAGCTGCAGAACTGGATCCACGAAGTCTTTCTCTATGGCTTCCTGGCCAATGAGGATGCAGGTCAGGGCTGTGTCCTCTTCCCTGTTTACTTTTCCTGACTGAGCTAACATGCACACCCATCTAGTCTGACTCACAGGATGTAGGTTTGTGAGATAAGTGTCTCATTGGTGCCGCCCAATTCCCCAACACTATTTTGCATCATGTACTGCATTAAACAATTTGCATTTAAGAAACAAGCTTAGTGCTGCCCAAGATGATTGTAATTAGTTTAAAGATTTTTCCCCCCCCTATTTCAGAATGATATGTTAAAGCCAGACCTTTCTCCAGCTCTGGCACAGCACTAAAATGAAGTGTGGAGATAGGTCTGGCTACACTAGACTAATGTGAACCCAATTATAGCAGGGTGAAGCATACCCAGATAGCAAGCGGATCTGGGCCATATACAGGCCAGATATGGCCCTTGTGGCTTAGTTCCGGCCCATATATTGCCCAGAATTATTACGTATCCGCTTGCTATCTGGGTAAGTTCTATATGCTGCTGTCACCTGGGTGGGAGACAAGTCAGCAGTTATCATCAATTCAATGTTTGTCAATGGGTGCGTTAAGAAGCTGAGCGCTCAGTCAGCGATCATCAGAATTCACTTAACGGGTTGCTCAGTTATGCTCAGACTGATCTGCTCAGAGCACATGTGAGCAGTTTTGAACTATGATCTGTTTGAGCCGAACACCACGTCATAATTATCATCACCTGAGCAAAAAAAAGCAAGGGGCGCGTTTTGGCTTGGGAATCGTTGGGACGCTGCTTGCTAATCACACATGATTGACAACAGGTGAAAAGTTCTCATCTCCTAGCAACTCAGCGCTCGGTTAGAGTAGACCGTTAAGTGGTTTTAAAAACCGCTCAGCGCTTAAAGTGAGCATTCTAAGAGTGAGCGCTCAGCTACTTACTCAGCCCAATGTCATCCAGGTATCCCTCAATCGTTTGAAACTGTGACAGAGGTGATCAAGTTCCTCACCATGGTGATCTTCACAGCATCAGCCCAACATGCTGCTGTTAACAATGGCCAGGTATGACATCATCTCCTACCAAATCATCAGTGACCAAAGCATCAGTGACATCACAAAGCTAACCTTTCCCAGATGTATTCTACACTGGGAGCCAAAGTATGTCAATTAAGCAATAAACCACGAGAGGCCGTGTGTTATAGTGATTTTATAACAGTTAGGGGGCGTTGTTAGGCACGACGCGAAGCTATAAAAGTTATAAAATCACTATAACACACGGCCTCGAGTGATTTATTGCTTTTATACAACGGTTACTACAGCTATTAGTGTAAAATAAACACACAGCAATGTAAAATATTAACATTTATTCAAAACGAAGCATCATTCCCTCAATTCCGCCGCACAAAATAGTTCCCCTAACAAAAGGGTTGCCAAGCAACAACAACAACAACAACAACTACAATGCATTGGATCAAATGGGAGGCACGTTAATACTGAAAATGGAACGATATGCGGTCTCAGGTGTGTGTTACAAAGTATTTTAACACGGCTTCCAGACAATCAGAATCAAGAACCAGAACTAACCGTTGTATAATGCACAATAGGTCTTTGGCTCTCATACATTCATTGCCTGTTCGTTCAATTTTATCGTCATGACATTAGACTGGGTGTTTGTTTTGCGCACTAAATAATTCTTTCTAATGATTATTTTGTTCTTACTTTTAAAAATTTCGCTAGTTTGATTTCGATGGCTGGATGCCCAACTCCCCAGTGTCCCTGCAACAGCCTCCTCCCACCACCAAGGGTAAATCTACAGAGAACACCTTGCTCGCCACCTTCCCTGACGTCAATGTGACGGCACATGGCATCGCCACGGTGTATCTCCTGAGCAGGCAGTCCACTGACTATGTGAGTACATGAGGACTTGCACTTGAATCTTGAATTTTAAAGAAACATTTGTTTTTTTGGGGTTAAAAAGAAAGATGGTAGTGCTACTTATAGTATAGCGGAACACGTACTGTAACACTCCCAACAACCCAAATTTAAGTGTAGTTTTCATAGTATCACTGAAAATCAAAAGGTATGTCATTGAAGTTGGGTGGCTAACTCATGTTGCATCACTGGACATCTCCAAAGTATTCCTGTATGGATTCGATCCAATTCATCTTGCTCTAATATATCATTACCAGCCAAAATAGAAATAGGGAATACACAGAGAGACGTCCCCATATTTATAAGGGCGCTGTCATGTCAAAATGTGTCCGATTGACAATGTCTGGGGTGATGCAATGGTTCGTGAGTAGCGTTCACACGTTTGATTGCAGTGTATTTCAAAAGCATAATCTTCGTGTAGAACATAACTTCAAGGAGGCCAAAAACCATCGAATCAACAATTTATTGAGCATGCCTAACATAGGGCCGAATCTCTAGGCAATACTGAATTCTCACAGAAGGGCTGCAGCCTTTATCCTGGCTTCTGGCCAGGTATCACATGACAAACAAATTTGCATACAAGGAATGTTCATTTAACACAGATTTATGGTCAACTGATCTTCTGATTGGTCAATGAGCCCCCCCTTCGGACACAGGGGCTGCTTGAGTCCTCCTAGAATCATGTTACAAACTGTAGGCTACTGACTTCAGAGGCGACCATTTGCTATCTTATTGACTCAAGACAGGACAAAGGAATGCTGACTCAGGGACATCTGTTCTAACTCACATGTTAAACTCCTTAATTTAACACAGTTCCTACTATAAGTGAAGTTTATTCATTATTCTAATAAAATGATTACTACATGAGAGTAATACAGGTGTGATTAATTGTATACAGTATAAAAATATACTACATGATCACCACTGACTACTGGGCTAGCTATAAAAATGCATGCGCAATTCGCAAACGTAGAAACCAAATCTGTCCATGGAAAAAAAAAAAATTTCAGCAGATATCTTAGTTACAACAAGACTGAGCTAGGAAGGAAGTTTTGTGTGTATATATGTGTAGTATTTATTCAGTTTGGGAACCTCACAACGTTACAAAGCATTACTAACATGAATGCTAACGTTACTTTAGCTCATGCTGGAGCTAATGCTTTGTAACATCATGGGATTCCCAAACTGAATGCATACTAACGTTACACATTTGGGGCCCTATTTTGGTGAATCCGACTGTAAAGGTGAGGACCCTGGCACTTTAAGGACTGGCCAACGCAATTTTGTTAATTTCAAAACTGAGGACGATAGCGCACAGCATTTGGCAACCCGGACACAATTTGTCATGAGAGTACCAGTTATAGTTTTTCAATAGCAGAACATCCAGCCAGAATGCCGCATTGAGGAGGAATGCCACTCGTTCATCTTTCTTACCGTATAAAGGACAAACATTTACGTATCTGTTGATGAATTATAATCCACTGATTATACAGTAAAGTAACAATGTAGTATCTCCCTCACCTCCTCAGGTTGCCTTGGGAGACTTCACGGAGGAGCAGTTCACTGAGAAGGAAATCCTGGGGTTAATCAAACACTTCCAGACGGACCTGGAGGTGTTCCATTACAGAGTCAAAGCCAGGAACGT
The DNA here is from genome assembly GCF_949987555.1 of Borostomias antarcticus. Taxonomy (NCBI): domain Eukaryota; kingdom Metazoa; phylum Chordata; class Actinopteri; order Stomiiformes; family Stomiidae; genus Borostomias; species Borostomias antarcticus. The sequence continues at coordinate 2,754,619 of NC_140253.1, forward strand.
CAAACTCCCGCTATCGTACATATATCTTAATCCAGAGAATGTGGAGAACAGTGTAGCTATCTGAAATGTGTCACAAGGGTACATGACTTTCATGGGATTATAACAGATATGATGTAATGGTATTTTACCATATAAGGGCTTTTGTTGTTGACTGTCTTTATCAAATTGTTAGTATTGTTTCTTATTACTCCTGGTGGTGCCTCGGACCAGGCTAAAGACTAAGTGTGTGTCACGATGCTAACTTAAGAGTACTGAGTTTAAGTACAGGACGCTGAGCATAGGAGCCAAAAACAAACTTGCTTTAATCCAAAAGAAGGTCCCACAAAGGGTAACAAAGGTACAGGAGTCTCCTAGAAACATATGAGGCTCGAATGCATGGCAAAACACAGACACCTCTTAAATACAGGTGCATGCAATCAGCAACCAAACAGGTGAACCCACTTAGGGTGAGCCAAGCCCAAATCAGTCCACAAAATCCAAGTACGGTGCACTCTGCCGCCATCTGCTGGACATCTTGGGACACTATGGCGCAGTGCTGACAGTGCCCCCCTCCCGACGACCACCTCCAGGTGGGCCAGGTTTGAGAGGGTGGGCGCGGTGAAAGGCGCGGATGAGGCCAGGATCCAGGACGTGCCGGGAGGGCACCCATGAGCGCTCCTCCGGGCCGTAGCCCTCCCAGTCTATCAGGTACTGGAGGCCCCGCCCCCACCGCCGGGAATCCAGCAGCCTCCGGACGGTGTAGACCGGGCCACCAGCGATGACCCGCGGAGGGGGCGGCAGCGGGGCAGGCCTGGACAAGGGTGAGGAGAATAGAGGTTTCAATAAGGAGACATGGAACACCGGTCTCACCCGGAGAGTCCTAGGAAGTTTGAGTTTGTAAGCCACCGGGTTAACCCTCCTCTCCACAGGAAACGGGCCGATGAACCGGGGAGTGAACTTGGTGGCTGTGCGCAGAGGCAGGTTCTTGGTGGAGAGCCACACTTTCTGTCCAGGGCGGAACGTCGGGGTAGGCCGTCTCCTGCGATTGGCCTGGATTCGATGGCGTTCGGTGGTGCGCGTAAGCGCAGCACGGGCCTTTTTCCAGGCCTGGCGGCACCTGGCCACAGCAGCATCCGCAGAGGGGACCGCAGACTCGGACTGTTGAGAGGGAAAAAACGGTGGGACAAATCCATACTGAACCTCAAAAGGGGACATACCGGTGGATGACCCACTCAGTTGGTTGTGGGCGATTTCAGCCCACACCAGCTTCCGACTCCAGGCACCCGGATTGGATGAGACCATACAGCGCAAGTATTTCTCCAGTTCCTGGTTCACACGTTCCGTCTGTCCATTACTCTCGGGATGATAGCCTGAAGAAAGACTGACAGATGTTTCAAACAAGGACCAAAATGCACACCAATACTTGGACATGAATTGGGGGCCTCTATCAGAGACAATGTCACTTGGGATGCCATGGTAACGCACCACCTCCCGGACCACCACATCGGCGGTTTCCTTCGCTGAAGGCAGCTTAGGTAAAGGGACAAAGTGGGCAGCTTTAGAGAACCGGTCCACGATTACAAAAATCACAGTGTTGCCATCAGAAGGTGGTAGGCCTGTGATGAAATCCATCGAAATGTGGGACCATGGTCGATATGGGACCGGCAGGGGGTGAAGCAGGCCTGCCGGGGCTTGGTTCCCTGACTTCTGTGTAGCACAGACTGTACATGCGTGGACATATTCCTCAATGTCGCTTCTCATGCGCGGCCACCAAAAGTGGCGGCTAACTAGCTCTACCGTGCGGGCAGTCCCCGGATGCCCCGTCACTGGTGAGTCATGCCCCCACTGTAGAACATCAGAGCGGGCGTTGAGTGGGACATACAGATGGCCCAGGGGTACTCCACCAGGACCCGGATCCTCCTCTTGCGCACGCCGGATGGCGTCCTCCAGGGCAAGCGTCACCTGTCCCACCACACAGCTGGGGGGAATGATGCACTCGGGGACAGGGTCAGTAACATCAATGTCATACTGTCGTGATAAGGCATCAGCCTTGGCGTTCTTGGTTCCGGGGCGAAACGTGATGATAAACCTGAATCGGGTGAAAAACAGAGCCCACCTGGCTTGTCGGGGGTTCAGGCGTTTGGCTCCACGGATGTACTGGAGGTTTTTATGATCCGTGATGACAGTGAATGGGTGGCGTGCTCCTTCTAGCCAGTGTCTCCATTCCTCAAGCGCCCGTAGGATGGCCAACAGCTCCCTGTCACCGGCGTCGTAGTTCCTTTCAGCGTCACTGAGCTTGCGAGAGAAAAAGGCACACGGGTGAGTCTTATTGTCCATACCTGACTTCTGGGAAAGCACGGCTCCAACTCCAGAACCGGACGCGTCCACCTCCAATACAAACGGTAGGGTAGGGTCAGGATGCCTCAGCAGGGGAGCCGACGTGAACTGAGCCTTGAGGTGCTCGAATGCCGCTTGTGCCTCTGGGGTCCATCTGAGTTTGGTCGGTGCTCCACGGGTCACTGCTGTGATGGGTGCTACAATGGAGCTGAAACCTCGGATGAAACGACGATAGAAGTTAGCAAATCCCACAAAACGTTGTACCTGTTTGAGAGTGGTAGGAACCGGCCAGTCCAGTACTGCTTGCACCCTGGATTGGTCCATGATCACACCGTCAGGGGAGATGACATACCCCAAAAAGGAGGTGCGTGTAACATGGAACTCACACTTCTCTAGTTTGACAAACAGCTGATTGTCCAGTAACCGCTGTAGGACCTGCCGGACGTGCTGACGATGTTCTGTAAGGGACTTGGAGAAGATGAGCACATCATCGAGGTAAACAAACACACTGCGGTTGAGGAAGTCTCTGAGCACGTCGTTTAAAAAGGCTTGGAACACAGCGGGTGCATTAGTCAGACCAAACGGCATCACATAGTATTCATAATGTCCACTAGGGGTGCTAAATGCAGTCTTCCACTCATCATTCTCTCTGATGCGGACCAAATGGTAAGCGTTCCGCAGGTCTAGTTTGGTGAACACTGTAGCTCCTCCAAGGAGGTCAAAAGCAGAAGACATGAGTGGCAACGGATATTTGTTTTTCACTGTGATGTTGTTCAGTGCTCGGTAGTCTATGCATGGTCGTAGACCACCATCTTTCTTGGGTACAAAGAAGAATCCTGCTGACACGGGTGAGGTCGAGGGCTTAATAAGCCCATTGGTAAGGGACTCACTAATGTAATCCTCCATGGCCTGAGTCTCTGGGACGGAGAGAGGGTACAGTCGTCCCCGGGGGGGAATAGTGTTAGGCAACAGGTCAATGGCACAGTCATAAGATCTGTGAGGGGGTAGTTCTGTAGCTCTAGTCTTACTAAACACTTCAGCTAAGTCATGATACTCGGCAGGGACTGAAGTGAGCTCAGGAGATGAACAGGCAGCGGAACACTCCATCACAGGTGTAAAATGATTGGCTGAAACACACTCTGAGCTCCATGACAAAATTGCCCCAGTGGACCAATTGATTAGGGGGTTGTGCTTCTGGAGCCAGGGAAACCCTAGTACCACCATGTCATGGTGGGATTCGACTAAAGCCAAAGAGATAGTCTCTTTATGTGAACCAATCTGTAGCGATAAGGGGCGCGTCATGTAGTTGATCTTACCGGAGCCTAGGGGTCGTCCGTCGAGTGCCTGTATTCTCACAGGATTGGGAAGAGCCATGACCGGTAGACCGAGGCGTGTGACCAGAGCAGAGTTCATCAGATTCTCCTCTGAACCGGAATCGATCAGCACAGTGATTGGGATGTTCTCAGGGTTCTCTGGGGTCCAGGTGAGTTGAGCACTCAGGGATAGGCGCTTAGCTGGGTTGGGGGACTGAGATCGGACCAAACTGCTCACTAAGCTGTCCCCTTCCCCTAATGAGCGTTTTCGTTTCCCTGCAGCTGGGGGCATCGGTCTCTGTAATGACCAGCCTCACCGCAGTAAAGACAGCATCTCTCTCTGCGGCGACGCTCTCTTTCAGCAGGTGTGATGCGGTACCTGCCTATCTCCATAGCCTCCGCTTGAGTGGGCTGAGCAGCGGGAGCTGACGCGCTCTGTGGCGAACACACTTGGGGCTGTGCGGAGTTGGGAAGCCTGCGCTCACGCCTCCTTTCGCGTATGCGCTGATCGAGGCAGATAGAGGTGGTAATGAGCTCATCTAAAGTGGCACCCCACTCCCGACTAGCCAAATCATCTTTGACCGCCTCAGACAGGCCGTTATAAAAAGTGGTCAAAAGTGCTTCATTGTTCCATTTACTCTCAGCTGCCAAGGTGCGGAATTCTATAGCATACTCAGAAACGGCTCTGGCCCCTTGGTGGAGCGTGCTGATGCGGCGTGCTGCTTCTCTGCCACTCACAGGATGGTTGAAAACCTGGCGTAGTGCTTTAGAGAACTCTGCTGCATTAGCACAAAGTGGGGAACTAGCCTCCCACAGGGCAGTAGCCCACACTAGAGCTTTACCTGAGAGCAGAGAAATCATAAAAGCGACCTTAGCTCTTTCTGAGGGGAACTGATCTGGCTGCATAACAAAAAACAGGTCACATTGAGTCAAAAATCCCTGACAGGTCTCTGGGATGCCATCATACCGCTCCGGTTTCTGAAGGAATGTCTTGCCGCCTGGGGGGTTCTGTTGATGCATTTGCTGTGTTATCCAGGTCTGGATCTGCTGGATTGAGGATCCTTGGGTCTTCAAAGCTCCGAGCACTTGGGATAGGCTGATGTCCGCTCCTTCAGCGCCTGTTAAACTCATGTTGATGATTCGAGCCTACTGTCACGATGCTAACTTAAGAGTACTGAGTTTAAGTACAGGACGCTGAGCATAGGAGCCAAAAACAAACTTGCTTTAATCCAAAAGAAGGTCCCACAAAGGGTAACAAAGGTACAGGAGTCTCCTAGAAACATATGAGGCTCGAATGCATGGCAAAACACAGACACCTCTTAAATACAGGTGCATGCAATCAGCAACCAAACAGGTGAACCCACTTAGGGTGAGCCAAGCCCAAATCAGTCCACAAAATCCAAGTACGGTGCACTCTGCCGCCATCTGCTGGACATCTTGGGACACTATGGCGCAGTGCTGACAGTGTGACTGAGCCTTTGGGGTGACAGCCCCTAGGCTCTGGAATGCCCTACCCAGGACCTGAGAGCCTTAACTTCTGAGAACTCTTTTAAAAAACTCTTGAAGACTCACCTGTTCAGACAGGCTTTTGCTGATCTATAGCCCAACTATTAACCCCCCCCCCCCCCATGTTGTCATGTTTTTTGCACATGTGATCTGTATGTTTATTTTTAATCTCCACTGTAAAGCACTCTGTGCACTCGTGCTGAGAAGAGCGCTATATAAATAAAGTTTTACTTACTCACTTACTTATTCCTTCCATTATGTTTAGTTGGTAGATGAATCACCTATCAAACGTCAAACTAGGACATAAACACTAAACAAGACAATTAAAGAGTTGCTATCAATGGCTTGTCATTGTTTTGGGTATACCTCAGAGAACTTCAATCCTGCATCAATGAAATTTCGTCTAACCTCTTAATCTGAAATGATGGGTAGATATGATGAATACATTTATAGCAAGGTGAGTTCCCAAGCAGTTTACTGAAATAATGCTAGTTGGTGGACCAAGTGCAGATCCTTCTTAGCAAGTTATTCTGACCATGTTAACTAATGCTTATTTAGGGTAAGTTTCTAATGTTAATTAATACCTTAGTTAAGGTTAGGGTTAGGGTTAGGCGAGTTAACCTTACTTAACATAAATAACATTAGTAAATGGTTAATAGAGACATTGGTTAACTGTTAATGCTTAATAATATATTAACTAATGCTTATTAATGTACCCTTATTGTAAAGTGTTACCATCATAATAATAGTAGTAATAATAATAACAATAACAATAGTAATAATAATAATAATAATAATAATAATAATAATAACAATAATAATAATAACAATAATAATAATAAACACTTACAGGTCGAAGTACATAGTTCTAGAGCCATGGATTTAAACACTGTGACTGGAGGAAATACCTCAAGCTTTAGAGTCTTCTGTATAAGGAGCACCATGGAAAAAACAGTCCTTCCTTATCTCACTGCCCTGACTGCATTCTCCTCCCTCCTCCCCTCTAAATGGAAAAAGGTCTGTCCCCTTTCTCTGCCTTGTGATTCTGATCTTGCACATTGCAAACCAATGTGGGCTGTGGTGAATTACCAGATATGGGCTCTTTTAAGTGAATAAAGTAGGCTTGTGTGCAGGGCTGTATGCTCTGAAGAGTCATATGGGCAGCATATCATATCATTTACATATAGGCATACTTTATCTCTCACATGTACAGTAGAGTAGGCTATGTGAACTGAAAATATGTGTAGTATGAGTCTGATATACGCCTAGGGGTGCCGACTCCTACACATTCACCGTGAGACACACACACCGCCATTACATGGATATACTTGGCTTGCGCTGGATTTTAAATTTCTTCTACAGGCCTCCGAACTACACCAAAGTGATCTTGGTGAGTGAAACGTCTTATAATATTCCGTAAATAAGGTCCAGGTTGTCAAAAACGAGCATTCTCCTTTAAGCCCCAGGGCCCAACGGCGTGAAGGGCCCACAGCTCGCTGCGGGCGTCCTGCGTTCCTTGGAGCGGACTCTGAGGTGGCTCAAGTTCAAAGCTCCGCTTATATAAGCGCGATTCGATTGACGTTTTATGCGAATTAAGTTATATCGAATTAAAAATGCCTTATGGAAACAGTAAAATTCGATTAAAAATCATGAAAATCGACAAAAACTTTGTACTGTCGATCTCATCAGATTTTCTCTTGTTCGATAAAAGTCTTTTGTGATAAATGCTTTATCTGCTTTAAAGCTCTAGATGGAAACGCACGTTCACCGGCTTTATTCGCATTCATATTTTTTGCGATCCTCACACAGTTCGATTGACAAGTGGATGGAAACATGGCTTGTTGACTGGAGTATTTACATACCGTGATTTGATTAGCTGGTGATTTGACTGGCTGCTTGAGTGAAGTTTTGTGAGCGACTTCGACTTGAGAGACGACATAATAGCCAAAGATGTCAATAGCCATGTTTAGCCATGAGGAAGTGTTGGTAGATGTCATGAACAAGGAGCTGCATGGGCTGCTTCGTCTTAAGTAATCATACGTATACTGTGTTAGAGATAGTGTGTATGCAGCCCATAGCCTACAGCTCCTCATTGCCTACAGTCCTGTACATACTTTATTCACTTAAAAGAGCTCATGCTGTGTATTTATTTCATAGCCCACAGCCCTGATAGCATTCATGATGTTTATCTACCAGCTAAACTCCTTCATCCATGCCTTCTTCCTCATGAGACCTTCTGGCTGGATGTTCTGCCATTGGAAAACTAACAAAAGTGACACCCATAAAAAGTGGGGACATCTCCCTGTGTATTCCCCTATTTCTATTTTGGCTAGTAGTCAGAGAGTAACGGTATATTAGAGCAGGATGAATTGGATTTATAACCCATATGTACAGTGTACTTTGGAGGTGTTCAATGATGCAAAATGACTGTGTGAGCCACCCAACTTCAATGACATACCTTTTGATTTTCAGGGATACTACGGTTATGTCCAAGACCCTCCCTATGTCTTCCCTGCCCACTATAAGAAGGTAAGAGTGTGGCAGCAGGGCTAGGAAGGCCTGGTTAGTTATGAGTCAAATCCCATACATATGTGTTTTTGCATGTCTATTAGTGGGTCCATGGTACTGTAGCGCTGGAAATCCTGGGTCGTACTGATTGAGTGGGGGTGTGCCTGCTATGAGTCCGTGAGTGGGTGTGGTCTAGAGGGTGCGCATACTGTAGCCTGAAGAGTGGAAGCGCCAGGTGAGTGAGGAGGCGAGTGTGCGACGAACCGGTGTGTGAGTGGCAGCCATTGGCAGCCCGACACTCGGAGTGAATTCCCATTTCGTTTCACTTCATTATTCGGTCTGAACAGGCTCCCATTGCAGCGGCTTTCCGGGATGGGCGTTGTCTAAGGTGTCCTCAGCGATTAGTTTGTCCCTTAACCAATCACGTTGTGCAGCTTAATACAAAGGGTGCATTCAAAGGATGCTGATTGGCCTGGTTGGGATTCCAACCAAGAGATCACTCTGGATGAGAGCCTTTCTGGGCCCTGAATCGCATTTCGAAGATTCAAAAGCCATCGGGGCATGCTAGGAGGCACTGGCTAGCTCACTAAACTTCCCTAGTGAAGACTATGTGGGCTGGTTTCTGCCCAGGATTGGCAATAGGCCTTTAAGAACTTGTGTCCTTAAACCCAACTGAACAGACTGAAAGGATGGGGCAGGCCGAAGACGATGGACCTGCTGGAGATGCAGAGAGGAGGACGCCAGGGCTGTTGACGGTTCAGGTAGGCTACCCTCCTCCTTTCAGCTGCTATCTGTTGGTTGCCGGCAAATGTATGGTTTTGTATAACTGTGACAGGGGTATAATACACCCCGATCAACATCCAACAACCATCCAGTTCTATTAATACATCCATGGGTTAAATAGAGTTTGCTAGGGGCTTGAGCTAGTTGGTTTGGATGTCAAATGTTAGCCGGTCCAGCTGGTCAAGCTAACTTTGAATTGTTTGTAGCGTCCTAACTAATGCTGGTGGCACATGACTAGCCGTCTTTTGGCATAACTAGTTTAGTGCTACACAGCTAAGCTAATGTTAGCGAGCTCTGCTGGCTATCACTAGTTAGGGAATCCCTTGCTACAAATATTCATGCCTGTTCTAGTTTTTCAACTAGATTTGATCTTGATTAGTGCTAGTAGCCATGCAAACTGCTTTGCAGATCATTCAAAGACAGCTTTGTGTTACAAATACAAATTACAAACAGTTTAAGATATTAACCCAGGTAAAGTTATGTGGTAAAAGCAATATTTAAAAGATATGTTTTAAGATCTTGCTTAAAAGTTATGACGGTCTCAGGCATTCTCAGGTCCTCTGGCAGGGTGTTCCAAAGGCTGGGAGCATAAAAACTCAAGGCTGCCTCCCCAGGCCTCTTAGACTCCTGGCTCTAGGAACCATTAAAAGATCAGTCAGTGCTAGAGGACCTAAGGAGCCTACTATGTGTATATTTTAAAAGCATTAAAACTGACATGTATTTAAGTGCATTACTGTATGAATTTATAGACTAATAAAATAATCTTAAAATATATCCTAAAACTGACAGGTAACCAGTGTAGTGATTTTAAAACTGGAGTAATGTGAACCCTCCTTCTGATCTTTGTAAGAACATATGCTGCAGCATTTTGAATTAGTTGGAGTTGACTAATCACTTTTTTGGTAGGCCAGACAGGAGAGTGTATGCTTTAGTCTTTCAGTATCAGTCTGGGAGAGGAAAGGTCTCACCTTAGCAATGTTTCTCAGGTGATAAAATGAGGTCCTTGCCACATTCTGTATATGGGCTTCAAAGCTAAGATCATAGTCCAGCATGACATGTAAGTTCCTGGCCTGGCATTTGATATTCAGTGTCAGTGTTTTTAAGTGCACCGATAGTCTCTCTCTTTCACCTTTTTCACCAATGGTCAATACTTCAGTTTTGTCCTGGTTTAACTAGAGGATGTTCTGTGACATCTACACATTTACTGTATGTCACTGTATGTCAGCAATACATTCTATCAAATGGTCAACTGAGCTGTAGTCGAGGGGTGTCACAGAAATGTAGAGTTGGGTGTCATCATCATAGCTATGGTAGCTAATGTTGTTCCTTCTCATGACATTGCGTAGGAGTAAAATGTGTAAACTGAAAAGTAAGGGCCCTAGAATTGATCCTTGTGGGACCCCACATGTCATCGCAGTGTTTTTTGAGCTGTTGTCACCAAGAGCTTTTTCAAGGTCAGCAGTGATTCTGAGGTCAATATAAAAAAAGTCTTGGAAGAGCTTGTTGGGAATGTGCTGTCACATTGACATCAGGGAAGGTGGCAGGCATGGTACTCTCTGTAGATTTTTTTTTTCTTCTTAGCCTCTTTGTTCCTTGTTAGGGGGCCAAGCACTGAAGGTGCGAAGGCACCCTATTGTAACTGTAGGCTTTTTTACTATTGTTTAGTCTGCAATGGAAGTCTATGGCAGCTCATAGAACCATATTGTCAAAAATTGTGAAAATTGGAACACTCATTTGCGACAGTCCCATGACCCTCATCACCAAGTGTCATGTCAACCGCTTGAACACTCTAGCGCCACCAACGCCATTTTCTATTTTGCGTAAAACACTTAAAGACCATGTAAAGCAATATTAAATCTGTGTTTTGAGTTTGTCACACCACAGAAAAACATGTTACAGTTTTAACCAGCCAGCCAACTTTGAATAATTAAAAATGTCGCTAAGTATATATAAAATTAGGTTTCTAAACCGTTTAAAAATCAGCAGCATTCTCTGCTCTGAGACTGTGAGGGTGTCTGCTCTCTCTCTCTCTCTCTCTCTCTTTCGTGTCTTTGAAGCTGGTTGGTTATATGACAGTTTCCCATGTCTTTACACAGTCCTTTGTCCATTTTTATTGAACACTGCGAGGTCCTTTGAGCTGCACTGGTTGGGTAGTAGAGGGCAGACGAGGCAGTGCTGCATTGTCTGCTCCTCTTGTCCACATTCATAGGTGGTTTGGCCAGTTTCATAGCCCCATCTGGCCATGGCAGCTTTGGATCGCCCTGTTCTTGTTCTCAGGCGGATTAGCGTCTTCCACTGGACCCATGGTGCTTCTGAGCCTGGAAGGAGGGGGGTCATATGTTGGCTCCCAGAGCACTAGCATGCTTGCTGGGAGCTATGGGTGTCTTTGGCAGTGACTGGCAAGTCTCATTCTCCTGGCTGCCACTTTCTCGCTCGCTCTCATCCTTTTCGCTCGCTTCTAGAGTTTATTCATCATATCTACACATCATTTCAGATTAACATTGAAAGCAACTCTTTAATTGTGTTGTTTAGCGTTTATTCCCTAGAGTTTGACATTTGATAGATGATTCATCTACCAACTAAACATAATGGAAGTAATAGGAAAACAATACTAACAATTTGATAAAGACAGTCAACAACAAAAGCCATTTCTTTATATATGGTAAAATACCATTACATCTCATCTGTTATAATCCTGTGAAAGTCATGTACCCTTGAGACAAATCTCAGATAGCTACACTGTTCTCCACATTCTCTGGATTAAGATATATGTACGGTAGCGGGAGTCTGACGTTCCTGGCTTTGACTTGGTAATGGAACACCTCCAGCTCCTTCTGGAAGTCGCCGATTAACCCCAGGATTTCCTTCTCGCTGTACTGCTCCTCCCTGAAGTCTCCCAAGGCAACCTGAAGAAGTGAGGCAGATGGTGGTACATTATAACAGTACTGTATAATCAGTGGATTATAATTCATGAACAGATACAGTACATGTTTGTCCTTAATGAGAGAGATGAATGGGTAGCGATGCATTCTTTATGGGGGTTTCTGGCTGGATGTTCTGCCATCGGAAAACTATAACAACTAGAGGGGCTTGCACTCAGAGAGTGCAGACCTCCACCCCCCCGCCCCCCCTCAACTGCTCTCCCCCTTCCACGCCCCCTCCCCCTCTACCTTTCCTCCCACCTCCCACCACCTCTCATGTGCTGTGCTCTCCTACTGGCTTTTTGAATTGGTTACTGTAGCACCACCTGTAGTTTCCTCTTTGCGCATTGCATTTGCCATACTGGCGCTACTTGTGATTATTGGGTGCTCTGGCCAAATAACAACGGCGACCCAATATTAGCATGACCGAATCTGGACGCGTGTAAACAATGAAGGCGCGCTGCTTTTTTCAATGCAAAGGAGTCATAGGACTTGGTACCGACGCAGAATACAGGCCCTGATGGATGCCGACGACACCTTTTCTGTGTACCTATCACACAGGAGACGTGCTCTTTGTTTTGGTCCTACAGATAGTCCGATGCGCGTTCACACCAAAAGCGAACCAAAGCATGGTCCCTTTCGAAGCGGACTGAGTCCTCTTTTTAGGCGGACCATGGTTCGGTTGTTTGATCCGGGGACCGAGTTCGAATACGCGTTCACACCTCTCCAAACAAAGCGGAGGAAACCTTTTTGGTCCGATAGTCCGATTCCAAATGGATCAAATGTGTAGGTGTGAACACACCCATAGTTTCAGTCCAATGGCTTGAGTCCTCCAAATATGACCTTATACATCAGTGGCCAGTGGACTCCTTATAGATAGACACTTGATCGTCACTGGACACTGACCAGTCACTGACCAGATCAACTGAGGCATGCACAGTATATGGTCTTGTAGCCTACGGCCTGATTCATACTCTACGCCAGCTACGCTGACGCGGCTGTGAACGCGGGCTCAACGCGAGCGCTCGCGTAAAGTTACAGTTTACAGTTTAGCGTAGCTTACGTAGAATAGGAGTGGGCCCTAACTCGACTGATACTGCTGGCTGGAACCTATAACCTTTCATGTACTCACATAGTCAGTGGACTGCCTGCTCAGGAGATACACCGCGGCGATGCCATTTGCCGTCACATTGACGTCAGGGAAGGTGGCGAGCAAGGTGTTCTCTGTAGATTTACCCTTGGTGGTGGGAGGAGGCTGTTGCAGGGACACTGGGGTGTTGGGCATCCAGCCATCGAAATCAAACTAGCGAAATTAAAAAAATAAAAAAAATCATTAGAAAGACTTATTTAGTGCGCAAAACAAACACCCAGTCTAATGTCATGACGATAAATTTGAATGAACAGGCAATGAATGCATGGGAGCCCAAAAACCAATTGAACTGACAGATACTTTAGCTGTGTTCGAAATCGTTCACTCACTCCCTATTCCCTATGTAGTGTTTTCCATATAGTGAACTACATAGGGAACAATTAAATGGTTTTCGGACACTACATAGAACGTCATTCCATTGGATATTCATGGACACAAGCAAGCAGACACGCCCAGTATCACGTAAACAAGCCGAGCACTGATAGCAGCAGGTTGAAATGTACTCAGGTAGTATTCAGTTTCAATGTTCAGTTTTGAATGTTAAATCCCAAATAAATTGAAGAAATTCTAATGATGTGCAAGTGTGGTTTTGTCAACTATGGTGCTTTCTGCTAATAGCAAGATGTAAAGTTGCACAATAAGACCATGAGCCAGTTAGCGCACAACAACAGCTTCCATAACATTAACAGTAGCTGTCGGTGGCTCAAGCAGTTAGCTAACATTACAACAATGATTCCTGTAGCTATTTTGATGCTGTTGGTTCAAATTCTGTTTCTCAGGCATAAACGGAGGCAGACTCAAACTCGCATTAGCAGCAAAACAGCTACAGGAATCATCCTATGTTAGCTAACTGCTTAGCCACTGATAGCTACCGTCTTCACGCCTTCGGTTTCGGTAAAACACGACAGCGTTGCATTGTGGTATATGGGAGAAATTGTTGGGTGTAGGGTACATCCTCTGTTCACTAGAAATCAACGTGAATTGTGGGTATTTTTAAGTGGACTTTATAGTGAATTAAATTAACTGTTGAGAGTTTGAACACTACAAAACGATGGTGAACGCACCATATAGTGCATTATACAGGGAATAGGAAACGGTTTCAAACACAGCTTGTCTCTCAGTGTAGAATACATACATCTGGGAAAGGTTAGCTTTGTGATGTCACTGATGCTTTGGTAGGAGATGATGTCATACCTGGCCATTGTTAACAGCAGCGTGTTGGGCTGATGCTGTGAAGATCACCATGGTGAGGAACTTGATCAGCTCTGTCACAGTTTCGAACGATCGAGGGATACCTGGATGACATTGACAAACATTGAATTGATGCTGTTACATGGCTCCCTGGCATACTCAATACTGATTAGATAATTGCGCAATAATTGAACGCATTGTGCATTCAATTATTTCTCGATATCTAACGTCAAGAGAAATTGAGCAATATTGACCGCTGCTAAGGGAAACACTAGGTGCGTTTACATGGACAGTTTGATCGGTTTCAAATAGTTTGGTGTTAGAAGAAGAAGATCATTCAAAAGAGTTTTTCGGTTTTGATCAAGCCAATCTATGAAAATACACATTGCCCAAACAAAGGTTATTAAGGACGCTTTCGTAGCTATAGCCAGCTAGTTTCTTTAACCGCTACAAAATTACATTAAATAATAATTATAATGAATATTTACTTATCTCAAAAACCATACATACTGTGATTCAGACTAGATGATCGCTCAGTCAGGAAAAGTAAACAGGGAAGAGGACACAGCCCTGACCTGCATCATCATTGGCCAGGAAGCCATTGAGAAAGACGTCATTGATCCAGTTCTGCAGCTCAGTGTCTCTTTGGACATCAGAGTCGGCGGTGTAGTAGTAATTAACCACTCCCTCGACGAAACTATGCAAAATCACAAGGGACATTGTCATTATTACAACTTGTAGTGCAACACAATATACAACATTAAACTTTAAGTCAATTCTACAGGCCATTTACAGTAGTGTCTATTCTTAAGGGTAAAAATACCTACTAGGTTTGAACCTAGATTGAGAAAAGATGGTACACCATACATTTTTAACATTTTGTCGAGAGGGATTCAAACTACAGAAAGATGTCGTCAGGAGAGGCATTCGAGCCCAGCTCATTTGAGTTACAGTACGTACTGTGCCTGAGAATAGGGCTAAGAGTCCACATCATACAGGTCCCACACAACCCTTCTCTACTTCACCTGTAGATCATGTCCCACAGCACGACTCCATCGTCCCTGTAGTAGAAGTTGGGTATGGAGTCCAGGCCGCGGGCAGCGATGTCTTCTTTGATGCAGAGGGAGCTGTAGGTCAGTGTGGATACTGCTCTATGCAGATACGGTAGCATCGCTGGGCCTCCAACAGCAAAGTACTACAAAGTTAACAAAGGTATTTTACATTTTTGAAGGGTAGAATAATCCAAAAAAACATTAGATGCAAAAGACTTGATTTACCATTAATGTAACTGAAATAAGCTATGTCTTCAAAAACTGGTGTGTAGGAGGCTGGAACAGAAGTGGCGCACCTCCAAACAAGAGGGTGCTCGATTAGAATGGCACAACAGCTTAGTTTTTTACAGAATGATGCTCTCTATTTCTCAACTATTGTTAATACCAATAAAGGCAATCCTAGGTTCCTTTTTGACACAGTAGCCAAACTTACGCGTAAACCTCCCCCTATAGCGAACTCTCCTTTTACTGCCTCTCAGTTTCTTCATTTCTTTAACAACAAAATCGACAATATCAGAAATCTGATTATCAGTTCTGTACCCACTGAGGCCGCCAAACTTTCCGCTGAACCTCCCACTGGACACCAACCCAACATGATAGAGACCACCGCCACTTTCTCTCAGTTTAATACAGTGTCCTTGGAAACCCTCTCTTGTCTGGTACTCTCTGCCAACTCTACGACTTGCCCATCTGACCCTCTCCCTGCTAAACTCGTCAAGGAACTTCTGTCTATACTTGGCCCCTATCTTCTTAACATTATGAACACCTCTCTCTCTTCTGGGGTTGTGCCCTCTTTCAAATCTGCTGTTGTTAAACCACTGCTTAAGAAACCAACTCTTGACCCCGATGTTCTTGACAACTACAGACCTATCTCCAACCTTCCATTCCTCTCCAAATTTCTGGAAAAAGTAGTTTTCAAACAATTGACCGATTATCTCAACTCTAATAATCTCTTTGAGCCATATCAATCTGGCTTTAGGTCATTTCACAGCACTGAAACTGCCTTCACTGAAGTGGTAAATGATCTACTCATTAGCTCTGACTCTGGCTCATCATCTCTCCTTGTCCTGCTTAATCTCAGTTCAGAGAGAGAGATCCAGATAAGTGAGCTGTAAAACTTCTTCCCTGACCCCTCTCAACAAGGCGATCGAGCAAGCTCCAGGAGTATGTTTGTCTACCGGCTATGGCAGGGGGGGCTTCAATAACTACCTCAATGATTGCTCAAGCTGTTATTGCACTATTCAATGTTCATAGTCTTCCATTTATATATTATATTGCACACTGTTTATATTGTTCTATGTCACTATACTTTGATGCTTCTACGGTATATTGCTTGTCATTCTCTGTCCATGCGTTTTCACATTTGTCTGTCTGTCCATGTTCTTGTCTGTGTTGTTTTTAATTTTGTTGTAAAGTGCATTGAGGCACCTCGGTGTGATTTTGCACTCAAAGAATGAATTCAATTCAATTCAATTCAATGGATGAAACTATAATGCTGAAATACAATCATATTCGGCCTCCACTGATATGTTTACCGTAGTAAATATGCCAGTTGGGTTGATCAGCTGAGCTCGAGCCAATGTGTCGATCTGCAGAGTGTAGCGGAAGTGGGGCATGAGGAGCTGTGGAGTACAGGAAAATAATGATGAAAAACAAACAATACTTTACTTATAGCTTTGAAAAATGAATCCTCGTCAGTTACGATTTCATTGACAATGTGCAGTAGCACTTAGAGATTGTCTCACAATGAAATGCTTTGTGAATATAGTATTATTATTATAAATATTATTATTATTAGTGCTTTTATTAATATTATTATTATTACTTAAATAACACTTGCAGAATTATTATTAATACTTTAATACCACTTGCAGAATTAGAATAAGAAATACGTTACCATCTTTGGTTTCACAAATGTACTTTTTGCGGTAGCTACCTTGTAGAGGGGGTGCACCATTGGCATGTTGCGCAGAGTTGCCATGGCGAAGACCTCCGACATCAAGTGAGTACGCAGCAGATGGTAGTTCAGCTCGTGCTCAGCGAAGTCCGCAGACCGCACAAAGACCTTGGCCAGCAGCCAGTCGTACTCGGAGTCGCTGGGGAGGAAGATGGGATTCTGTGGTCCAGGCTCCTGCTTCAACTGTGGGGTGGTGGGGGGCAACAAAGTCATATGACCTTTCAGGTTCTTCAACCCAAGCTAAGCCTGCACAGTTCTTACAAATAATCATGAGACATTTCAAGAATTTCAACAATAACAGTTCTCTGTGTGTGTGTGTGTGTGTGTGTGTGTGTGTGTGTGTGTGTGTGTGTGTGTGTGTGTGTGTGTGTGCGTGTGTGTGTGAACAGTCCGGTGAATTATGAATAGCCTAAGAGTCCACTACAATATGATCAAAGGACTACAAAATGTTTTCTGTTGCCGATTCTTGAATTAAGTTTTAAGTCTAAGAGCAGGTCTCATGTCTGTATCAAGGTTATTATAGTTAACGAAAACTAACAAAAAAACTAAAACTAGGTGTGAAAAAACATTTTTGTTAACTGGAATAAAAATAAAAACTAGACTTTACTAAAAAACGATAACTAACTAAAACTGTATTGTGTGTATACAAAACTAACTAAAATAAACTAAAATTATTGAGAAAATGTCCTTAGTTTTAGTCTTTTTCATTTCATACATAAGCCTAGCATTTTGTGTGGATATTAAATCTATCCTCCATGTTCTTTAGCTGTGTCCCTGCACAGAAGTAACCTGACGTGCGCCAGATGGTTTGTTTTGCACAGAGTGAAACAACGTGAGCTCACAAGATCAGGATGGTCTCACAAGGCTAGCGCAGAAGAAAAAAAAACTAAAACTAATACTGAAACTAATAAAAACGAAACTAAAACTAAGCATTTTCAAAAAATAAAAACGAAACGAAACAAGCAAAGCTGCTTTAAAACAAATCAAAACTAAACTGAAATTGAAAACAAAAAGTTAAAACGATATAAAAATAAAAACTAATGAAAAAAGCAAAACTATTATAACCTTGGTCTGTATATGCAGGACAAGACATATTTGATCAACTGAGAACATACAGTATGAGGTCTTCATTACCTGGATGGCAATGGGCATCAGTTTGTCATCAGGGGTTTTGTAGAGCAGAACGAGTGGAGATGCCATATACTGCTGCTTATCGTTGATCACGTTTGCCGTCAATCCATCCAAACGCTTATAGTCCACCAGGAAGATGTGTCCATTCTGTATGAAAGTCAAACAGGTTCTTGAATGAAAACGATCGCTTAAGTTTGGGTTCTTGACTGCGTGAAAATTGACTTGGCTGTGAGTGAACTTTCGGGGTGGCTGCATACTATCATGGTTGTTTAGTTGTTCAAGTGAAGTAAAGTAATTAATAAAATAAACCTCGATCTCCTGTTGCAGGCTGACGTGTCCCTGGAGAGAGGTCCCCACCATGTCGTCAGTGACAGGAAAGTTCTTGGGCAGCTCAGAGCAGCTCTGGATCAGCATTGGGTTGATGCCATTCAGGAACTGGTAGGCGAAGAACTCGTCCTCCTTCCAGTGTTTCTCCACATATTCTAGAGACAAAATTAATAGAACATAGGGCGTATTGGAGGTCACTGGAATAAGAGAGTCAGGTGTCATTAAACAAACAATCTACTGATTGTTTCAAGATGCATTATTGTGAGGTAGTTAAATTTCTTACCAAAGGTTTCAGTCTTTTTGCCACGAAAAATTTGATCGATTTCATCCATGCTTTTCCATGGTGTCTTAGATGAAAAATATCCTTCTAGCTGAAGCTCAGCTGCTCTACAGAACAAAAAACACAACCGTCTTGTAGATATGATTTACATAATTTGAAAGCCCCAATTCCTATCTTTCATACGGTGTATGCAGTTCATATAAAGTTCATATGCCAGATGTATTATGAACACAAGACAGAGAGAATGTCTGCACAATGTATGTAGCTCCCACGGTGAGTTTTAATAAATAAGGCACAACGTTTCGGCCATGTGCCTTCATGCTTGTGAGGTTAAAGCAAAACCCCTAAACTGGACGTTGGCCCTGTCCTCATTCCTGCATCTTGACTTGTGCCCCAAAGCCTCCCACCACCAATAGTGACACCTGGGAGCCCAAGCACGGGAGAGTCAGTTCCCCAGGCAGACCCAAGGTCAGGTGATTGGTAGCAGGTACTAGCGGGTATCGGTAGCAGGTACTACATTTTCTCAGTACTTTAAGATTTCCTTGAATGAAAAGTGCTTTATAAATATAATGAATTATTAACATTATTATGTGCGAGTCCAACACTTACGCGGAGGCAGCTGTCAGCAGGAACTCTGTTGTCTTGGTGAAAGAGAACTGGACCTCTTTTGGCAGGGAAATCGGGGTCTTTGCATTCACAGACTGGGGCAGTCCATCAGCGTACTCACTCCACCTGAACACAGAAACCAGAACATGAATTAAACAGAACCATCATGATGCCTTTATGTGGCACTACATGCATCTGATGTGACAGTACAGAACATAGTGTTCTTTAAAACATGACAGCCATGCTCATGCTGCAACCTACTGGAACATAATGACTAAATACTGTAAAGTACTGTAATGCTTTCTTTAAGCTCCAAATGGTGTCTGTGGTGCCCACTGTGATGTGTGACCTACAGTAGGCTGGCATCTACAGTATGTTCCAAGATAGAAGAAGGGAGCTTCTCCAGCTTGGGTGGAGCCCGTCTCTCTTCAACAAGCCAGGCTTGGCCCAGAGGAAAGACCATTGATGTACACCAAGCCTTATTTCTGCTCTGCACCAAACATAGCAAGCCAGCAGTTGAGAGAGACAGAGCAGGCAGTACAATGTAAATCATCTGTCAACGTCACAAGCTTGGGTTCTGTTACATTTTATACATTTTCTAGATACTTTTAGCGACAGCTACTTTGCAAGATTTGTCTAGGGTAAGACTGTAGGACTGTATATCCCAGTGATCGTTGTAAGCATGTAGGTATAGGAAGTGAGTATGTGATACTATTTATTATTATTGTAGGGATGTGTTGAATATTGTATGTTTTTAATGTGGACTCTTGGCAGATTAGTCAATGATGATGTAACACACATTTAGAGGGGCCTCTTGACAGCCTGCAATTGCGTAATTTCTCCTCTGTCTGATTACACCTTGTGTACCATGACACAGGCTTAAAGTTAGAAGTGGAATGAGATATCCAACCAATAGAATGTATTTAGGTGGGCTAGCTTGCAGAAGCTAGCCCAACTTGTGATATTCCCACTATTTCTTTCTTTCTTTCTTTCTTTCTTTCTTTCTTTCTTTCTTTCTTTCTTTCTTTCTTTCTTTCTTTCTTTCTTTCTTTCTTTCTTTCTTTCTTTCTTATTCTTGTTCTCCCCAGTTTTTTGGCCCTTAACTACTTCTTCATACTTTGTGCTAGAAACTTCATTCAAACTTTAAAATGTTCATCAGCGTTAGCTCTTTAACGGATCCATTCAGATTTTTGATATTTTTTAGTTTTTTAGAAATTTAACTTTTAAAACTATTTTTGTCCCATTGAAACTGCTTGAAACTGCTTTTGGAATGTTCAGAAACGTTATGTTTTTAGAGTGGTGGCAGCAGTTGCTTTGAAAATATTCACACATTTTGTAAACTGCTGGCACTCCTACAGTTTTGACAGCTCACACACATATTATATATCAAAATGTTCACACAACTGTGCTGATTCGTATTATGTAAGTATCTAAGCTGTGTGACTTCCAGTTTTCACTCTATGACGATTTGTTCGGCAACTGCACTCCCCATTGAAACGTATGGCGCTGCACTCTAGCTTTTGAGCTGCTAATTTTGCATTTTTACTCTTTTTCTAACTTGTCGTTATGTCTACAGTTTTAACAGCTCATACACATATTATATATAGAAATGTTCACACAACTGTGCTGATTCGTACAATGTAAGTATCTAAGCTTTGACCTGAGGGGGCGGAGTCTCGCCACCACGCCACTGTCCACGCCACAGACTCCACAATTCAGCCCCTTAGTGGGCTAGAGACGCACGGTCTTCGCCGGTGGGTGCATGGAGATTGCCCGGTCCGTAGTAGTACTAGCAGTAGCTGTTACATGCAGCTGCAGCAGCTAGCCCACCTCACATTTTCTCCAGGAAATGTACTTTCTAGTTCTCACTTGTAATGTGACATATCCAACCAATAGAACGAGTTGTGTGACATATCCAACCAATAGAACGAGTTGCTCACTTGTAATGTGACATATCCAACCAATAGAACGAGTTGCTCACTTGTAATGCGACATATTCAACCAATAGAACGTGTTGCTTACTTGTAATGTGACATATCCAACCAATAGAAGGTGTTGCTCACTTGTAATGTGACATATCCAACCAATAGAAGGTGTTGCTCACTTGTAATGTGACATATCCAACCAATAGAAGGTGTTTCTCACTTGTAAGCCTCTTTGCGATACTTCAGCTCCTCCCTCCTGTCCTGTAGAGCTTCTGGCATGGTCTCATTGAACTCTAGCATTGCTTGTGAGGAAAGAAAAGACAGAGAGGGATATTAGAATTCTTGTTGTTCTTGCGAATACTTGTTAATTACTGTTTCATCATCTGTTTGTATCACAGTCATAGTATTGTTTAACCAACAAATTATTTGTGTTGTCTTTGCACTTGTGAATATTAGTGTGTGAATCATGAATTCAGACAATCAAACAACACACGTTGAGGATGGAGAGTAGAGAGAGATAGAGAGAGAGAGCTGCATCTCCCATTACTGACCAGCGGATTCTCTGAAGAACAGTGGTCTGTCAGTAGACACCCAGTTGTAGCAGGGGAAGCGAATCTTCTTTCCCTCTGGCGTTGTCACCATAACCTTGCTACAGAACCAGTCATTGTTTGGAGATAGTGGCCAAAAAGGCCATATGTAGGACAGAAAGTGACGCTCTGTGTCCAGCTTTATCAGGAAAAGCTCGCCCAGGGTGTTGTTACATTCGATTTGATACTCTGCAACCTGGGGAAGAGAACGGAGTTTGGTGTCGGTGCCCTCACCATCGCTCATCACCAACACAGGACTGGGGTTAAGCCCTAGCCTCGTGAGACCCCCCTGATCTCACAAGCTCACATTCTGTTTCTCTCCACAGATCAGTCTGGGCATAGAGAATCGTTTAGGCCCTGTCAAAAAATCGTTCTATGAGGAAATACTAACAGCTAACACGAGTCAGTGATAAACGCTGATAGACAGATGGTTCATTCAATCACCTGCCAAGTATTTTTGAAAGTGCCTACTATGGTTATGCAAATCAAATCATCTGGCGCATCAGGTTAGTTAAGCACCAAACACAGATATTTATTATGTCTTAGATTTTTCTGTATCACAGTTGGGAAGATACCAGTTGTCTTTAAATGTTATTTCTTCAGCGTAGTCACCGGTGGTGTAGCAGTCTAAGCATTGTGTTTCGGAGCAGCTGCCCACTGGGGAACCGGGGTTCGCATCATGGTCTCGCTGGGTCCGCATGTGACCGGATCCCCAGAGGGAGTGGCATGTTGGGCTGCTGCTCCCTGTGGGTGGTGAGTTCAATTTCGTCTCGGAGGTTCATTGTTCTACAGCGACCCCGCCCTGACTGGTGTCAGATTCAGGATAATGGGCTTGAGGGAGTCAGGTAGCTGGCTCTCTTTCATGTATCGCCGACCGTGGGGTCGTATGACCAATCCTCCACAGTAACAAGTGACAATTGGACAAAGTTCAGATGTGTTTGGTTACCAAATTGGGAAAAAATGTGATAAAATAATAAAATAATGAAATAAAAATTCACAATAGCTGCAACCACGTAGTCTGCATGCATGTTTGTGGACGTTTTTGTGGACCGACCGACCAACCAACCAGTGGAAAGAGCAAGCATAGAGCTGCTGGTGACAGCTAACTGCAGAATATCATTCACACCCGTATGTCTACTCGGATCAAAACACATTACTTGAAATGGCCTCTATTTGCATGCTTTTTCTGTTGCACAAACACCCTACAGTAGCGAGGTCACTCACTGAGTCTCGGTAGCCACTGTTTCCCAGGTGTTGTTTAGGACTGGAGCCTTTAGTCCCAATCAGCTGCAGGTACATGTTGTTCCAGCTGCCAGCAGTCAGCATATCTCCAGTGAACACAGTTGCTTTGTAGATCACCATGATGACTCTCCTAAGAATATAAACATTTGTGACAATATATCCAATGTGCCTATTTCAACTGAAGTGGCTGCTTCCACAAGATTGAAATTAAAGAATCTTAAAGTAATATAAAGTATACTATGGCCTACCGTACAAGTAAAACAAGAGTCACAAAATACTGATGAAGACAATGAAAATGAACGTCACTGAATTAAACAAAAGTATTTAATCTTTAAATCAATCAATCAATCAAGTCAATCAACGTTCACAAAATGTTCCAAGTATGAAAATGCTAAAGTTGGACTGTGTTAATCCAGTCCTACATTGAGCAAATTTTTGTTTCCCTACCTGCAACAAGATGTGACTGATGAGAAACGTCGCTGTGATTACTGTGCTCAGCACCTCGACCAAAGCTTTTATTCCCTCGTTCAAGGAACACCCCTTAGTCATTACCTCGTCACCACGTCACGCTCCAAATAACTCTGGTGCAGGTGTGTCTCTTCGTACTTGTCAGGACTGGTGAGATAGCCTACAGCTGAGAGAGTGGGTCTGTCCCAATTCAAGGGTTGCATCCTACCTAGGCTGGATTTGAAGGCTGCTACGTCACAGCGGGGCGACAAGTGCTGTCCCAATTCATTCAGCCTACGAAGAGTCCTCCAAATGCTGCCCACAAATGCGGCCTATTTTTTACGAATTTGAAGGATACAACTGATGGATCCTTCGCGGCCTCCCTCCCAGAATGCCTTTCGGTCCGGATGAATTCCTGTACCAGCCGCCATTGCTCGGATTTTAAAACGTTTTTAAACCACTTTGATGTTAATATTATTACGTTTTAATAAAATGTCATGCCTGATAGTAACACCATAGAATCCCAATATGTGGAAACTATCCAAATTACGCCTGCATGTACGAGTTTAGATAGATGATTTAGATAGGCATTTTCGGTGGTGTTTCCATAACAACAGGAAAGGTCGCGCTAGGTTACCTCAGGACAGGTCGCGCTACCGGCACGCGGCGCGCTTGGCACGCGCTTGGGGCTGCTTAGGCAACAAAATAACGAGTCCGGAATCCTCCGTAGGCTAGACCGTCCCATTTCACAAAACGTTTACATCCGGCCTACCTGGCCTGAAGGACGCGACCTACCTAGACCGCGTAGGCTGCGACCTAGGTAGGATGCAACCCTTGAATTGGGACAGACCCACTAGTGAGTGATGGGTACACCCGGAGTTTCAGCTTACAGCACAGGGGCATGGGAACAATCATTTGAGACGGTCGTTTTTCTTTTATGAAAGTCACATATAGCCTGTATTTTTTTTGCATAGCTTAATTTATGATAATCACACCTTTGAATGGTCAAGGGTTAGCGCTCAATCCAAATCTCTCAGAATACTCGCATGCAAAAACACAACTCAAAGAGTGTGTGACCAGAGTCAATTGTGTGTCTGACTGAAAGCATGGACGTTGGCAGCCCTAGGAGCTGTTTGGGGCATACTGGGGACTCATCATACCACACGTGATTTTAGTTCACTACAAAAGATTAGCTGGTAGTTAAATGTCATGAAAAACGAGTCACATGGACTGCATACCGTATCATACTTCAACTGTGTGTGAGAGATAGAGTATGTAGTCTGAATGGTAAGATGATATGCACCCATACAACTGTGTGTGAGAGATAGAGTATAAGTAGTCTGAATGGTAAGATGATATGCACCCATACAGCTCCCCACAGCCTACTGCCCCGCTAGCGTTCATGACGTTTATAAAGGGGTAGTGTGCTATTTTGAACATTTAGCCCTGTTTGTGGTCTGTCTACCATGCACCTGAAACATAGAGACCATCATTTCACTGCTTGTTCCAGTAGCTAGCTGCAGTTTTTATGCAGGCTCTCACTGGGCTACTATGTAAGTCAATGAGGCATACGTAAATACGTTGGAAAAACTATGATAAAGTGGTTTTGTGAGATGGAAAGCACAGGGTGTAATCTTACCAGTCTCAGTATGCTCTCCTGGGAAATGTATCACAATCTGAATGTTTTAACATGTTTGGCGTGGCTTGGACAGAAGCATTCCCCTGGAGCTTATTTTCACTGTTCCCACCAGAGGACTATGCAAGTCATTCCAAACACCTAAATATATTCGGATTGTGATACATTTCACCGGAGAGCATACTGAGACTGGGAAGATTACACCCTGTGCTTCCTGTCTCAGAAAAGCACGTTCATCATAGTTTTTCACACCAGATAGTTCCCGTTAAAAAGGATTGTTTATTGCAAAGCCGTGAAGCTTCTAGCACTCCCCTTCCGAGGAAGAACCTTTGACCCTCCCTAATCCTTCAGCTATGTCATTCATACGGCGCCCACACAGGACACATGGTCTAGAGTTACCTGCCCTCCACCCCTTCCAAATAATCCTCTCAAAGAAAAGGCAGGCGGACCTGTACTACCTGTAAAAGAGCAAATACCACATTACCCCTTTAACGACCAGCTGAACCCCTTCCCTCATGCATTTTTTTTCACATTGCTAAAACTTTTGTTTGCAATGTCCAAGATCACAAACACAAGGAAGAGAAAAGGTACACCCCCCCCCCCCCTCATTTAGAGAAAAGAGAATGAAGTCAGGGCATGTGTGATTGGCCGACAGGTGAGTGAGTGAGTGATGAGAACACCCAGACTATCCGTTATCAGCACAGGGCACAAGGACAAACACACCTTTGAATGGTCAATATTGCACTCAATACCCAGCTCCCATCATACAGGAATATCAGGAAATGTGTTATAGATCAACATCCCTTGGGCGAGATCCCCCCAGACCTCACACCTCCTTGTCGTGTCCCATCCTTTAAAAAAAGGTCTGATACCAGCTTCCGCTGGTTGAACAGAATAAAGACTACCAGGTGTTTCACAATAAGTTGTGTTTTTTGTTTCTTCAAACCTTCCTTGTTCCTTGAGCTATTAAGGAGAAGATGGAGTTGGCACCCCTATGAGGAGCTGTAGGGGCCGCAAATCAGGCTCATCTTACTACACATAGTTCACCATTCAAATACGTGTGAGAGATGTTGTGGGTGTGCGTAATATACCCATAAAGAATAGCCTTTGTTACTCCATTCACATAGAAGTGGCGTATTCATAGTGTCACTGTCAGATGAAAAACCACATCTCCAAAATGGCAAGTTTTCAGAATGTTGAAAAGAACATTCCAATTTCTATGTTTTTGAACATAACAGCCGTTCAGTTGGTCCCAGGGCCGGGAGAAGTTTAGCAGTTGGAAAGGGTAGTCTCAGCTTTCAATTGATGTAAAAAATGAACATTTCCAAACTGGAGATGAGTGGGTTTTGCAGGAAGGGAATTTTTCAGTCATGACTATGTATCGTCACGTCAGAAGTTCCCCAGAAACCTATAATTGAATATGGGGTAAACAGAACAGGGCAGCCTGGCATGTCGATACCTGTAGTGAGATACCACAGACCAAACCCCAAGGCTATAGGCCTTCTGGAGAGATGTAAAGACTGGGTAAACCTGATATTGTCCTGACGTCTCGGCAAAGGTGGGCGAAGATGGAGGTGATCTGATGAAATGCTCTCACATTCCCCACTTTTTAGATTTCAAAATCCTAATTACTAAAACAACAAACTCATACAGGAGAATCCTCTCTCAAAGGAATGTAATCACCCCTAAAATTCAGAATCCGTTTATTGCCATGCAGTTTTACAACGTACTAGGAATTTGTTTTCGGTCGTGGTGCATAACATTGAGACAACATTGGACAGGGTGCAGGGACAAGACAGGACAGTTCAAAGACAGGACAGTGCAAAGGGCGAGTACAAAATGCTAGTGCGAAAAAGGATAAACTAAGAGCAATATATACATTTTCAATTAAACAACAATTAATAAATAGTTTCAACAGTAGCATCAACTTATCAAAAACACCTGACTTTAATCATTCAGACCAAACATCTTAATGCAAATGGGATGTTAAATGGGATGTGTAAATGTGGATTACAGAAACTCATGCCTTAAATTCTCTCTCTCTCTCTCTCTTGGTCGTCCCAAGACAAGCACTCCATCAGCGTTTCCAGTTTCTAGCTCGCCCTGCATTTTTCTTAAGTATATCAACATGTGGGATACCCTTGTGATTGATGCCCTGTGTTGACTCCCACAGCACCAGTCTGCTGGCTGGAAGCTCCTGGTGTCTCAGTGACCCCCCATACAGAAGCATGTTCGTTCTTGTTGATGTTAATTCCTGCATGCAGCATTCTGGTGTAGCACCCATCCAGGGACCTCCGCTGGGTGGACTTCAGAGTCCAGCATTCACAGCCACGGATCGTAAAGTAGATTCATCATCAAAATAAAAGGCTGTTGAACTGAATAACATATCTACCCACATTGGAGTATAATCTAGTCATAAAACAAAAAACAATAAAAAGGTTTGTAAAATAAATGATTTAATGAGTCATGGTATCATTCCAAATCGTTTTCCCGATTTATAATTATTTATTTTTTTACAGGGGAGAAGTTTTATTTTTTCCTGACAAAGCAATTCGCTGCCTGAACCACCTCTGTCAGCGCTAGACAACATAACTCCAACAAGCTCCAACAACGCAGGTGTCATCTGTCAATGCTTCATGGCATTCCTCTAGACCGCTCAAAGGTTGACTTAGATGACTGAAGATAGGCTTTCGGCTTGGAGGAGGGATCTACAAGAGGAAATGTTGTAACTGAAATTGTTACTATACAAATTGATCTGAAGGACATATATTACTCAGGTTAAATCCTATATTCCAGATCTTTGCAATAAATATGACCGTAAATGTACACTATTCCATTGCCATAAGAGTGCCATAAGATACTGGATTTTTGGAAGGAGGTGCTACAAATAATAAAAGACTGGTTTAAAAATCCCCCTCAGCCCTAAATGTCTTATTTTGGGAATGTATCCAGAGAACATAGTTACCAGTAAGAAAGAATGTGCATTAATAGATATGCCTCTTACAGATAAGATGAATTATTGGTCTGTCTGTTACATTTAAAGGCTTAACTTTTGCCCTCACTACAAATGAGTTCAAGACAAAAGTTGACTTATTTAAGTTCTATATGAATCTGCACCTAAAGGCATCGTAGCTTACAATCAAAATCCTCACAATCCTGTGTCCAGAGCCTCAACCAACACAGAACGTTGATTCCACAGCCCCTAGCCCATTCAAACCAGGATCCCCGCTCTGTCCCTCTGTGACGGGTCAGGGTATACAATATGTCTAGGGTTTGGTCTTCTGCTCTTTGTGTGTCACTTGTGTTACAGGTGCATCAGATAACCTAGTTTGATAACTCTGCAGACACCAGTGTGGAGGCGTCGGCTGGGTTGTATACAGTAGCTGGTGATATTAATCCCAGTGTCTTTTTCACACTCCCCTAAGACTGACCAGCTTCTGTTTTTGTCTGTTGTGTTACTGTAGCCTTTGGTTTTGCTATGTACTTTGTTATGATTTCATCTGCATCACGGCCCTGTCGTGTCCCTCATTGTGTTGCGGCCTCCGAGCCGGTGGTACGGTAACACCCGTCAACAACAATGCATTTTTGTAAACAAGGCGTTTACAAACAAAAGTAAAACCTGATGTTGAAAAACTATTTCAGGATGAAACCAGATGATCACAGAGACCTTGTCTTACAAGGGCGGAGAACCAGGCCATTGGATGGCTGCAAAATAATGACAACCTAGAGTGGTGACAATGTCAGACAAGGCAGCATTAAAGTTGTTTGGGTGAGACCCAATATATTCAATAGGCCCAACACTAAGTAATCCTACAGACTATACTACAGACCTTTAACATCGAACCCATTGAAAAACACAAAACCTGAACTGAGATAAATGGTAAGCAAGGCTAAAGAAAGATATGGCTTACATAAAAGACACAGAAAAGAAACACAATTTGCCCCCCAAAAACTCCTAGCATATATTAAATGTTGCCTGCAATCCACAAGGATCCTTCAAACCCTCCAGACACAGCCATTACCAGTGGTAATGAAACTATCTCAGAACCTGCCTCATTGACCACTTCAAAAACCCATTTGGTTCCCCCCTGCCTGCATTCCTCCAGGACTTCACACGTTCTCAAAAAACATGATGAAATACAGAATATTGGGGATGCATTTCTAGTCAGGAAAAATAGATTTCCTCACACCAAATAGTTCCCGTTAAAGTCTGAATGTTTGTTGTAGTTTTTTTTTTTATATGCCCCATTCTTTTTCAGAGTTGCAAGAACATCTGCCCAGGGACTGCAGTTGAAAACTAGCCACGCAGTTGAAAACTAGCCACGCTTACTTTACCAAGTAAATTAAAGTAAAAGGATTGGAAGGATTTCTTCCAAGGAAGAACCTTTGTGCTCAACACTTCATGATCCTTGACAGCTATGTCATTTATACGGCGCACAGGACACGTTGAGACAGAATTACCTGCCCTCCACCCCTTCCAAAGAAAAGGCAGGCGGACTTGTACTACCTGTATGTGATTAGACTGAGGGTGAAGGCAAACAACGCCTGCAGGGTTACATCCCATCCACTACCAGTGGAGCTCCAGCCACTCCCTTCTGGTTGGAAGTATATACCTCAAAATTAGAACAAACCGAGCAACAAATAAAAGATCAGTTATTCCCATGGCGATAACTCAAATACACAGGATGTGGTAGCTATAAGGAATCGGGGGATACGTAGACTAGGGGATGTGGAATACGTGGATTAGGAGATTTAATCTACAGGATACTGTTGACATGCACATGATATTGTAATTTATGCTGACATGCACTTTGGATGAACTGAACTAAGATGATATTTTTGAAGGCTGCTATAGATTATGTGTATTACTGTTGTTTTTGCTTGTGATTTGATGTGTCTATATGTGTTTGTAATGTGTGCTGTACAACACATAGCATCCTTGAGGACATCAAGGCTTTCTACTGTGTAAGTCTTTAGTCTCTTGGCTCCAGATGTGGTGGATGCAACCGCTGTGCTAATATTGTCAAAACTATCCGCTTTGTGGATGTTCCCAGTCAGAGAAACTACCAGGTCAGAGGCTTTGCAAGAAATTGCAATATGTCACTGTTATACAGACTAGAGTGTGAGTGTGGATGCTTTTACATCGGACGCACCCAAACGCAGTCTCAGAGACAGACTCAAGGTCATCCCCAAATCGGTGAGAAGCGGAGAAAGACGTATGGCCCTGCATGAGAGAGACTTATGGCCCTGCATGAGAGAGACTTATGGCCCTGCATGAGAGAGACTTATGGCCCTGCATGAGAGAGACTTATGGCCCTGCATGAGAGAGACTTATGGCCCTGCATGAGAGAGACGTATGGCCCTGCATGAGAGAGACTTATGGCCCTGCATGAGAGAGACTTATGGCCCTGCATGAGAGAGACTTATGGCCCTGCATGAGAGAGACTTATGGCCCTGCATGAGAGAGACTTATGGCCCTGCATGAGAGAGACGTATGGCCCTGCATGAGAGAGACTTATGGCCCTGCATGAGAGAGACTTATGGCCCTGCATGAGAGGGACTTATAACCCTGCATGATCCCAGTCTTTGCAAAATTGTATAGTCTGTGATTTAAATTCAACACATTGTCTTTAGATGTGAGAGGGTCTTTTAAAAAATCTTTTCAAAGTCTTCTAGCGTATGGGAGGCATTAAACCTCTCTGGATAGTTACCCTAAAAGATATCATTTTCTGAGGTCTGAATGATGAGATAGACTTTTCTCCCACAGTATCTGAATTGGATTGATTGATTGATTGGTTGGTTGGTTGATTGATTGGTATTGCTATATAATGACGTGTGTTTTCAGCACCCTGAGGAAAGCTCTTTTGAGCTGTCTCAGCGTTTTTATGTCTGTCACAGCCATGGACACGGTTTAGCCAAGAGAGAGCGAACTGCATGCCCTCTCTGCTCTCCCAGCTGAAGCTTGTGTAAATGTGTAGTGAGATACCATACTATACACCAATGTTGTTCCACATACCTGACATGGCCCTGGGCGAAGCAGAGCATGGATGGAAATGTTCTCACAGAGGTAAAGTATGTGTACAGTACGGGATTAATGAATAGCCTCGTTTTACAGAATTTGCATTTTACAGAAGGCTCACTGTAGATCTCTAGACATTTATTCCAGGGATCATTAAATCTCTGGTTGGGCTTGCGCCTAAATGTGTATTGTAGATCTGGTTAAGAGTGCTTCTGTTAAACATCAATTTCACTATGGCTTCTAAACTGTAGCTTTGCTAAGCAGTGTGACTATGAAAATGTATGAAAGCGTCACTCCACAAGGATACATGCAATTAACTATATTAGAATACAGCAACATTGCAGACCATTGAGAGAAGCATACAGAGAAGAAATAAACGAACAAAACCATTGTACATACAGTACGGACATCATCAATACAAAAACAAGAACATAATGTGCAGTACATCGTTACATAAAAACAAGACAGGCAGGTTACTATAGAACTCTGAACTTCAGAATTCACTCATGCTCACCAGAGTACAACAGAAATGCAGTTATGCCTAGAGCAAAGATCGTGTTCTTTCCCAAAGCTTACACAATCTTTATATTACACATGGCTGCTTACCAGCCCTTAATAAAAAAAACACAAAATTATTGCTTGACCCGAGGGTAAATAATGGGTCTAGCCATAGTTAAATACTCTTGTATCGATCGATTGACTGATGGACGCTACTATATTGCCTTGCTTCTCAAACTGAGCTCGGCAGAAAATGCACTTGCGTTTATGAATGTAATATGGACAACTATATTCCATCATGCTCACCCTTGTTGTGGATATTGCAATGTGATAAGCGATGATCTGTCTACTGTTGCTCATCCCGCTCTGAGAGAGGCATGTAATTGCAAAACGACCCGGTCGATCTAGTTTAAAAGCTGTCTGGAATTCAACAATGGGTGAATGAACACATACTGTATGTATTGTGCAGAATAAAAGCTGCGGGACTAGACAGTATCACAGGACGGGTCCTCATGGCGTGCGCTGACAAACTGGCTCTTGTGTTCACAGTGATATTCAACCTGTCCCTGGCCCTGTCCATCGTCCCCACATGCTTCAAGAAGTCCTCCATCATCCCCGTACCGAAGAAGCCAAGACCAGCCTGCCTCAATGAATACCGCCCGGTACAGTAACTCTCACCTCCATGGTGATGAAGTGCGTTGAGAAACTGGTCAAGGAACACATCTGACGAGAGGGCCTACCTGGAGGAGGTGAGGTTCCTGACCCAGTGGTGTCAGGAAAACAACCTCTATCTGAACGTCAGCAAGACAAAGGAGATGGTAGTGGACTTTGGGAGAAAGCAGGAGAGGAAGTACACCCCTTTAATCATCAACAATGAAAGTAATACGCCTGGAGAACAATCCCAGGGCTGCAGTGGGTCAGAGGTGAGTAGCACTGCCTTCCCCACAAGAGATTGGTGGTTTGATTCCTGGAACCAAAGTGTGTTTTGAGAACTATAATACTTGTATAAAGTAGAGGTTGAAACACGCCCAGAGAACAGTTTCCAGTGAGAAGGGGATGTAGTGGCTCAGAGTTAAGTGTACTTGCCTTCCATGAAAGATGTTGATGGTTTGATCCCCACAATGAATGTGTTTTAAGAACTACTTCTGTAAAGGAGCGGTTGAAATGCGCCTGGAGAACAGGACCATGTGTGAAGGGGATCTGGTGGCCTAGAGGTAAGTAGCACTGCCTCCTATCTACACAGAAGGTTCATGGATTGATCCCTAGATTAAATGTTTCTTTGTAACAGGTGTGCAAGGTTGAAGGGAAACCTTTTAATCAAGTTTGAATATGATAGATGTGTCATGTGGGCATGTCTTTACATATTATCATCTTCCATGCAGTATGCTTCATGAGGTAAACAAATGAGGGTTGGCATCAATGCCAATTGGAAGAAACACTGGCTAATGTATAGCATTGATACAGATCGGCAAATATGACATCACATATTTCATGCTCATCAAAATAATAGTATTGAGTGTTGCAGCAGGCTGCTTTGTCAGTGCTGCCATCCTGTGCACAACAGACACCATTTCAGCTCAACTGTGGGTCTTGAGGAGGATGAATGGGCCAACGAGTATCAGTTTCTCCTCCTCCCAGGTGGCTCAGAGGATCAGAGCCGTGTCTCTAACCGTCTCTCTTCCACACGGCAGCCTGGGTGTGAATCCTGCTTTACCTTTGAGGATGAAGAACTCAATTCCTGCAAAGCAAACCCTGTTCTGCTTATATGGTTTTATTGTGACTTGTTTGTTTGGTATGATCTTTGAATATGCCTTTGAATGACCCTGACCAGGTGAGCAGATCGGTAGCTCATGAGGTCAGAGGTTCACTGTTATTCTTCTCCATACATGGGTTTGAATCCCAGGGTGCAGATATTATTATACTGAAGTTCTAGATCTAGAATGATTGACATTGAGTATAATGAGCCAGAGTATCAAGAACACAGAAACCACTGGTGGCTCAGTGAATGAAGACAAGTCTGTACCTAACGTGCATTACAGCATGGGATCTGACCCTGGGATCTGACCCTGCTGGACCTCTGCCCGGTGTGGTCTTATTATACTAATAATCAATGTGAACTAACAGTCCAAATATGACGGATGAGCATTTGTCAGTCAAGCCCTTCAGTAGCTCAATTGGTTAACGCTAGTATCGCCATCCACTGTATGATGAGTTCAAGTCTTGCTTTGCGAGATAGGATTTTGTCTTTCTCACGTTAGTCTGAGATGATTGAATAAAAGGATCCGGTGGCCTAACGCAGAAAGCGTTGGTGGCTCAGTGGATAAGGACAAGTCACATGCTTCCTTTGGCTGCATTGCCACATGGCCTCAAACTCTGCTTTACCTACGTCAAATGCTCTCTCATTATAGCTCTATCTTATTATGTCAATACTGATCAAATTTAATCTCTGCGCTACAGATAGACTGGTGTGACACATTCCATCGCGTCCAAAGGATATTCACCATCAATAAGTAATAATATTTAATTATTCGGGAATGTACCCAAGTCTTCAAACGGTAACTTTCCAGCACGCTGAATTTACCCGTACAGCCAGTAGGTAGCTCATAAGCTATGTCTCTGACTTTAAAGGAAGGACCATCTACCTTACTTTTTTTATTTTTTAGAAGTTTATTTCAGGGACAACATACAAATACATTAGTCTCCTTAGAGAGATGATGCATTGTACTAGATTATAGCTTTTGCTAATTTCCATCTCCAGTCCCATTTACATACAACAATACAAAAAAATGATGCAATAAAACATGCATTCGTACAATACGATAGAAACATGCATTTACATATTAAAACACTACATTACAGATTCCATGTCATACTCCTCCTTCCCCTCTCAACCCAGGCACAACTTATGCCTACCTGCTGGCTGAT
This sequence comes from Borostomias antarcticus, assembly GCF_949987555.1. NCBI lineage: Eukaryota > Metazoa > Chordata > Actinopteri > Stomiiformes > Stomiidae > Borostomias > Borostomias antarcticus. The sequence continues at coordinate 2,788,939 of NC_140253.1, forward strand.
TGGGTAAATTCAGTCTCAGCATGCATGCATTGTTTGAACCAGGTGTGGCCACGCCTCTATGGGAGGAGGCACCCTCAGATGTAATCATGTCAGCTTGAGACTCTAGGGACAGTCAACCAGGGACCTGACCCCCCTGATTAATCACAGTCATTACTGACACCTGTGCAAGACTGCCAATCACACACCTGGCTCCTTTCCAATGACACGCTCCTGCCTACCTGCTACCTCCTTGCTCTTTACTGCTTTCTGTCTTGCCACCAAGCTCCATATTAATCAAGGGAAACACATCCGTTGTTATCAATAAATCATTGTTCACATTCAATTTGAATTGTGATATCATTGTTAGTTGAACTATATGTTCAAAAAGATGATGGCCAGCAAAGTCTGTATAAACCTGGCATGATATTTTGATAAGGACATTAGATTCATGAATTACTCATTGCATGGATTTACAATTATTTCCATTGATCTGAATTTATAGGTGATACATGGACATAGTCTTGCTTCCAACAGTGAGACTGATTAGAACAAAGCTTGGGAGATGAGCAGTGTGCAACTTGAAAGACCCAAATTTTGGACTTTCGTTTCATGAATTTCTGCTTTAGTCTAATGGTAGATGCTGAGTGTTCCACACTGGAGAACATGGTTCGGTTCCTACTGATGACAGTAGGACAATAGTTGACATAAAGAAGAAAAGTGCTAATTTCATAATGCATTAGCTTTCCAGCCAACTTAGATGATTAAAAAATAAAGTCTAAATTAACCCCATGCCTTACCAAGTTGAAAAAAAACAAATATCGTCTTTTGACGTCATCAAATTCTTCATTAGTATAATGGTAAACGCTGAGTGTTCCCACACCAGAGATCAGGGTTTGATTCCCACTAATGATTAATGAAAGCGTTGAGCTAAGGTATTGGCTTCAGTTCTTTGCCTCATTCACAGTTATTGTGGCAGCTCAATGTGAACGTTCAGTGTCCTTCGAGGCGATATGTTCATTGTAACATGGGCTTGATCCCAGCCATGGCCATGTCATCATTATCACTATTGTTCTGGAAGGATGGTTTAATATGATTAAAAACTGGTGATGCTTGAGTTGCTCACAGTTAGCTCAATGGGCTAATGCTGGCAGTTACCACACCTGGCATTGTAACGATGGTTTGATTCCCTTCTTGTCATTATAAATCTATTGGTCTGGAATGATGGATTAATACGATTAAAAACCACTTGCTTATAGGCTCACAGACAGCTCAATAGGATAACACAGTTGCTGAGTCACACGTGACGTTGTGGCATGGGTTCAGATCCAGCAGTACCCTGAGCAAAACATAATTTGTTTTAACTTTGTTAGTATGGAAGAAGTATGATGGACAAGCATGTGCTTTCAGAGCCCTTGGATAGCTCAATGGGCTAATGCTGTCAATTGTTAAAACTGCTGTGTGTGTTATGTCTTGGGTTCAAATCTCAGTGCGTACTAGTATGTCCAACAGTTATTATTGTGACTAGTAGGGAATGAGGTGTTCTGTAAGTATGATGGACGAGCACATGTCTCCAGAGATCCCCGGTGGCTCAGTGATCTAATGCTGGCAGTTGCCAAACCTGCTGTGTGAGTTGAGACGTGGGTTCAAATCCTGCAGTGATGCTACTATGTCCAGTGGTTATTATTATGACTCTGTTAGTAGGGACTGAGGTATAAGTATGATGATGCGCACCTCTTTCAATAGATCCCCTGTGGCTCAGTGGGCTAACGCCTGCAGTTGCCAAACCTGCTGTCTGAGCTGAGACGTGGGTTCAAATCCTCCAGTGCTGCTTCTATCTCTGAAAGCTGTTATTATGACTATCTTAGAAGGGAATGAGGTATAAGTATGATGGACGAGCGCTTGTTTCCAGAGCTGTCGGATAGCTCAATGGGGTACTGCTGGTGTTGCCACCCAGCAAATGCAGGTTCAATTCCTGCAGTGCAACTTGTGCACTGCAATGTGGGTTCGTGCTACTATGTCCAGTGGCTATTATTATGACTCTGTTAGTAGGGACTGAGGTGTAAGTATGATGGACAAGCACATGTTTCCAGAGATCCCCGGTGGCTCAGTGGGCTAATGCTGGCAGTTGCCAAACCTGCTGTGTGAGTTGAGATGTGGGTTCAAATCTCGTTGTGCATGCTACTATGTCTGAAAGCTGTTATTATGACTATCTTAGAAGGGAATGAGGTATAAGTATGATGGACGAGCGCTTGTTTCCAGAGCTGTCGGATAGCTCAATGGGGTAATGCTGGTGTTGCCACCCAGCAAATGCAGGTTCAATTCTTGCAGTGCAACTTGCGCACTGCAATGTGGGTTCGATTCCCACTTGGTCTAACGTTGTCTGAGTTGCCTACAGGGTGAGGTGGAGAAATGGAGGAGGCGAAGCCAGTGAGAGCGGGGAGATGGAGATGGAGATGGAGGAGGCGGAGCCAGTGAGAGCGGAGAGATGGCGGCGTCGCTGGATCCAGGACGGGTAAGTGGGGTGGGGTTGTCCAGGCCGGTGCACTGGCAGGGACAGCCCCTGGGGGGGTGGAGAGGGAGGGGTAGAGAGGGGGCGCTGGCCCCCCAGGAAAAGTGGGGAGGAAAGGAGGGGGTATTAGAGGAGAAAATGTGGTGGTGGGAGGTTAGGAGCTGAAATAATTTTGTGAATCTGTCCCATGGCTCTAATAGCTGCCAGTCATAACAACTGCCAGTTGTGAGTTGTTGTTATTGCTGCCTCCAATGGGGCAGATTCACAAAATTATTTCAGCTCCTCTAATACCCCCTTTTCGCTCCTCTAATACCCCCTTTTCTCCTCTAATACCCCCCTCCTTTCCTCCCCACTTTTCCTGGGGGGCCAGCGCCCCCGCTCTACCTCTCCCTCTCCACCCCCCCAGGGGCTGTCCCTGCCAGTGCACCGGCCTGGACAACCCCGCCCCACTTACCCATCCTGGATAACCCCACCCCACTTACCCATCCTGGATCCAGCGACGCCACCATCCTCTCCGCCCTCATTGGCATCTCCGCCCTCACTGGCTCCGTCTCCACCACTCCGCTCTCACTGGCTCCACGTCCTCCATCTCTCCACCTCACCGCAACCTGTAGGCAACTCAGACAACGTTAGACCAAGTGGGAATCGAACCCACGTTGCAGTGCGCAAGTTGCACTGCAGGAATGGAACCTGCATTTGCTGGGTGGCGACACCAGCAGTACCCCATTGAGCTATCCGACAGCTCTGGAAACAAGCGCTCGTCCATCATACTTATACCTCATTCCCTTCTAAGATAGTCATAATAACAGCTTTCAGAGATAGAAGCAGCACTGGAGGATTTGAACCCGCGTCTCAACTCACACAGCAGGTTTGGCAACTGCAGGCGTTAGACCACTGAGCCACAGGGGATCTCTGGAAACATGTGCTCGTCCATCATACTTACAGAACACCTCATTCCCTACTAACAGTCACAATAATAACTGTTGGACATACTAGTACGCACTGTGAGATTTGAACCCAAGACGCAACACACAGAGCAGTTTTAACAATTGACAGCATTAGCCCATTGAGCTATCCAAGGGCTCTGAAAGCACATGCTTGTCCATCATACTTCTACCTGCTTCCATACTAACAAAGTTAAAACAAATATGTTTTGCTCAGGGTACTACTGGATCTGAACCCATGCCACAACGTCACATTTGTGACTCAGCAACTGTGTTATCCTATTGAGCTGTCTGTGAGCCTATAAGCAAGTGGTTTTTAATCGTATTAATCCATCATTCCAGACCAATAGATTTATAATGACAAGAAGGGAATCAAACCATCGTTACAATGCCAGGTGTGGTAACTGCCAGCATTAGCCCATTGAGCTAACTGTGAGCAACTCAAGCATCACCAGTTTTTAATCATATTAAACCATCCTTCCAGAACAATAGAGTGATAATGATGACATGGCCATGGCTGGGATCAAGCCCATGTTACAATGAACACATCACTTTGAAGGACACTGAACGTTCACATTGAGCTGCCACAAGAACTGTGAATGAGGCAAAGAACTCAAGCCAATACCTTAGCTCAACGCTTACATTTTTCATTAATCATTAGTGGGAATCAAACCCTGATCTCTGGTGTGGGAACACTCAGCATTTACCATTATACTAATAAAGAATTTGATGACATCAACAGAGGATATCTGTTTGCTTGTTTTTTCTACTTGGTAAAGTACTGTAGGAGCATGGGGTTCATTTAGACCAACCTTTATTTTGTATCATCCAAGTAGGCTGGAAAGCTAATGCATTATGAAATTAGCACTTTTATGTTATGTATCGTCCTACTGTTATCAGTGGGAATCGAAGTGATCCCCAGCGTGGAACGCCTCAGCATGTACCATAAGACTAAAGTGGAATTTGATGAAATCAAAGAACAAAATGTGGGTTTTTCAAGTTGCAGACGGCTCATCTCAGGCCTTGTGTTGATCAGTCTCACTGTCAGAAGCAAAGCTATGTCCATATATCACCTATATATGCAGATCAATGGAAATTATTGTGAACCCTTGCAATGAGTAATTCTTAGATCTAATATCCTTGTCACCATATTATGGCAACCTTTTTTTTTTTTTTAAAACCTTTCTGGCCTACTGACAACTAACGATGCAGGAGAGTGTGTTGTTTGAAAGGAGGAGCCAGGTGTGTGATTGGCAGTCTTGCACAGGTGTCAGTAATGACTGTGATTAATCAGGGGGTCAGGTCCCTGGTTGACTGTCCCTAGAGTCTCAAGCTGACATGAACACATCTGAGGGTGCCTCCTCCCATAGAGGCGTGGCCACACCTGGTTCAAACAATGCATGCATGCTGAGACTGAATTTACCCAATCAGCCAGCAGGTAGGCATAAAGTAGATGGTCCTTCCTTTAAAGTCAGAGACATAGCTTATGAGCTACCTGCTGGCTGTACGGTTAAATTCAGCGTGCTGGAAAGTTACAGTTTGAAGACTTGGGTACATTCCAGAATAATTAAACATTATACACATTATTCCATACATACTGTAAGTTAAATACAGACTTGTCTATTCACTGAGCCACCAGTGGTTTCTGTGTTCTTGATACTCTGGCTCATTATACTCAATGTCAATCATTCTAGATCAACTTCAGTATAATAATAAGCATTAGCATGCTGGGATTCAAACCCACAGCCTTGGATGGAGCAGTATACAGGTGAACCTCTTACAGTACCTCCTGAGCTACTGATCTGCTCACCTGGTCAGGGTCATTCAAAGGCATATTCAAAGATCATACCAAACAAACAAGTCAGAATAAAACCATATAAGCAGAGCATGGTTTGCTTTGCAGGAATTGAGTTCTTCATCCTCAAAGGTAAAGCAGGATTCACACCCATGCTGCCGTGTGGAAGAGAGACAGTTAGAGACACGGCTCTGATCCTCTGAGCCACCTGGGAGGAGGAGAAACTGATACTCGTTGGCCAATTCATCCTCCTCAAGACTGACAATTAACATCTAGTTCTAACCTTGAGCTTATGCCTGAAATTGCCCACCTGTTCTAGATCTGTAATGGTTTCATCATTACATAGATAGATAGATAGATAGATAGATAGATAGATAGATGGATAGATACTGTAGACAGACAGATTATCAACTTAATTTAACTTTATTAGATCTGATTTATTGTGTTCGTACTTTACTAACACAATGAAACACGGATCAATTAGCAATCATTTAGCCTATTAGGTCTCTGTAGAAACTTCCAGCCGTTGCAGGATTTGAAGAGCAGAGCTTACAGCTGTCTGTACCCACCTGGGAGCTCGACAGTAACTTAATTAATTGATTAATTATTATTTATCATATTTATGCATACAATCACAATAGAAAATGGTTAGAACAAAGAGTATTGCACCTGTGTTGAAGAATTGATCAAATGGTTGATATTTTCTCTCACTGAGCCAGCAGAGAACAATCCCTCCTTGTCGTCTTCCAAAACACCATGTCAGATCACACAGGTGGGCGAAAAAATTGAAAAGTATTTGATTTTCCCACCTTTACCTCAGAGAAGCCAGATGTATTGAATGGAGAATTGGAAACAGAACTTTGATGAGGTCAGGCCTTTGTTGACCTCACAGTGCTGCTCACAGCAGGTTAGCCAGGTTATTTGACAAGACTAGCAGCTGATTTTACACTTTGAACCAGCCTAGAGCTCTACGGCCAAATGGTTGTGAAACAGCCCAGTTTGGTACAACATCGCCCTCCTTGGAACATCGGAGGGGACTACTTCTAAAGCTGCATCTGTGAGTTAAATATTCACTATGTCTAACATGATAAGGGAATCAGACACGACACACCGGGCCAAATATGTATCAGCCAATTTATTTCTATTTACATAGTTGACTGAATTAATCATTTGGTAAACTCATCCATGCATACAGTACAACTTGAATTTCCAACCGAATAGAACCTTCATTGTCACAGCATAGGCTATACTGTACATGTTATGCAGCTGTGTGCTTTGAAATATTTAAAACTACTGAAATACTCATGTATCATACAGGTTGGACAAAAAGCATGTGGTAGGTTTACAGCACTGTAAACAATGCTTTGCATTTCACAAAGTTCCAATTTTTATTCCATGTACAGGATTTATCTTGAATTTAAAAACAACTGAAAAAAAAGTTCATTTTCATCTCCAATTATCATTGCTAGGGTCTTGAATTTACATGATATATACCATACAGCTTAATATGAGCGTAAGTGTTCTAAATTATGTACACACGACTACATTTACAATAATACACTTTGTGAGAGCCAACGAAAGATACTGTGATCACTACAACAAACTGCACTTGATTAAACAAAGCACGCACAGTATAGAAAGTAACATGTGTAAAAATCATAACATCGCTTCAGCAAGACACTTTTCATAAAGTCTTTGAAATACACCAGATAAACAGAAATAAACAAACAAACAAACAGAGATAGTGACCAGAACAGTTGTTTTGTGAGATGATAAACTGACATACAGGATCTGATCCACTCATGTTTCAGAATCTAAAGATGCTGCATGTAGCAGTTTAGTTTTCTCTTCTTGATTAGTTAATGGTCTTTAAATCTAGCGGCTTGGGAAGTGACCAACTGCCAGGAGCGTTTCCCTGTTATAGCATAGCTGCTAATGTAGATGATGAATAAACAGTGACAAATGTTGCATGTAGCACTTTCAAATGAATCTTGGTGTCTCTTGTACAGTACGTGGTAATAAAGGAGTAGAATCATAAAAACACAGAACCAGTAAGTGTTTGTTTTTGTCGTTTTTGTCCCCCCCCCCAAACCCATTCTACAGGTTTTAGTCATACAATCTGGATTCAAAAACCCTCGGAGGACTCTTTGATGGCTAGCATGAGGAAAACACGTCTGAAATGGCTTATGATAAAAGCATCAAAGCAAGGCAAGGAAGACCCCTCCCCCTCCTCCTCCCACGCCTCCCCCCCACCCCCCCCCCGCTCCAGAAACAAAATGGCAGACTCACACAGAGAGACAGACGGGTTCCGCTGGCCGGTCCCGGTGTGGCTTCCTTCCCGGTACTCCGACACCTCCGACACGTACTCCTGGTGCCAGGGCATGCGCTCGGCGAGCCTATGAGAAGGGCGGGATGGAGGAGGAGAAGGAGGAGAGGTGGGAGGAGAAGGAGGAGAGGTGGGATGGGAGAGAGAGAGGAGGCGGGGTGGCAGAGGAGGAGGAGGAGGGGGCGGGGAGGGGGGGTTCTGCAGGGGTGCCCTGAAAGCCCCCTGAGATTTGGTTCAGCCTGTTCGAACCCCGGGCAGAGAGAAATGCTCCACATTAGAGAGGCCCATACCGCTCTTGTTGGCAGAGTGAAGGGTAGGAGGGGGGTGTCCAGTTTCCTGGGCAATAGTCCAGTCTCCTTGTGTTTTTCTCTCTCCAACCCCCCCCTCCCTCTTTCTCTCTCTTCCATTCCTCTCCCTTTCTCTCTCTCTCTCTCTCTCCCTCTCTGCTGGGTGTGTCAGTGTCTCCTCAGATTCTGCTCCTCAGTGCAGGAGCCTTTCCTCAGGGTGATGTCATCCACCCCCATCTCTCCGCTCCTGCCACGGCCGCGCTCCCCCTTCAGGATCACCTGGGAACAGCAGGTCAAAAACAACACCGGTGTAAAACTATGAGGCAATGATAATGGCTCACATACCCACAGTCATAGAAAGTGTACAGTTGGACATTATCCTTTATTCAGATGCAATAGCAGTCAGATTTTTACTTTTTATTTTTATTGAATTGCATCGTTTTGTAACCAGATTATTTAGAGCTTTGCTTGCAACGGGACTATTTGGAAGGTTCTAGAACTGGAACGTGTCAAACAATTACGCAGGCGCTCCGACGTCACCGATGTTCAAAAACCAGTGCTGCCTCCTCCTCCTCCTCCTCCTTCTCCTCCTCCTCCTCCTCCTCAGCGTACTCACACTCTCCAGCCCCGTCCCCCAGAGGGTGATCTGGGTGTGTCTCCAGCCGTTGCCCCCCGTCCTGCCCCACACTGCGGGACTGTACTGCTTGCCCTTCTTCACGAACACCTGGAGCATCCCCACGTGGTGGCCCGCCATCTTGTGCCGGAATGTCAGGCACAGGTTGCCCTCGTTCCAGGGCGGCGTCAGCGGGAGGACCAGACGCGCGCCCCGCCCGCTCCTCTTGTCACCCACCTCGGGGACGGTCAAGTACCGCCCGCCTGTGGGGTGGATGACAGGAAGTCACATGATACCCGGTATAACTGCGTGATCGGGGCGAGGAAGTAGAAACAGGATTGTGGCCGGAGACGCTGTTAACAGGTAGCATTCGTACATTTGGGAGTGCAGTTCATTTAATGCGTAGTAGAGATGCGAATATTGCGGATATATCCGCCACATCCGCGGATATCCGCATCCACGGGTGGGTGGGTCAATAAAAATCCACATTGTGATTAATTTCGGGTGGATTGCGGGTGGATTTGTCAGTTATATTCGTATTTAATAACTACTATAATTATATATATTATATTATAACAACTGTGAGAAAGCGCAAGACCTGCCAGCAGCTCACTCAAATACCCTCGACCACTTCGTCAACCGAGATCCTGCGAAAGCGAGCCTATAATCTTTAAAATGTTTAAGTCAAGAAAATGCGCCTATATGAATAGCGAATGAGCACGAACGGAAGGATATAATTTAAATGTAAATACAGTAACTTCATGTTTGCCGGGTTGGGGGCGGGTCTCTACATTTTAGAAGATAATGACATCGGGTGGGTGGGGGGTGGATGATTGATGATTCAGGTGCGCTCAAACTCCATCCGCGCATCTCTAATGCGTAGGGGGTAGGCTTTAATATTTGAAGAGTTTAATTCAAGCGGACCTCAAGTGTTTTGAATAATGTGTTTGAACAAAGATGTTTCTGCAGACCAAATGTCATGGTTTTGATGGATCTGTCTGAATTGAGCCCCATCATTGCAGTGGTTTACAAGCGCAGCATATGACAGAGTCTTAGCCTCGTGAGACCATTCTGATCTCGCAAGCTCACATTCCGTTTCTCTCCACAGATCAGTCTGGACGAGCTCCATAGAAATCCGTTTGGGCCCGAACAGAATTAGGTCGGGCCAATCAGCGTCCTGGGAACTACTGGCAGCTAAGGGCATGGTTTAGATATGACGACAGCGAGATGTCCGTAATAGACGGTGATAGATCATCCTCATCCCCATCATCACCTGCCTGTATTTTATTTTTTGAAGTGCCTGCCCTTGTCCAAACACTTTCCGATGGAGCTTTCCCAGATGGCTGGGTGAAACCAACCATCTGGCCCGTCAGGTTAAGAGAGGCTGCCCTCTATGGCACATGGCACACTGAAATAGAGGTGAGGCCGTAAGCCCACAGAGCCGTCCATAGAGGCGTAACACACCCTACGGTACATCTCTCATTGAAAGCTAGCAGAGGAGGAAGGTGACATTAACCTGGTTGTTTATTTACCTGCAGGGTCTGCCGTCGTCTCCCAGTGCAGGTCTCCCTCTCTGTCCCGGATCCAGCCGCAGAGCCCGTGATCGAACGAGCAGCTCAGATAGCCGGCCTCTGTGCACAACAACGACACAACAACATCAACATCCCTCAACAAAGATACAACAACATCCCTCAACAAAGACACAACATCCCTCAACAAAGACACAACAACATCCCTCAACAATGACAACAACATATATCAACAAAGACACAACATCCCTCAACAATGACAACAACATCCCTCAACAAAGACACGACATCCCTCAACAAAGACATATAAACACCCCTGAACAAAGACACTACAGCATCCCTCAACAAAGACACATCCCTCAACAAAGACACAACAACATCCCTCAACAAAGACACAACAACATTCCTCAACAAAGACACAACAACATCCCTCAACAAAGACACAACAACATTCCTCAACAAAGACACACCAACATCCCTCAACAAAGACACAACAACATCCCTCAACAAAGACAACATCCCTCAACAAAGACGCAATATCCCTCAGCAAAGACACCAACATCCCTCAACAAAGACACAACAGCATCCCTCAACAAAGACACAACAACATCCCTCAACAAAGACACAACAACATCCCTCAACAAAGACACAACATCCCTCAACAAAGACACAACAACATCCCTCAACAAAGACACAACATCCCTCAACAAAGACACAACAACATCCCTCAACAAAGACATATCAACATCCCTCAACAAAGACACAACAGCATCCCTCAACAAAGACACAACATCCCTCAACAAAGACAACATCCCTCAACAAAGACACAACATCCCTCAACGAAGACACAACAACATCCCTCAACAAAGACACAACAGCATCCCTCAACAAAGACACATCAACATCCCTCAACAAAGACACAACAACATCCCTCAACAAAGACACATCAACATCCCTCAACAAAGACACAACAACATCCCTCAATAAAGACACAACAGCATCACTCAACAAAGACACAACATCCCTCAACAAAGACGCAATATCCCTCAACAAAGACACAATATCCCTCAAAGACACAACATCCCTCAACAAAGACAACATCCCTCAACAAAGACGCAATATCCCTCAGCAAAGACACCAACATCCCTCAACAAAGACAACATCCCTCAACAAAGACGCAATATCCCTCAGCAAAGACACAACAACATCCCTCAACAAAGACACAACAACATCCCTCAACAAAGACACAACAACATCCCTCAACAAAGACACATCAACATCCCTCAACAAAGACACATGTGAATATTTAATTCTATTGAATGCCACAGGCATTTAACTGACGTGAATGTGTGAGTGTGTTAAAAGAGCACAGAGCGAGACAAAGAACAGACTGATAATGGTCAGCCAACTTCCATCAGTTCTAATAAAGAAGCAAAATGTATGTGTGTGTGTGTGTGTGTGTGTGTGTGTGTGTGTGTGTGTGTGTGCGTGTGTGTGCGTGCATGCGTTTGTGTGCGCTTGTCTCGGCGTCTGTGTGCTTACGCATGCATTGTTTCGCCTGATCATTTTGGAATACGACAGCATCTTCGCAAATCAGCCTATACCCAACATAAAGCCTAATATATTACAGTCATGACAGAGACTAATCTCATACCAAAAACAATTTCTGCGTGAGTGGTGTTGAATCCTCATCGTGCCTGGACAGCAGCGATGAGAGAAATGTGAGCCAAGTCGTCGGCGGGTATTAATCCATGCGCGGCCGGACAAATTTGGTCGTGAATGGAATTCGCATCCATCATCTTGTCCCCTCACAAAATGGGTTAGTGAAAAGCACTTCACAGCTCGTTGTCAAAGCCAAAGAAAACTCCGTCCCTCAGCCAGCCCGTTGATCCAGTGACGTGCCCGGCACGCCAAAGTAAGCACATCGCCAAATCATTAGGCCATTTAGATGTATGTACAATTGACATCCATAAATCACAAGCCCACAGCCAGTGCAGAGAGAATGTTGGCGTATTCACTATACCGTTACCAAAACACTCCTCCTTATTTATGAACCTTTCGATCTGCTCTTGTAAACTCGGCCAAGTGTGACTATCTCATGTTTGGTGTTCAATCTTCCACACACTGTTGAAAAACTGCCCATTCAAAGTGTGGTCACTTTCTTATTGAAGTTTTTGTTCAGTATTTTTGTCCATTTATATATTTTTGTACAGTTTTTTTAGTATTTTTTTTTTTTTACATTGGGGGTGTGCATTATTCTTTTACTAGTTTGGGCTATCAATATTGCAAACAAGTCAAAGAACCAGTCAGTCAATCAATCAATCCCTCAGTCCCTGAAGCTAGAGAGAACAAATGAATAAGTCTGGCGGTGAGTTCTGGAGCCATGAGGGTCATTCCGATGAGACGACCACATTTCATCTGTCACTTCCCCTGTGACGGCCAATCAAAGCACACCTGCCAGCTATCGCCATCTCCCCCCTCCCCATAGTCGCTTTGCAGCGCTGCAGAAAATTGAGTGTCAGTTTAATCTCGGGCCGGCGAATGTTACTTGTCTGTCATCATTTGAGCTCTCCCTCCCTCCCAATTTCTCCCTCCCCCTCTCTCCCCCTCTCTGTCTCAGGGAGGGGGAGAGCTGGCGCTGTATTTATGCCCTGTGACAAACGTAGTGCGTTTACCTGCGTCATCCTTCGACTCGTCGGCTGTGTTACCCAGCTCAATGTCAAAGACGATCCCCATGACACCGTTGTGACCGTGGTTACGAGGAACTGCAAACAGAGAGAGAGAGAGAGGGGGGGGGGGGGTTTGAGAGGAATGCATTTCAGGTAATTTATCTGCCATATTGCCATTCCTACACATTGTGACTTCAACCTCTCATTGAAATGGAGCCTTAGGAACAGATATCCTACCTACTGTCTCTCTGTAGACCTGTATCCTACCTACTGTCTGAATATCTGTAGACCTGTATCCTACCTACTGTCTGAATATCTGTAGACCTGTAGCCTACTAGTATGTCTATCTGTAGTTCTCACCAGAGTGTATCCAGTGGTTCAGGGGCAAACAGTACGATGATTGAAAGAATGAGCTTTGAATTCAAGGAAAACCCAGAACACACACAACTGATGAAAAAGCATGTTTCAAAGTTGTAACCTCTGTCTTTGTGAACCATTTTGTGGTACATGGAAAGCAACTGTGTCCTAAAAGCGTGTCTATATCCAACACCTTTGATTGGAAGCCAGAGAGATGATACAGCAGGGGTGTAGTTTCACAAGTGGGATGTTCAGCTGTTTTTAATGCAACGGTGGGGCAAACGTTACTGTGGACCACCCTGGGTCACACACACACACACACACACACACACACACACACACACACACACACACACACACACACACACACACTACTAAAATAACCCATCCCCCGTGGAGAGCCTTTGGTCACACTCCCCAAAATACTGTACCCCAAACCACAAGCCCCTAAAGGTCAAGGGTCAAGTAACAAGTGGGCCGATGGTCATCCTCTCTCTTTTGATCTCCAGTGTTTAGGATTACCTGCATAGTAACCGACTTTATGAGCTTCCTCTGGAGGGATCTTTTCAAAGTGGTCTCAATGGCATGTTTACAGGGTCAACTAAAGAACTCACCAGCTAGACACCAGTCTGTATAACAGTAGGCGTCACATAATACAGTCGTGTTTGAACAGACATTAGCCTATTGTTGTTATTCTGACATTACAAATCAATCAAGTTTTACATTTCCCAATGATTGATAAATAAGGCGAACGCCACGCACACACACACACACACACACACACACACACACACACACACACACACACACACACAGGCCCAAACTGCACTTGAACCCTGACCCCCTCAGCACCCCTTACCCCCCTTGCCCCAACATGTGCCCTTCCAGTGTGCTTGGCTCAGCCCGGTACCAGGCCATGGGCCACGCCACCTGACAGTGTGGGGGTGGGGTGGGGGGGGGGGGTGAATGTCAACCCGAGGAATCTGGAAATCTGGAAACAAAGGCTCCACACAAGCACCAGGCTCTCTGGCAATGTCAGACATCCAGGCCATGGAGCGTGTGTGTGTGTGTGTGTGTGTGTGCGTGCGTGCATGTGTTAAATATAGTACAGGCAAACGGACCTCCCCAGGACCTCAAATTAGCCGAGCTTCTCTGTAATGTCACGTACGTGCGTACGAACCGCCTCCAAGTCCCCACCCCTGCCCTGGTTCCTGCGTTTCACCCTGAGATGAGGTGACACCATGGGTGACACGCACACCTCAGCGCAGAGCGCACAGTCCACACGGCTGTCAGGTTAACCGAACCGTGGGGCGCGATCGTGACAGACGGCCAGAAATAGACAGTGTTTGTCGAGTTTATCTCAAAATGAAAGTCATACATACGTTCTTTGACTTTGAACGCTCTTGGATGACCCGGTCGATATTTTGAGTGCACAGTCTGCGTTGGCTAATTGTGCCATTAACAAGTATAATTGTTTTTTTTTCACACTTGTATGGCAGCTTTCCCAGACCCACTAAAGACTACAAAGCTCTTTAAGTAGAGAAGCTCCACTGACATTTCAGGGTAGGCACTCGGTTTAACGGTTGTCCTGGAAACCGGAACATAATATATCTGTTCCGGGTGCCGTGCTCTTGTTTCTTCACGACACAGGGATTCGAGGAACGACGTCGTAAAGGTTTCGTTCGGGCAAATCAATCTTGTCTGCTGGGCGGCTGGGCTCCAAACCTCCGTAAATCAGCCTTCGCTCGCCTCCTTTGACCTCCGCCTTGTTCAAACCTGGGCAAATATTTGGCTAGTCAATGAGGAGCGAAGCCCGGGGCGAGGTTGTGCCCTACTCTACCAACATGACAAGCGATCACATTGAGGCTTTTTTTTTTTTGTCTAACTTTTCCCGGCGAGAAGGGAGTAGTGCTGTTTCTCTGTTGTTCCCTGACACACTAAGCCTCATCTAAGACCCAGATTAGAACCCAGATAGGCACTCAATCCACGACGTGCCTTAATCCGTGTTAGGAGAATAATCTGCAGGTCTTTTAAGAAGTTGATAGTGACATGTTTCTGGATTGGTTGACGTTAAACTGATGGACTTGAAGAGAGACAGACTGAGCCATTCTGAACCTATTAAAGACTGCCCCCAAACAACATGTGTAATCATGATCCAATTAAACAAAGTCAACAAACTAAAGACTGGAAATGCTGATTCACTGCCACAGCATGTAGGTCACAGTCTGTCCCTTTGCTTTCAGGATCCTCCTCTAATCAAAATCATAATCCAATTAAACAATTGAGTTTACATAGAGGCCTCTCTATAGTCCGTCTCGTTCAAAACATCTTTAGATCTCAGGAACTCTGTGAAGCTTTGGCAAGAGAGAGAGAGATGGGGATAGGGAGAGAGATGGAGAGAGATGAGGAGAGGTAGATGGAGAGATAGAGAGAGAGAGAGATGGGGATAGTGAGAGAGTATGAGAGAGATGGGGAGAGGTAGAAAGAGAGAGGGGGTGAGAGAGAGAGCCAAGTAATAGATTGATGTCTTGCTCAAGTAACACTGTTTGACACTAATGTAATTCAACCATTTTTTTCCCCCCCTCCCTTCTCTTTTTTTCTCCAACTATCGTTTCTTCCCTCTCTTCCAATTACGCGCCGCCATCTGTCACGGAGACGGTATCTCACCTCCCCGATCGCTCGCCGCCACGGGCGCCGGTCCATCACGACGGCCAATCAGACATCAAACAGGGACTTTTAATCAACGAGCACCGGAACAAGACTGACTAGCGATCCGAGGCGTTCACCCGTGTGCTGTTTGCTTGTGCTGTGTGCTGTTTTATGATATCTGGCGTTTATGTCGAGGTCGAGCCAGAGCCAATGCAAAGGCAGCGGCTTGAGACAGAGGGATGAATTATTCAAAGGAGATGGATTGATTCGTAGTCGATAGCAGGAAAGGCGTTTTCCTCCAGGCCCTCCCACTATGAGAATCCTCTTCATCAATGTCTATACTACCCTCAAAGCCAAATTTCACAACTCAGGCTTTTAGTGTTAGATTTATGTGTCTGTAGCGGATACTGACACCTCTCACACTATGCCCTGCATACACAGGAGCAGAAAGTTAACTTCGAGAGCGCACGTGTGTCGGTACAAGAACACATACATTTGAAGGAATTCATGCTGTCTCACGTTTCTGGGTTAAGATAATATACTTCAAATTACTGTGGATGGCTTCATGACTGATTTGCCAATGAGACTTGTTTGGGTTATGCAACTGAAACTAAATAAGCATATGGTGAATATGGTCACGTTTGGTTGGCTGAAACGTATCTGGCCACTTACATTTACTGTATCAAGATGAACTACAGAAAGAACTATTTGAGCGGGTGAACATCCTGTGAACATTCTATGACCACGATATGAACATTCTATGAACATCCTATGAACATTACATAAACACCCTATGAACATTCTATGACCACCTTATGAACATTATATGAACATCCTATGAACATTCTATGACCACGATATGAACATTCTATGAACATCCTATGAACATTATATGAACATCCTATGAACATTCTATGACCACGATATGAACATTCTATGAACATCCTATGAACATTACATTAACATCCTATGAACATTCTATGACCACGATATGAACATTCTATGAACATCCTATGAACATTACATAAACATCCTATGAACATTCTATGACCACCTTATGAACATTATATGAACATTCCTATGAACGTCCCATGAACATCCTGTCAACATCCTATGAACATTTTATGAACATCCTCTGAACATCCTATGACCACCCTATGAGACCACTGTATGAACATTATATGAACATCCTATGAACATTCTATGACCTTCCCATGAACATTACAGTATAAGAACATTCCTAGGAACGTCCTGTGGACTTACTGTGAACGTCGCCTCTCTGCTTGGTCACCTCCTTCTGGATGCTATTGTCCACGGGCGTGACCTCCTGTTGGGGCGCCGGGGGGGTCACTGGCGGCGGGGGCAGCGGTCTCCTGGG
The DNA here is from genome assembly GCF_949987555.1 of Borostomias antarcticus. NCBI lineage: Eukaryota > Metazoa > Chordata > Actinopteri > Stomiiformes > Stomiidae > Borostomias > Borostomias antarcticus. The sequence continues at coordinate 2,805,974 of NC_140253.1, forward strand.
GGGCACGTAGGGCTTACGGGTGGGCACATAGGGCCTACGGGTGGGCACGGGGGGTCTCCTGGTCGGGACGAAGGGCTTCCACGTTGGGACGGCCAGTTTCCGAGGGGCGGGGGTGACCCTCCTCGGAGCGGGCGTCGTCGCTTGTGTCGTGGTCGTGGTGGTGGTTCTGGGCGTGGTCGGGGCGACCCTCCTGGCGGTGACGGGCGGCCGGACGGTGGTGGTGGTCCGCTTGCGGTCAGAGTCCGGGATGTGGTTGTGGTGGTTCGACGGCAGCTTGCCCGGCCTGGGGGGGTCGATGACCACCTTGGGGATGGCTGGAAAACACGACAGGGCGGTTATGGATTCAGCAGAACGGGAGGAGAGAGGAGAGCGCGGGACCTTTCGGCCGGTAATGAGGCGTAGAGGTGTGGAAGCTGACCCTCTGGACGAGAGAGCGGCTCTTTGATCTACCGAGGCTGGGTCTGAAGGTCGCGGTGTCGAATATATTAAATAATAATCTATTCTCCCAGCAATGTCATCATGGCAGTAAAACGGCCTTGAATCTTGCGCTACAGAGAGATTTTAAGTCTCGAGGAATTATTCAATTCAATCTGAGGGACGCCAGGGTCTTTACATTTGAACAGAGAATGATTAGTTTTTAATCTCATCCAAACACGAAAACAGAACGCCGCCCCACGCTTACCCAAGTCCCTCGTTTGTAAAAGGGGCGCGTCTCCAGTCACAGTGGCATTAATGCGGGAGATTCGTGGTGCAGAATATTGTATACAACCTCTTTGTTCCCCTACCCAATGGAGGAGCTATTCTCTCTGTGTTCCTAGCTTGAGGCTTCTCCACGCCCCAGGCTACAGCCAGGACCCAGTGTGTGTGTGTGTGTGAGTGTGTGTGTGTGTGTGTGTGTGTTCGCGCGGAGTGATACCCCATCACACTCCACTCCCCCTTGACAGCCTTGCACTCCGGGTCACCCCCACCTCTCTGATGTCATCAAAGAGAGACCGGTCCCATTGTTCCATCCCAACATTCCACAGGTTGAGAGGAGAATAGGAGGGAGGACTTCAACAGAGCTTCATGATTGAAGAGGAGTTGGAGGAGGAGGAGGTGAAGGAGGCGTCGGTGGAGGAGGAGGAATGGGTGGCAGTATAGGAACTATGTTTGCGTGTTCTCGTGTTACAGGGGGGACTTTGATATGCGATACACAAGTAGGATATCGCAGCCTGACGGGAGCAGTTCCCCCTTCACTCCCAGTAGGCAGAAGTAGTGTTTCAAATACTGATGCCGAGACGTAAGAGGTTTAGGGCCTGGGGAGAGTAACCCCCCCCCCCCCCCCCCCCGAGGATGCAGCTGCTGGAGTAACGCTAGGACCCTGGAGGACGTTCTCTCTGCTGGGCTGGAGCCCGTAGAACACAGAACCCGTTGTTGTGAGTGGTCCTGTCAGCTCGGCCAGCAGAACCAGACTCTTCAGCCTCCAGGCCAAACAAGGAGAGAACAGAAGAAGAAACTTCTGACGTTTTAAAAACATTACCCCCCCGCCTCCCCTCCCCCTCCTCCCGTCTTTAAAAGATGAAGACAGGGTCAGACGTCAGGACGGGTCTCCGTCTGCGGGCTCTGGGCTCTGGGCTCTGGGCTCTGGGGGCGGGAGCCTGGCTGGCTGGATGATCTGAACAATGACTGACGGCTCCACAAAGACAGGAATTCAAGCCCTGCTCTTCACGTTCCTGAATCAGTCCTCACCCGCCACTTCTCTCTCTCTACCTCTCTCTCTATACATCTCTCTCTCTACCGCTCTCTCTCTCTACCTCTCTCTCTCTCTCTACCTCTCTCTCTACCTCTCTCTCTCTACCGCTCTCTCTACCTCTCTCTCTATCTACCACTCTCTCTCTCCCTCTCTCTCTCTACCTCTCTCTCTACCGCTCTCTCTCTCTCTACCGCTCTCTCTCTACCACTCTCTCTCTCTACCGCTCTCTCTTTATACCTCTCTCTCTCTCTACCGCTCTCTCTATCTACCACTCTCTCTCTCCCTCTCTCTCTCTACCTCTCTCTCTACCGCTCTCTCTCTCTCTACCGCTCTCTCTCTACCACTCTCTCTCTCTACCGCTCTCTCTTTATACCTCTCTCTCTCTCTACCGCTCTCTCTCTACCGCTCTCTCTCTCTCTACCACTCTCTCTCTCTACCGCTCTCTCTCTCTACCGCTCTCTCTCTACCGCTCTCTCTCTCTCTACCACTCTCTCTCTCTACCACTCTCTCTCTCTCTACCACTCTCTCTCTACCTCTCTTTCTCTCCCTCTCTCTCTCTCTCTCTCTCTCTCTACCTCTCTGTCTCACTACCGCTCTTTCTCTGTCTCTCTCTCTCTCTCTCGCTCGCTCTCTCTCTACCTCTCTCTTTCTACCGCTTTCTCTTTCTCTCTCTCTCTCTCTACCTCTCTCTCCCATTCTCTCTCTCCACCTTTCAGAAAACACAACCAAAGAAAACAAAAAAAGGGGGGCCCCAACCCTTACATTCTAAATCTCTTGGAGGAAATGTGTGTGTGTGTGTGTGCATATGTGTGTGTGTGTGCATATGTGTGTGTGTGTGTGTGTGTGTGTGTGCTTACGTTTGCAGTCGTGGCCCATCCCCCTGAAGCCGTCCTTGCACTTGCACTTGTAGGACCCCGGCGTGTTGTAACAGCTGGCGAAGACGCTGCAGCGGCTCTGATCCACACACTCATCCACATCTGACAGGGAAACACACACAGCAGGGCGGAGATGAGCGTGTGTGTCCGCTTGTTTGCTTGTTTGAGAGAGGGAGGGGTGGGGGGGGGTGATAGTGTGTGTGTGTGTGTGTGCATGGCTGAGCGTGTTTGTGTGTGTATGCGTGAGTATGTGTGCTTGCGCGCGTGCGTGGATGTGATAGTGTGTGTGTGTGTGTGAGAGTGAGTGTGTGTGCTGGGTACGCTACCGAGCGTGACGTAGAGAACCGGAAAGCAAAAACAATGCCAAAGCGAGACGATGCCAGTGTTCCCGTGGAGACCGGCTTCAAGGACCTCATCTACTAACAAACTTCATAGTCGTGTTCGACGCCCAGCGGGAGAAGCAATTGATCATCTCATCCGGGAGACCCTCCGTGCTCTCAGAGCCCTTCGCTGCTTCTTAATGAATACTTGTCCTTTGCAATCCCTCACAGGCTAACGCAATAATATGCTAGCAGGGTTTAAGTGAGTGCTGCTTGAAAGAAGATCGTGGAGGAAAAAAAATGTATGGACTTTAAAGTGTACTTTAATCTTGTGCCCTCTTTAATTCTCTCTCTCTCTCTCTCTCTCTCTCTCTATCACTGTCTGTCCCTGTCTTTCTCTCTGTCAGTCTCTCTCTCTCTGTTTCTCTCTCTCTTTGTCTGTCTCTCTCTCTCTTTGTCTGTCTCTCCCTCCCTCCCTCACTCCCTCCCTCCCTCCCTCTCTCTCTCTCTCTCTCTCTCTCTCCCTCCCTCCCTCCCTCACTCCCTCACTCCCTCCCTCTCTCCCTCCCTCCCTCCCTCTCTCTCTCTCTCCCTCCCTCCCTCCCTCCCTCCCTCCCTCCCTCCCTCGGTGTCAAAACAGCACCTGTGCTTCCCCATGCAGACACAACAACTCAGTTTTGAGCCATAACATTTCAGCCCGACCCCGGCGACCCTCAGCCCGGGTCAGGGTCGGACCGGGACGGGGGTCGCGACCTCATTACCTATGCACTGGTATTTCCCGTTGATGTACTGCAGGTCGAAGCCCTCGTGACACTTGCAGATGTAGCTGCCGAAGGTGTTGATGCACTTCCTGAATCGGGGGCACGCGGCCAGCCCCGCGGCGCACTCGTCCACGTCTGCAACGAACGATAAAGTTGGTTGGAAAAAAAAAAACGAGGTTCGGCCTACCAGCTTAGAGTGAGAGAAAATGCTTTTGTTAGTAAATGGAAGAAGTGGATGATGTAGGACACACCTGAGATGCTTATGGACTACCTGACACATAGATTCAAGGCGCTGGATTTCAGCCTTTCTATGTTACGACACCTGTAACCATAACTGTACTTTTTATTGTTATGTGTATAAAAAAACAATAAAAACTAAAGTTTCACAAAAAGAACAAAAAAAGAGGTTGAAAAGTGAACTGTGACGGGTTAGCTGGCTGGAACGAAGGAGTACACTGATTAAAGACCCTTTGAGTCGCAGGGGAGCGACACACCGTACGGTTTATATAACCATTCTATTAATGAAAGTCTCTCTCAGACTTTCTCTCTCTCTCTCTCTCTCTCTGTTCCTCCCTCTCATCCTCTCTCTCTCTCTTTCTGGGTGGGAGCACGGGCGAGAGAGCATCAGCACGGCTGCCCTCTCTCCCCTCCAGACACCAGATAACGTGATGCAAAAATCTGCATGATGATATATAGAGAACCTCCCACAAGGCTGAGAGAGAGAGAGAGAGAGAGAGAGAGAGAGAGAGAGAGATACTGTAGGTCAGTCGTAAACATCCCACTCTTACATTATTTTCCAGGATGTCGTGTGTAGTGCATTCTGGGATATGTTGAGACGGTGGGGTGCTTTATGGTCGAATGATTTGAAATGTCACTTCGCTCCACTACTTTGCGGAATTAATTATTTATGTCCGGACATCTAACCAGACAAATGGTCTGATGAATCGTTCATTTGGAGTGGTTTGTCTGGTATGTTGAGGGGGAAATAATATATATTTGGCTGTCTGGTGTTCGGGGGAAAGTTCTGGAATTGTCTAAAAGCAACAAGAAAACGGCACAGCACAGCACCCTGTCATTAATCAAAGAGAACCGTTTCCTTTTGAAGTTCAAGTCAATAGAGTTTCCTTTGGCGTCTGACAAAAGGAATGACAAATATGCGTTGGTTCTTACCCTTACCTGGTAAGTGCCAGAATGACTGAACTTTGGACCAGACAGAGTTGTCGTTCTAGAACCTCCAAAACCAGCAACCAACTTGATCACGTGACCCCCCCCCCCCCCCTTCCCCCCCCTCATCCTACTTCCTGTCCGGTCCGTCTCACACAGACAGCCCCGCCTCTTCCTTCCGCCAAACCTCCGCTTTCTGACGGGGTCGAAAGAGGTCGCATGAAATATTTCCAAAAGGTGTTGTAACACCTGTGGTACTGACAGCCATCTCTCTCTCTCTCTCTCTCTCTCTCTATGCTACCCCCCACCTCTCTCTCTCAACCCCCCCACCTCCCTCCCTCTCTCTCTCTCCCTCTCCCCCCTCACCTCTCCTCTCTTCCCCCCTCACCTCTTTCCCTCTCTCTCTCCCCCTAAACTCTCTCTCTCAGCTCAATGCTGACTGATGATATCCCTCTGAAGCTCCAGCTATCGCTCCAATTTCCTCCCTCTCCTCCTGTCTCTCTCCACCTCCTCCTCCTGTCTCTCTCCACCTCCTCCTCCCTCTCTCCACCTCCTCCTGTTAGCTGTGCCAGAGACCACATGACCTCCCCTGTACCTACAGCAGCAGCAGCCGGCAACAATGTGTGGTTAAACCTGACACGGGTTAACTACTGCAATTTATCATCCGGGAGAGAGAGAGAGAGAGAGAGAGAGAGAGAGAGAGAGAGAGAGAAAGGGAGTGTGTGGGAAAGAGAGAGAGTGAGAAAGAGAGAGGGAGAGATAGAGTGGGGGGGGTGGGGGAGAGAGAGAGAGAGTGAGAAAGAGAGAGAGAGAGGGAGAGATAGAGAGAGAGAGAGAGAGAGAGAGAGAGAGAGAGAGAGAGAGAGAGTGGGGGGGGTGGGGGAGAGAGAGAGAGAGTGAGAAAGAGAGAGAGAGAGAGAGTGGGGGGGTGGGGGAGAGAAGGATAGAGAGAGAGAGGCCGTTAATGGAAGAGTATTCCTGTCTATTCACCTTGAAGAAAGGCCATTATGCAGCTTCCTGCGTCGTGTGCTGAGCGACTCGGGGTAGAACGAGACAAAGAGAGAAGGAGAGAGAGAAGGAGAGAGAGACCGAGAAAGAGAGAGAGACAGACAGAGGAAGAGAGACAGAGAGAGCCCAGGGCTTGGCGGTGAAGTGTGATCTGAATGCCTCGCACACACAGAAAACACTCAGAGGCATGTGTGGATGACCTCAGCAGCGGAGGTTGTTTTTTTTTGGCGCTGAAAACACAGCGTAGCTCGAGGGGGGGAGATTGATTTTTTGTCATTTTTTTAGTCTTTTTTTTTTTCTATCGGCAAACTTTTTTTTCTTTTCTGTGTCCAAGGGGTGTGTGTGTGTGGGGGGGGCGTTAGTTCACCAGCAGACAGACAAGTCTGAGATCTCGCCCTCGCGTTCCAGGTTTGACCAATCGGCGACTCGCTATGACGAGGCCGTCGTCTCTCAAAACCTGTGTGTGTGGGGGTGGGGTGGGGGTGGTGGTGGGGGGGGGGGGGTACCTCAGGGAGACACCCCGAAGCCCCGAAGCCGTAGCGAAGCCCACCTCCTCCTGCTGGTCTCCCAGCGGTCTTTCTATCACCATATTTAGTTTCCCTTACTCCCCGACAGATTGAACCCAGGAACCGGCGAGTCGTTAGTGGACCCGGAGCGCAGCGTCACGTACCCACGCACGTCCGTCCGTTGGGCGCCAGCTGAAGACCGGGAGACGGACACTGGCAGCGGACCTCCCCCTTCAGCAC